>NC_048299.1:51819195-52132166 GCF_013100865.1 Trachemys scripta elegans
TTTTCGCTTGGGGCGGCAAAAATCCTAGAGCCAGCCCTGCCATTGAATTAGGAGAGTCCCTAAGTATGCTGTCATTTACAATGGGGGTGTGATATAAGAACCTGAACAGAATTTTTGGAAAATACTGAGTTCCAAAGCTCTGAAAATCAGATCTCTTTTAAAGGCTCGCAAGTGGGCACCTGAGAGTGTGGCATAGAAAAATACTAATTTTGATTTTGAAAATTTTGGTGAATAATATTAATATTTTGTATTTCTACATTGCCTGGCATCAGGAGATCTGTAAGTGATTTTAGAAACGATGAATTTAGCCTCGCATCACCCCTGTGAAGTATTATTACCCTCCCTGTTTTAGAGATTGGAAAACAGCTGTGGAGACACAAAATAACTTTTGGCCACTATCATATAGTGAGTCTCTGAGAGAGCCAGAAGTGGAACCCAAATCTGCCTCCCTCAGTTCCCTGGGCTAACAAATAGATTTATAAGGCATTTATATGGCCCCCATCACTGTAGAATCTAAGTGCCTCACAATTGTTAATGTATTTATCCTCACACCATTCTTGTGAGGTAGGGAAGTGCTAATATCCCCATTTTACAGATGGGAACTGAGGCACAGATAGACTCAGTGACTTGCCTAGCGTCACACAAGATGTTTTTGTGGTGAAGCAGGAATTGCACCTGGATGTCCCACAGATGAGAAGAGCATCATAAACCACTGGGCCATGCTTCATCTCTTATGGTGTACAACAATCATTTGAAATATAAATGGCATTATTTTTACCTTTGTCTGGACTCTTTCAAAGCCATGCAATAACTTTGAAAATCTTCATGGGCATTCAAATGGGAGCTAAATTCCCTCCTCTGCAGCATGACAGTTACCTACCTGATTGCTAGTCTAGAAAATTACACATAAGGCACCTTTTCTAAAATGATTTTCTCTTTATAATTTGCTGTAGCGGGGAATATTAGAACATTGTTACATTGAAGTTTTCACTTTAATACCTCTGTTTCTTCCATGTTTTGGTGCCTGACAGATCACTATAATATTAAACATAGGAGAACTCTGTAATCCCTACCTCTTCTCTTAATTACAAATGCTGAATTGACTTTTTGGACAATATCAGAAGCCAGTAGTCAAATTGTCAGTGGCAATTGTGCACAAGGATTTTAGAACTACCAGGTTCAGTGCTTTGGAATGGGGGGACAGCTATAGTGCTTTAATTCACATCAGCCATAAGCATAATGATTTTTCCCAGGTTTTAATCCTAGCTCGTTTAAATGGGTCAGCAAACCAATTTTTTTTATGTCTTTTCTCAGACAAAGTGTTTTATCAATAAAAATTTGAGAAGAAGCTAGGGAAAAAGTAAATCTTTTTGCTGCGGAAACTTAACTAATAGGATTAGAATTCAGACTGCATAACCTTGTTGGTTCTTTTTTCATTAAGAGTCCATCCATTTTAATTAGTTTTAATTTAATGATTGTAAGTGCCCAGAAGCTAGGATAGGTCTAGTTTGTTGAGGGGAATAAATTTCCCAACAAATTGAATTATCAACTTTGGATAGATAGGCTAAAAGATAATCAATAACCCCCCAGGGATGTGTGCTCAGGTTTAATGGGTTTTACCAAAGAAGTATTTCTAAGTATTTATAGTTGCTCTTCACTGGATTTTTAAGAAAACATATGTGATGGCTGAATCTTGTGATTTAATTGCAAAACAGTGAAGGACTCTGGCAATCTTATCTGCTAAGCAATCAATGATTGTGGTTTCAATTCTCTCAAGATAATTTTCTTTTATAGATTATACATTTTTAACTCTTTATGACATTCCACTGTGTGGTTTAAAACAATGGAGAGAGTAACTCAATCTCATTGGGAATTACTGCATGCACCCAGGATGCCTTGGGAATATGGCCTGTGATCAGGCTGGATCATTCAGAAGAAAGTCTGGTCAGTCATTCTTCTATATGGTGATAATGAGAATGTTAATAGGCTCCATACACATTCTTTCCACCATGTGATCTCTCCAAAATTTGTACAAGATCTTCCACTTTGTGCCATGCATTTTTCCTATAAAAAGACTCTCTGCTGCCAAGAGCTCTCTTGTGAGTACTCTCTGGGTTGTGAGGGTGCGCCAGACCACACAGGAGTTCTCAGTACCTGACAGGATTGAGGACATACTGTAGAACCTCAGAATTATGAACACCAGAGTTACGAACTGACCAGTCAACCACACACCTCATCTGGAACCAGAGGTATGCAATCAGGCAGCAGCAGAGATGAAAACAAACAACGACAAAAAAGCAAATACAGTACAGTACTGTGTTAAACGTAAAATACTAAACAAAAGGGGAAAGCAGGGTTTTTCTTCGGCATAGTAAAGTTTCAAAGCTGTATTAAGTCAATGTTCAGTTGTTAACTTTTGAAAGAACAAAAAGTTCAACAAAAAGTTTTGTTCAGCGCTACGAACATTTCAGAGTTATGAGCAGCCTCCATTGCCAAGATGTACATAACTCTGAGGTTCTACTGTAATCACCACTGGTTGTCCATAGATCAGTAATTCCTTTTTTTTTTTTTTTATCAAAGAATAAAATCACTGCAGAGTTGTGTCATAGACTCTGATCTTTCCTGCCTCATGATCCTGTCTTACAAACTCCCTTTCAGAATGTTTATATGTGTTTCATGCTGTCCCCTCAGCTTTGATGCTTTCCTTTTCTATCTCAGAATCATTGCAATCACCTACAAGCTGTCTTCACAAATGTCCCAGTTTAAAAACATTATATCTCACTATAACTTTCTGGATGAAACTGTCAGCAATCTTATTTACATCTAGTTCCCTGGTATGGTCCTGATGCATGTTAAGGATAACTACATTATTCAGTTGTGTCTGTCCCATTGATGACCAGAGATAATTTTTAAGTCTTCTGAAGCTGGACAATGAGTGTTTCACAGTTCAGGATGATACAGGCACAGTGACAAGGAATCTTATGAATTTGCAGTACTCATAGTGCTTCCAGAGTACTGCAAATGACTCCAAGATCTTTTTTTTTTCTTTTTTTTTTGATGGGTAATAGCTAATTTAGACCCCATCAGTTCGTATGTATAGTTGGGATTATATTTTGCCATGTGCATTACTTACATTTAACATTGAATTTCATCTGCCATTTTGTTGCCAAGTCACCCAGTTTTGTGAGATCCCTTTGTAACTCTTTGCAGTCAGCTTTGGACTTAACGATCTTGAGTAATTTTGTATCATCTGCAAATTTTGCCACCTCACTGTTTCCCCTTTTTCCAGATCATTTATGAATATATTGAACAGCACTGGACCCTGTACAGCCCCCTGGGGGACACCACTGTTTACTTTTCTCCATTCTGAAAATGGACCATTTATTCCTACCCTTTGTTTCCTATCTTTTAACTGGAGTGCCTGGCAATGCTTTCAAGATAATTTAACCATCCTTAATTTAATTTAATGACAAGCCTTTTGTTATTTTCATCAACCTGCCTCTGTTTATAAACAAACTCCCTGCCCCAAGGGCAGAAACTGGAAGCAGCACAGAATTTATCACATTCCATATTCAAGCTCCATCTGGGACTATGGCTTGGGATGTGAGCAGACCTCAGGTACGAAACTCGGGGAGAGCGGGGGAAGCAGGAACTACTATGGCTCATGTGTACTGAGCACCCCCTATTCTTTTCCATGGGTGCTTGAGCCCCGGGTCACCCATGGAGTTGGCGCCTATATCCAGGCATATACCTCTCACACTTCTTATCAACCTGTCTGTACTGAGCAATCTTGATTATCACTTCAAAAAAATTTTTTCTCTTACTTAATTGGCCTCTCAGAGTTGGTAAGACAACTCCCACCTGTTCATGCTCTCTGTATGTGTGTATATATATCTCCTCAATATATGTTCCATTCTATGCATCCGAAGAAGTGGGATGTTGCCCACAAAAGCTTATGCTCAAATAAATGTGTTAGTCTCTAAGGTGCCACAAGTACTCCTGTTCTTCTTGCAGATACAGACTAACACGGCTACTACTCTGATACCTGTAGGTAGGCTCTTAGGATCAGAGGAGTGAGGAGGGAAAGGCAGAACAAATTCCATTCTCCCATTTACTTGCTAGAGTAGCTGAACCAGCAAGCGGTGTATCGTAATTTTGCTGCTGATATATGCTAAATTATTACTGCCTAGAGCCACAAGGAGGCAGCAGGAGAGTGACTGTGACTCAGAAGTGTGTTTCTCAGCTACAGTGCTTCCTGGCTGGCACCGCTTGTTCAGGGCTGTGCCGGACATCACAATCTAATCCTATACTGTTCTCTCAGAGATAAATTGGCACCTGCTAAATTTGTACCTATCCCCATAAATCCCCATAGCCATGCACAAAAGCCAGGTGTTTGTTTCTACAAATGGGCACTTATATTCAATTACCCAGATACTTACCTATGCAAATACAGTGTTGGTGTGCATGAATTTTATGGGCACAACTTAGATGGCCTTTCCCAACTCTCCTCACCTACTCAGAAATAGTGACTAGTTTAGTAATGAGTGAATAAAATACAATAGGTGAAATCCTGGCCCTATTGAAATCAGTGAGAATCTTTCCATTGATTTCAGCAGGGCCAAGATTTCACCCAATAAGGCTATGTCTACCCTTGGAGCCAGGGGTGTGATTTCCTGAGCAAGTACCTACTTATGCTAACTCTCATCGAGGTAGCACACTAAGCGTGTATAGTATCATCTATGATCATGATAAAGCTCAAGCAAGTAGATTTGTGTCTGGGCTTGTAAATTTTCAAGAGGATTTTGCAAGACTAGCAGCCTGTGACAGTGTGCCTTTCAGTGTCCGTTTACCTGCAGTTTCAGCATCCCGTCACTTGCCTTTCAAAATAAAAACGCTGTATTATTCCACAGTTGTGGCTCACAACAGTGAAGTTGCTGTACAGTAAAATAATATGGTGTTTTAGTCAAGTGCCGTAGAATTTTGTTTATAAGGGTCCCATATTGGCCCTGACCCCCATCTGATCTCTTTTCCTGATTACTACTTCACTCCCCTACTGTCCTGGCAATTTTCTCCACCAATAAATTGATTCCCTTTAGTTCAGATGTAGCCCAGCCTGCTTGTACAGGACCTAAATATTCCTAAGAGTTCCTAGTGTAAGATGAACCTTTAAACACTCTGATAGCACTGATTTTACATGCATTATCATTTTACACCTAACTTCACTCTGCCTTTTCAGAGCATAAGACATTCTGAGAATTCTGTCTCATGGTTCTTTTGCTGAAACTGCTCCTTGTCTCTTGCTGAATGTTCTGTTTAATCTTGCCCAAAGACAGACAGGGAGGTGGCTGAAGCAGAGAAATGGAAGAGGAAGGGAGAAGGGGACAGGAAAAGTTGAAGTTGTTTACTTTTAAATAGTAAAGTACACTGCAGGGGCTGACTCTCTTTTACACTAGGGCCCCTTTACAGCCCTCTGACAGTGTAAAGTAACCTTAGGCGTATGTCTAAACTGCATACTAAGCAGGGCCGGCTCCAGGGTTTTGGCCGCCCCAAGCAGCGAGGAAAAAAAAAAAAAAAAGTGATCTGCGGCGACAATTCGGCAGGAGGTCCTTCTCACCGAGCGGGAGTGAGGGGCCGTCCGCCGAATTGCTGCCAAATAGCTGGACGTGCCCGCCCCTCTCCAGAGTGGCTGCCCCAAGCACCTGCTTGCCAAGCTGGTGCCTGGAGACAGCCCTGATACTAAGTCTGAGGCTGTGGGACCTGGGCTTGTGGACTCAGTGTTCCCAAGCACATGCTTGAGCGTCCAAGTTGTATTTTAAACCTGGGTGTACAACTGCTGGACCTAGTGTCTCAGCCAGGTTAACACGTCCATACTGTACTATTCCAATCTTTTGACGTGGGTCTGTGGCTTCACCTGCAGCCACACTGCAAAATGACAGGTCTTGGACATGAATCACAGCATGATTCAAGCTCTGACCCATAGGCGCCAACTTTCTGCAGCGCCGGTGGGTGCCTGCACCCCCCCCACTTCTTTCCCCACCCCTGGCTCTGCCCCAACTCCACCCTTTCCCCGCCCTGACCCTAACTCCGCCCTCTCCCTTACCCTATTGGATCCCTTCCCTGTCCCGGGCCCCACCCCGACTCCACCCTTTCCCCACTCTGGCCCTAACTCCGCCCCCTCCCTGCCCCTATTGGATCCCTTCCCTAAATCCCGGCCCCGCCTCTTCCCCCAGTGTGCCGCGTTCTCCCTCCTCTCCCCTCCCTCTCTGTCCCGCGAATCAGCTGTTTCGCGGCGCAAGCGCCGGGAGGGAGCGGGGAGAAGCAGGACGCAGCGGCGCGCTCACAGAGGTAAGCTGGAGCACGGGGGGTGAGGTGGGGAGATGCCGGTAGGTGCTGAGCACCCACCAATTTTTTTTACCATGGGTGCTCCAGTCCCGGAGCAGCCACGGAGTCGGCGCCTATGCATCTGACCCACCTCCCCTAGCAGCATCCTAGATCCCAGGTGCTGAGTGCTTGCTGTCCTGAGTCAGACTGATTTGTGCATGGCTGGAAGGGGTCGAATGGGCTCAAACCTGAGCCAAAGGTTGGGCTTAGTGTGCAGTGAAGACATACCCAAAGAAGTGGATGTACATGTATGAGCAATGTAGTAAGGCCTTAGTGTAAAGGAGAATCAGGCCCTACAGTATTCATATCAGGAAAGGAACCCAAACATTTTATGAAGTTCTGAAATATTTCATTACCTTTTTTCTCCACTTTTTTTCTTCACTTTTTACCTGCCTCTGCACTTTCAGGTTCTGCTTAGGTCCAAAGTTCTGAAATGTTACAGCTGGCCATTCCTAAGAAATTTCTAGCAGACACGAGAGGTTTAGATATGCATCCAACTTTAGTTAGAATCATAGAATCATAGAATCATAGAATATCAGAGTTGGAAGGGACCTCAAGAGGTCATCTAGTCCAACCCCCTGCTCAAAGCAGGACCAATTCCCAGCTAAATCATCCCAGCCAGGGCTTTGTCAAGCCGGGCCTTAAAAACCTCCAAGGAAGGAGACTCCACCACCTCCCTAGGTAACGCATTCCAGTGTTTCACCACCCTCCTAGTGAAATAGTTTTTCCTGATATCCAACCTGGACCTCCCCCACTGCAACTTGAGACCATTGCTCCTTGTTCTGTCAAAACAAGTTAGTTAGATTGGATAAGCATCCAAATTCTTGGATGTTGACCCAAAGTGAACCTCTGAATACAGTTGGTTTATCTGAACGATTTACTTGATGAATTTCCAAATAATTTCCTGAACAAATGATCTGATGAATATTTTTTTTCATTGTGTGTCCAGCTTCTAAAGTAGATGAATCTTCAATCATTGATCAAGAACATTTTTCAATGGAAAAATAATAAAATTCTCCCTCTCAAATAATAAAGATGATGATAATAATAATTAATAAAACTCTTCCCCCCCCCAATTTTACTACTTTCAATTTTTTCTTGTTTTTTTTTTTTTTTTTTTTTTTTTACAGAAAATCCTGATTTATTTCATTTTATTTTTTGCTAACATAAAATTGGGCAAGGGAGAAAGCAAAAAAGGAGAGAGAGGAAAAATTCAAAACAGCTGAAAAATTCCATTTTTTTGCAGGAAATCTCTAAAGACAAAATGCAAATTTTTCAAAAATTTACCATGAAAAACAGTTGGCATTTTTGACTGGCTCTATTTATGAATATATACACAATGAAAATATTAACAATTATTGACCAGCTTTATATCAGAATCTGCTGAGGATCTATCAATGGCTTAGTCATAGACTGCACAGGTATAATAAATTTATAATAATCAGGAACCATTGCTGTATAACAATCCAGATAAATCACATACTGCTAGCAGAACATGGTACTATTGAAAATGGGTATTTAATCATTTTACACACCTCATATCAACATTCCTGTATATGAGTCAATCTAATGCAATATGCTTTCTTTCTTGGTTTTCCAAAACACACTCACCATTATAAGGCACAAAGTATTGTAACCAGAACTGTATTTTATTTTGATAATCTCCAGCACCATCACTGTTCTTAAAAAAGAACTGATAAAGCTACTTACGAGAGTGATGCACTTTTCAGTAACAAATTGCTGCATACCTTCGTTCAATCATTTTAATTAAATCTTTTCATAATGACCTCTCTTCTCATTCACAAACAATGTCTAAGTGCTAAGGGAAATGAACTCTCACTTTTTGTAGGTAACAGATACTGACTATTGACCTTAAATTATGGTTGAAGTTAAACTAATTTTAAGATTAAGATGGCAAGCTCTCAAAAAGCCACTACAATGTTTGAGAGGAAAAAATTACCATGCAGTTCACCAAATTATTCATCTATTTTCCTAAATGTAAAGCCATTATCATCTGGAAAAGTTTCAGCTTTTATGCTAATATAATTGAACTTCATATGTCAAGCTAGACTTAAACATGGCATTATGAACTGGACTTTGCCTTAGCAGATTTATCAGATTCTATTGCACTTAAAGTATTTTTAAAAGATAAAATGTGGTATTAATAAACATTTTGCTCATTAAGTACAAGTTGCCATTTTGGTGATGAATCCATTTAGAGATATGCATGCAGTTAAACTTGAAATAATCCAGTCTTCCTTCCAGAAACATCCTGGTTAATATCTACCAGATGTAGCCCAAATAAAACCATTCAAGGTACATTCATAAAAGCATTTCTTTGAGGGTAATGAATTGGGCCCATTTCCCTTGTTTAATGCCCTAATCTCTGTTCTCTTTTAGTAACATAGCTGGCTCAGGGCTTGTCTACACTTACCGGAGGATTGACGCTGCGGCGATTGATGCATCAGCGGTTGATTTAGCGGATCTAGTGAAGACATGCTAAATCGACCGCTGATCGCTCTCCTGTTGACTCCTGTACTCCACCTGATCGAGAAGAGTAAGGGGAGTTGATGGGAGAGCATCTCCCATTGACATCGCGTAGTGTGGACCCCGCAGTAAGTAGATCTAAGCTACATCGATTTGAGTTACGCTATTCAAGTGACTCAAAGTGCATAGCTTAGATCGACTTTTACCTTTGGTGTAGACAAGGCCTCAGTGAAAAGCAAAGTGAACACTGACTCTAATAAAGATATCTTTAATGAATTCTAAGCATTCAATATGTCCACCTTTTTTCCTGTGAATGTTTTGTGTTAACTGAGATGAAATACTGAAATGCCACTGTGCAATCTGCATGAGTATTATTAATCATATACGTTATGATGGCTAAGTACAGACCAGTCTAGAATGGGGCCCCACTGTGCTAGGTACTGTACAAACACAAAGAAGTAGATGTTTTTTCCCTGAAGATCTAACAGTCTAAAAAAACAAGACAGACAGCATCTCTGAAATGCTTGTAAATTGTTGCCTGCATTAATCTTACTTGTAATTTCTGTATCCCATGCTATAAATTAATATGCAACTTTTTCTTTATAATTGTAAAAATGCCTGCTCTGAACGTGTGAACCTAGGCAGGAAGAATTGTTCCCTCTCCCACCCCTGCATCCAGAAGAACTATCAGGACTAAGTGGACCATTGTGGAACACCACAACACAAAGGCTGGATTAATGGCCCTCTTGTACCCGTGAAGGTGCTACATGAGAGAAAGCACGTCCCATCAGCTTGAATTCTGTAAGAGCGAAATAAAGATAGTGGACATGAAGATTTTTCATCTCTTTGCTGTTTAAACTCTTACAAGGGTTGGAGCTAAGAAACAAAAGCAGAGCTCCCAGGGTCAGCCTGGAATTAGCCCTAAAAGACATTCATTGCTCACAGATTACTACATCTTTCGGATCCATAGACTGAACTCATTTGTGTATACATGTTGCCTCCTTTAACTTGTAAATAACTCTCTCATTTCTTGTTCCTAGCTAATACATTCTTAATTAGATTACTATAGGATTGGCTACCAGCTTTGTCTTTGGGGTGATCTGCAGTAAGTAACCGGTTTCTTGGGACTGGGAGCAACCTGAATATTTAGTGATTTTTGTGTAAGTGACCAATAAGTCCAGCTTGCCTGGGTGGCAAGATAGACTAGCATGCCCCAGGGGACTGTCTGTGACTCCATGGTAGGACTGTTACAGTGATCCAGGACTTCACATTTCTTACTGGGTTGGGGAAATCCAGTGGTAGAACATACCACCAATTTGCGGTGTCTGCCCTGCTTTTGACAGTCTGCCTTGAGGCTGGCACTCTCAGTCATGAGCCACTCCAGACAGCATGACAGTAGGGCAGAGAGACAATACCTGGGTCCTAAGGCCCCCAGAGTGTGTGAGTGTGAGTGTAGGGGATCTCCCTTGCAAAGTTTTGGGTCTAAGGTGGATGCATTTTTGAACCCCATTTTACCCCCAGTTCAACAGTCCCTGCTTTGGATGCTTCTACACCTGCTATTATTGGCTGGGGTCTCTGGCTGCCTCCTCTCTGTAGTTTTGTCCCCAAGATCACAGAGCAGGAACTGCCGTCTAACCTAAATTCTAATTTGCTCTTAGTGAGATGAAGCCTCTCCCAGTTATGGAAAGTGTCTCTCTTTTGCCAGTTAATAACTTAGACCCAGGTGTTTAGGCTCCTTTGAGGATCTTGGTGCTAGACATTTTGTGTAATTAGGGCATCAAGTCTTAGATCATTAATAGACAAATTCATTTTTATTCAAGACTATTCAGTTCAGCCATTTTGTATCATTGTGAAGTTGTAACATGGCTGTGCCAGAAAAATCAGAGGTGAACATTGGCATAGCTTTTAAAATAATAGTGCACTGAGTACATGAAAGAGGAATGCAATATATTTTGAAATATCATATTATGGCATTAAAATTCAACAGTTCAAACTCTGCCCTGACTTACACCCCCGTACAAGGCTACTGAAGTGAATAGAAGTGCCCAGGGTACAAGTTAGGTCAAAATTTGGCCTTATATGTCTACTTCAAGTCCTTTAAGTGGGAGAGAGAAGCCACTCTGGGAGTGTTTGAAAAAAGTTATGCTTTTCAACAGGTGTGCTGACTTCATCTATTTACAAACAATATAGAAATATCAGATAGGGGCTACCAGCACTTGAACATATGAAAGCAATCTGTCTTTTCCTTTGAAATACATTAATATCCTTATGGAAAACAAATTGGAGAGGGCATTGATTGATGCATAAGAGAAAAAGGGAAAGTAGCAGTTTGCTGTTTTTACAAAACAGCTTCTAGATACAGAAGGTAAAAGGAAAACAATTCACCCCTGTGACCATTGAGCAGATGCTTTATTTATACTAATTCTTATTGCAGTGAGGTTGGAGTTAATAAGTCTCAGTTGGAGTCCCTGAAATTCAGGGTTGTTCAGAATGGGGTTTGGGGTTTAGCCCATCTTTCAGTTACTGTACAAGAGGTGCCATATTACACACAGGAGATCCAGACTGGAGCTTCATTCTAGAACATTATACATTTCCATTACTGAGGGCATTAAGTCAAACACCCTATCATGGGCCAGACTGTGCTGGTGTGCAAGGGTGGAGAAAAGAGATGGGCCTTCTCCCACCTCTCTCATCCATTGTAGTACATACACAAGGGGGTCTGGCTACCTTTATAGTCTATGGGATCTCCTGAGAACAGGGACTTCTCTCTACTAGTGCTAACCATCTGCAAGGGAATATGGAGGTAGTAGGATCATCAGTGCATTCTCCTCTGAACTTGCTGACCATGTGGAGGAGCATACACTACATCCCTTGTAGGCAGGCAGGTTTCCAAGTGCACAGGGGGAGCTCTGGAATGTCTTGTATCTCCTTGAGGCACAAGGCCTCCTAGTGCTCCTGCTGGTGCAGTGATCGCTCCATACTATCATCAAAGCAGGGGTGTCGCTGATTGCATCCAAAGAGCTCTATATACTGTGCGGCATGTTGGAAGCGACAAAGAAGTCCAAACTCAGATTGTCCCAGAGTTGCTTGACTATGGCCTGGTAGCCATGCTTTTACTTAAACTGAAATGCTCTCAGGAGAGTCACGTATCAGGCGCAGGATACAGGAATACTGGTAAGCAAGTCACCATGTGCACTATGATGGGCCAGCATGGCTGGACATGTCAGAATGATGCATCAAGCCCTGACGATTTAAAAAAAAAAATTGCATTTGACTGAAAAATGCAGAAACAAGAGGTTTTAGCTGACTATTCATTTTTCATTTATTTCCCAGAGCCAGGTAACCCCAGCTGGCATGGCATCCATGGGCACGTATAAACTGTTTTGCTTTGGTAGCCATGGCAGAGGTCTGAAATCTCTATTGCAAAATGTATTAGTACCATGACAATGCAAATTCACTTAGCCATCCTTAGTGGTATGTCTATATTATTGGGCTGGCTCTTCAGCTGGTGTAAATTGGCATTGTTCTGGAGAAGTCAATGTGGATCTGGCCCATTACATTTTCATGTATCTTTTCTTTAAAAAAAAATACCATGCATCTTTTCCTTCTTTCCCCATATCTAGCAATTACCTTATATCACTGCCTTTACTTTGTATAATCAAATAATCTGTATTTAATGTCTCATTAACTGAGGCACATTAAATAACAAATCATTAGTTCGTTTTTAAATAGCAAAAGAGAATTTTTGCATCTTTTCCAAATGTCATAGTAATGCACAAATTACAGAATAAAGGGAAGCCAATAAATTAGCACAATTTCTTTTGAGATAATTAGACACGTTTGAGGTGTTCCTTTTTCCTTCTTATTAGAGACTATAATAAACCTACCTAGAAACAGTTAAATTATACAGCACTGTTATTATTCAGTCACTTTACTTAAACTATTTTTCACTGAAAAAAGAACAGGAGTACTTGTGGCACCTTAGAGACTAACAAATTTATTAGAGCATAAGCTTTCGTGGACTACAGCCCACTTCTTCGGATGTCCACGAAAGCTTATGCTCTAATAAATTTGTTAGTCTCTAAGGTGACACAAGTACTCCTGTTCTTTTTGCGGATACAGGCTAACACGGCTGCTACTCTGAAACCTATTTTTCACTGGCCTTCCATGCATGGTTCTCCTGATTAGCCTCAGTGCTTCTGTGCTTTACAAAACCACAGTTGTTTTTGGACACATTCAAGAGTATATTATTCCTTCTGAAAGTAGGTAAAATTTCCACTGAAGTCAATTGAAGTTTCACACAGTTATGCCAGGGTTGAATTTGACACGTTATCTGTGAAACAAGTCAGTTTAGTGCTTCGGAAAGGGTCTTTAATGACAGTCCTACAGATTGAAGCCACCTAGCTGTACAACAAGAATGGCATGATTAGCAGCTGAACGCACTTCCTAACATTTCCCAGATATTATGTCTGAAACCTGACCTGTAAGGCTACACTCCACTCCACCGGCAGGGGTGTGTAGAGTATGTGTAACTACACGCTGCTGCATCCACACCAGAATGTGAAGCTACCTGTGTCATTGAAAGGCTCTGGCAGGGCTCCGGCAGCTGTGTGGCAGGGATAAGCTCCAGCAGCAAAGAGTTTCCAGAGCCTTTCCACGCTGCCTTCTCTGCCAAAGCCTTTCCCCACTGCTGGGGCCTTTCCCTGAGGTGGAGAAAGACTCCAGCAGCAGGGAGGCAGCAGGACACTGCACTGCTATAAATAACTATGTAGACGGGGGAAACACTGCTTGGTCGTATAGAGAGCTGTGTCGAGTATATACCCAGAGGGTTCAGGCATGTTTTTACTTGCCTGTATGAGGCTGTTAACATGTATTAGCTAACACTTTCCAATTCCTAGTCTTGACAAGGCCTGTGAGTCAGGGTGATGGAATCAGGACCTCAGATGTGGTCTTGTGATGTGAACACCTGTTTTTAACAAACTAGTCTGAAATCACCTAGTCATTATACATAGGCCTCCAAACACTCATTAGGTGGAAAATCTTTCAGTCTATACTGACCTAGGCTGAATTTGAACCAGTGGCCTATAAATCTAGTATCTTGAACCATCTGGTCTCTGTTTCTTTTCAAATTGTGCCTGTTCTTCCATTTAAGTAGAAAATCATATTTTCTCTCTTATGATATATAATACAAAATATTCTAAAACATATAATGTGGCTAATCAAACTTATGTACGCAAATACCATATAATTTATATACTGAAGTCAATGGAGCTTCACACAGGTGGACCAAGTTGTCAGTTGCCCATTTAGGCTGCTGGTGTGTTGACACCACAGCCTATCATGCTGAACAATTCTGTCTCATTGTTTCCTTGCAGTCTCCCATCAATCTGTCTGTTGTCTGTTTTACACTTAGATTGTGAGCCCCTTGGGGCAAGGACTGTCTTTTTGTTTTGTGTCTATACAGTGCCTGGTACAATGGGATCCTGGTCCATGGTGGGCTCGTAGGTGCTATGTTCATACAAATAAATAATACATGACCAGGACTAAATTTTTCCATGTTGTTAGTGTGGGAGACAAAAGCATTTTAAAAATAGAGAAATGTCATTGAAAAAGAATAACAATTGCCAGGGAGCCTCCAGGGCAGGTGTAGTACCTGAAATTACTTTACAATTCATTGTTTGAAGGGCACTACATTTCTAGCTGACACTGTCCCTTTAGTTTATACATAAAGATAACCTGTTGTTGACTAAATACGGACTTATTTAAAATATCTTACATCTTGCATTGTGTAGGGAACCTGCTGAAAACATTATGCTGACAACCTCCTGCCCTCAATATTTTCTTTGATTAATATCAGAATCCAAATTTCTTGTTTACAAAAATCTTATTTATACCTCAAAGTATCCTAACTTTCTTTTTAATAACCCAAGACTATTTTGGATGCTTTCCACTGCAATTGAAGTGAACTATTTGTCAGAGAGAAGAATTACATGTACGAGCCCCTGAAAAAATTATCTAGGTCCTCCTATCTCTTTTTTGCTTGTCAGACACGTTACACTTGGTTAGCAGTGGGGGAAAAAAATCAATCTTTCCTGTCTGATTTCTGATTAATGGTATTTATCAGGCCCCTGAGCCTTGCAACTGCTGCTAGTGAAGAAAACAATATACACAGGTAATGCACAGAACCACTGCATTGTGTTCTCATTCTCAACAGAATGAAAGATGAAGGAAACAGGGAAAGCATATGTATTTGCTACTGAGACAAAATTAAACTATATTATAGGCCTTGATCCTGCAATGAGCTGCATGCAAGCAGACAACTACACAGACCCTCTGTGACTTAGTTGAGGCTCCAGATGAATGCATGGGGTGCCATCGGTGTGGAGTTCACGGCAGGATTGCGGCCATATGTTGCTATAAAGCTGTTCATGGAACACCTGTTGTCCATGTCAGATCAAGGGCAACATATTGCGTGGCCCTTAGGCATGTTACTTTGCCACTAAATCAGAGTATTTTCAACCTTTTGCATTTTGAGGCTTTTGTTTGAGTTCTTCAATAAATGAGAATTTTTAAGGGTTTTTTTGTTTTATGTTTGTTTGTTCAGACACCATGTAGCGTGAGAAAGTAGTTAGAGGATTTGCATCATTTTTCTGAGATAATGGATTATAAAACAAGTTGTAATGGTTACTTGCCCACACACCGGTATTTTACATCCTAAATATTTAATAAAGTTTTGCTTTAGGTTTCTTGGGCTATTCCCCCTCTCTCCCTTGGGAATAACAACGCAGTGTGTTTCAGTATTCATCTTAAAGGTTACCACTGTGGTACCAGTGCCTAGCCATATTTGCCAGTTTGAACCAAGACTGGCATTTGCTCTGCTTTCACTGCATATACAAGGAAATCTGCATCATTGCTTTACTGATCGCTGACCAAGACTTCTTGAAAATCACATCCAGGTGGAAATGTACATCCAGGTGGACATCCTGATGCCTTTGAAATCAAGGGGAGACTTCAGTGAAGCGAGGATTTCACCTCTAGTCTACATGAATTTTGCCTTTCAGAAAACCTTTTATTTTGACCGCTGTTTCATTTTTGTTTTTTTTGTTTTTTAATAATATCATGCAGCACCAGGCCCCAATCTTGCAATGACTTAACCTCAAGCCCTTGAGTAGTCCTAATCTGTAGCCTGAATCTGCATCTCACTGATTCTACAAGGGCTTGATCCAAAGCCCAATGTAATCAACGGGCAACATTCCAATGACTTTAAATCAAGGTCCAAATGTTCAGTAGTGGTACCCAGTGGGAAATTTTAAGGACAAAGACTAGCAAAGACAAGGTCTAAGGGAATGTCTACACTGCAGATGAGCAGTAGTGAAGATGTAGTGACATGGACTTCCGCATAAGCTAACAACCCAGGGTTCCCAGATGGATCGTAGTGGGTCAGTTAACTCGTGCTGAAGTTCATGCTACTAGGTCTTCACTACTGTTTTTACCTGTGCCAGTTAGATTAAAGCTAGTGCAGAGATGCATATGTGCACCACCATCATGTCTTCATTTGCAATGTAAATGTACCCTAAATCAAGGTGTTAACCTAGGCCCATTCTGAAAACTTTTTCTAGTACAGGAAACTTCAGATAAACTGGGGACCGTTATTTTCTTAAGAGACACTTTTGCTGGTTGTCTGAATTACCTTGGGACCCAGCAAAAGATAATTTAAGATTCTCCTCCCCTTATTAAACTTTCTGGGGACTGACAGATATCTAAATTACAATTGTAGGCTTGTGACCATTTTTATTTCTTTTAGGGCTGTCAAGCGATTAAAAAAATTAATCGCGATTAATTGCACTGTTAATAATAGAATACCATTTATTTAGATATTTTTGGATGTTTTCTACATTTTCAAATATATTGATTTCAATTACAACACACAATACAAAATGAACAGTGCTCACTTTATTTTTTATTACAAGTATTTGCACTGTAAAAAACAAAATAAATAGTATTTTTCAATTCACCTCATACTAATACTGTAGTGCAATGTCTTTATCATGAAAGTTGAACTTTCAAATGTAGATTTTTTTTTTGTTACATAACTGCACTCCATAACAAAACAATGTGAAACTTCAGAGCCTACAAGTCCTACTTCTTGTTCAGCCAATTGCTCAGACAAACAAGTTTTTTTTTCTTTTTACATTTGCAGGAGATAATGCTGCCCACTTCATCTTTACAATGTCATCTGAAAGCGAGAACAGGCATTTGCATGGCATTGTTGTAGCCAACGTCACAAGATAGTTACATGCCAGATGCGCTAAAGATTCATATGTCCCTTCATGCTTCAGCCACCATTCAAGAGGACATGCGTCCATGCTGATGACGGGTTCTGCTCCATAATGATCCAAAGCAGTGTGGACCAATGCATGTTCATTTCCATTATCTGAATCAGATGCCACCAACAGAAGGTTGATTTTCTTTTTTGGTGGTTTGGGTTCTGTAGTTTCCGCATAGGAGTGTTACTCTTTTAAAACTTCTGAAAGCATGCTCCACAGCTTGCCCCTCTCAGATTTTGGAAGGCACTTCAGATTCTTAAACCTTGGGTTGAGTGCTGTTTTTTTTAGAAATCTGATATTGGAACCTTCTTTGTGTTTTGTCAAATCTGCAATGAAAGTATTCTTAAATCAAACAACATAATAACACAAAATATATGGCAGAATGTGGGTAAAACCATGGAACCAGGAGACATACAATTCTCCTCCAAGGAGTTCAGTCACCAATTTAATTAATGCGTTTTTTTAAACAAGCATCATCAGCATGGAAACATGTCTTCTGGAATGGTGGTCAAAGCATGAAGAGGCATATGAATGTTTAGCATATCTGGCACATAAATACCTTGCACTGCCGGCTACAAAAGTGTCATGCGAATGCCTGTTCTCACTTTCAGGTGACATTGTAAATAAGTGGGCAGCATTATCTCCTGTAAATGTAAACAAACTTGTTTCTCTTAGCGATTGGCTGAACAGGAAGTAGGACTGAGTGGACTTGTAGGCTCTAAAGTTTCAAATTGTTTTGTTATGGAGTGCAGTTATGTAACAAAAAAAATCTACATTTGAAAGTTCAACATTCATGATAAAGACATTGCACTACAGTATTAGTATGAGGTGAATTGAAAAATACTATTTATTTTGTTTTTTACAGTGCAAATATTTGTAATCAAAAGTAATATAAAGTGACTACTGTACACTTTGTATTCTGTAAATGAAATCAATATATTTGAAAATGTAGGAAAACATCCAAAGTATCTAATAAATTTTGATTGGTATTCTATTGTTTTACAGTGTGATTAAAACTGCGATTAATCGACAGCCCTAATTTCTTTATAAAGAAAGAGGCTCTGAAAGTTTGTTGTTGTTTCTTAACATTAGAAATATCAAGTCTTGATCAATACTATTTCATCATTAAGATGACAAGAGACTTTTGGACCATTTTTGGCTGATTTTCTGCTGTTCTGAGCATTAAAAACAGTGAACAAGAGGACTTCATATTCATCAATGTTTTTAACATTAATATTTGCAGCATCGCTTTGATGCAAACTGCTAGCCTAATACATTTCCCAGCTGCATGTACTGACAATTATGGATTTTATTAGCACACTTGGAGAAAATAATTGCAAGCATGATAACAAGAGCTCTTCCCCCTTTGCCAGATGCACTGAATGACGTGCATCCCTTTTCACAGCATATCAGCAATTTTTATTACTGACTTCATTTAGTGGCTCTCATTCAACAAACCCTTTGTGCATAAAGCAGGAAGTACAGAGTTTAAAGTGTGGCTGACGGCTCATGGATCCCATATAAAAGCCAATTCTGCTGTCAGACAGCATATTTTCTGTGTATCATCCTGATAATTTTAGGGACACAAGCGTGCTCTTTGTTGCTGCAGAGTTCAGCTCTTCTTGCTTCTTATTTATCACCTGATGACAAACTTCTGTTAATGGCATCATAATAATCTCTATTTCAAACAATTGTGATATCACTAAAAGTGAGTTATGGGGCTTCATTCTTCAAAATTTGCATTGACTTCATTGGAAATGGGATTGGGACCAATGTCTTCAGCAGGAGCTTCTAAACAAGCAGGGTCTGTTTTTTCCTATAAATGTGCTCAGGGATAGCTGGAAGATTCTCTGCACCTTGCAGTCTTTAAACCATGATTTGAGGACTTCAATGGCTCAGACATAGGTTTGATAAAGGAGTGGGTGGGTGAGATTCTGTGGCTTGCATTGTGCAGGAGGTCAGACTAGATGATCATAATGGTCCCTTCTGACCTTAAAGTCTATGAGTTGGATGAATTCCTGGAGATTTCATCACATGACACTATCTTTAATTAAAGATTAATCTTCAATTCCTGGAGACTCCAGGACCGTCCTGGAGGATTGACAACCCAAGTGCTTCCTGGTGTGGATGTTCTTTGGGACCCTCCCCTGCACATTGACGTGGGGGTAGCTCGAATCTAGCCTTTTGTGATACTTTTGGTCCCCCTAATGTGCTCCTACAGCAGTGACTTCTGCCCTGTCTGGGGCTTAGAGAACAAAGCTTAGTTTGAGCCTCTCCTCCCCTGGGTAAGGCGGGATCTGTCGAAGTGCACACTGAAGGCAAAGAAAACTGAAGCTGCTCAACACCTCTCCCAGGATCAGGACCAGCCCATCTACAGGAAAACAAGGATATTATTTCAAACCACAGGGCTCCACACAGGTGCCGTATCTGCCCACACAGTGTTGCAAAATTGAGGCCTACGCGTTTTGCCATTCAGTTCAATGCGAGCAGGACTTAAGTGGTTAGTTGGTAGCCTCAAGGTTGGTTTTACCCCCTCCCCCACTTGCTGATTTTCCTGGCCTCATTAGTCTCTATTTTGTAGAAACAACAAATGTGCAAATTGGCTCATTCAGCTATATTACATAATTGGAACTAATGACCGGGCGGTCTTTCTCCACCCCCTCTCTTGAAAAGAACAGGCAGCTGGAAACTAGGTGAATGTTCCTCAGGGTGTGTATAATTACACAGCTGAGAAGCACTGCTAGCCCTCATGTCACTCCAACTGTCACAGCTGCATGAGCCATTAATGAAAAAAACCAAGCGTACTCTCTTTCCACCATTCCCCTCTGGAATAGGGGAAGGATGTAGGATTTACTGTGAAAAATGACAACGATGCCTTTAAAACTTTCGTTACCGTGAAACACTGATGAGCATTTGTGATCCCAAAATAGGTGCCGAAACAGAGATTTTTAATTCCATGATTAGCATGCAAGGCCCGCCCAAGTAATTGAGTTCTTTTTACAGCATTCCTGAAATGGTTACAATCTGTGTGGCAAGAAGGGGCGGGCAGTTGCAAAAATTGTTTTTTTGTTACAGCTCAGCCTACTTAGGCTGTTTGAAGTGTACTTTACCGCAAACAGACACTGCTCTGAGAGCTAGTACAAAGAGATTAATTTTCATAGTATTAAATTCAGCAGCAGTTTGTAAGCTGTCTTTTGCATGGTGATATGTGGTGCAGTCCTGCAAGGTGCTGAGCATCCCCGACTTCCACTGAAAGCAATGGGAGCTGAGGTCCGCAGCACCTTGCAGGATTGGGCGTGTGGATTAATAAACGTTGTTTTGCAGTTGCGGGGAGGGGAGTTCTCTCGAGCTGGCTAATTATTTTCACAAATCATGGAGTGTTGGTGAAACCATTGTGCAGATGCCCTTGGGAATACTATCTGCTACCCCTCTGTTTTCATTAGATCATGAAAGGCCAAATCTTATGAAGCATAGTGCATATACATCCCACAGAAAACCCAACGTTTGCAGCAGGAGCTGGCCACGCATAGCCTGGGTTCCCTGCAAACCTGCAGAGAGGCTGTTCTACAGGCTCTCTGAAATGGCAGCTGTGCTTGAACATTCAGGGGGTGGGCTGTGGGTCAGGAGAATGATTGTCAAGTTTGTGTGTATTGGTAACAAGTCCCAGGGCGGGCTGAAGCCCAGGATATTCAGCACTGAAAGCACTACTCTCTACTATGTGAGTCTCATTCACCTCACCTGTAGAGCAAGAGGGGGACAAAGATGCATATTTTTCTAGTGTGGGTTACTATACAAATTTCTGTCTAGGATTTTATACCCCACTGCACTATTTAACTCTTAACCAGCAAAAATCTCTATGCACACATATGACACTCTGGGGTGCAATCCAGACCAGTCAGGGGATGTGTCACCACCTGCCCTGCAATCTGGGGCGCTTCACAATGTTTTGCTGCTGTAACTCCCAACCTGGGCTCCTCACAAACAGCATGCAGGTCCCACCCTGAGTGTCTGTATATAGCTGCAGCCCCGGTCCAGCAACTCTGACCCCAGCAGCCTGTCAGCAAACACCAGCCACACCCTAGCTTCCAGCAGCCTTGGTTACTACTTGCAGGGTGACCCCTCCTCACACACACACACTCCCAGTCCTGGATTTCCCACCCAAAACACGTTTTGCAGTGGCCAGCCCTTTCCTGGACAGTCCAGATATATTAGGTCCATTGCCCCTCTAAGGGGATCGACATACAACAGTCTGCTACCTTACATGGGGTAACCTAAACAATTCACAACACTGGATTAGTTTGAATTAAAGAATAAAATACATGTATTTAACTACAAAGAGAGGTTTTAAGGGAATACAAGTAATGAGGCATTGAGGTCAGAAATGGTGACAAGAAAAATAAAAATAAAAAATTAATGGTGGTATCCTATCTTGTAGAACTGGAAGGGACCTTGAAAGGTCATTGAGTCCAGCCCCCTGCCTTCACTAGCAGGACCAAGTACTGTTTTTACCCCAGATCCCTAAGTGGCCCCCTCAAGGATTGAACTCATAACTGTGGGTTTAGCAGGCCAATGCTCAAACCACTGAGGTATCCCTTTCCCCCTAATTGTTTAGAAAACACTTTCTAAACTTAACTAACTAGACTTGGGTCAAGGTGAAGTCCCTTACCACATTTCCAGTAACATAGTCTCGGGCCAGGATTTGCTTCCAAATTTCAGTTTCTGTTGTCTTCTTAGGTGAAAAGAGAGATGGGTAGGGAGAGAGAATTTGGGGTGCTTTTGCCCTTCACTTCTATAATTCAGTTACCCTTTGAAATGCATTTTCCTGAGGGTGACCCCTAGATAAACCTTTTTTTCCAGCTGAGAGCAAGGATACATGAGTCTGGTGTGGGAGAGGTTTTATGCTGTTGTTTGCTAAAATGCAGATGTTTGTTCCTGCCCCTTGCCAAAGAATGGCCACTTGATAGGTGATGGCCCATCAACTGTGATTGACTTGAGATGTCAATTTCTCCTTTGTGAAACAGGTTTACTCACTCCCCAGACTTGTCCGGTAAGCACACTTCAGTCATGATTTCAGTTTATGTTCAGAACTTTACATATAATGTTACTACATACATTTTACCATGATATTATCGACCAGCAAGTTATTAGTTTTCAATGATATCTCACAAAGCATATTTTATACAATGATTATTACAACAATGTGTAGGGTGGGAATACAGGAGTGCATTCTATCACAACATGTCATAGCCACCATCTTGTACCCCTGGAAATTGAATCAGGTCTAAAAGCATGAATCGCTACAGGTTGCACTGAAGAGCCAAGCTATGTAGGTAGGGGCTGTAACAGACTCCCATCCCTTCTAGGTCAGGAACAGAGGCAGACACCTAACACACACCGACCAGTGCATTTCTCTCTCTCACTCACACACACACTCTCTCTCACTTTCCTGTACATTATTTGTACTTCTGGACAAACCAGTCTTTACACTTGAGATGGACACGAGCCAGGAAATGGGAGCTCATTAAAGCTATTTTATGGAGTACATGAGACACTGCTTTTGGAAGCCATTCTCTATTTAAGACTTTGACACTAGTATATATGTTTAAAACTATGACAGTTTGAGATGCACGTTTCAAGCATTAAGCACTTAACCCTATGTGGTTCCGTTATAGTGGTTTGTGATGCAATGGGAGCAAACTTTAAGCATAGAATGCAATGGAAGTCAAAGGGCAATCTAGATTTTTATTATAAAATTATAATATCAAAGGCAAACAAACATTATTTCTCACACACACCAGCTATGCAAACCCAGGATATTTGCCACTCTGGTTTCTAGCCCTTGAAAACACTAGCTTAAGAACTATGTTCTCTGATCCTCCCTGAATTTTCCACTCTAGGGTCATCCCTATATAGGAACCTTTCCCAGAATGCTTTTCTGATAGACCCTTTAAATTTGGGAGAGGCAAGCACCAGCAGCCCTAAGGTAGCCATTTTACATCTGACTGTTGTAGACTACATCTTCCTCCCACCCAGTAGGTATACTTTATAGTCTTTTCTTGTGGTTTCTATTTATTTTGTATCAGAGGAGATATGATTCACCCTCACCTTGGTGAAGTGACTCTAGATATGTGCTATATATAGTTAGATATATTGAATTGAGGAAATCTCACTAGTTAAGTTGTTCTCCTAATATTTGTGTAGCACCTTCGGCTGAAGCCTGGGAGATTTTGGTTGCTTCCAAACTAGGAAAGAGTCTCTGGTATAGAACTTGTTAGTATAGAACTGAAAGCATAGAACTATGTCTGGATCTGAAGATTCAGATCTGAACCCAAGGAATCTCAGGGGATTTGCATTTAAGGCTTCAGTGTTGGCTTCTCTCTCTTTTCTTCAGATAGATTGCACTGCCATTTTCCTTGCTCTGATTTGCTGGATTAATTTGTCATTGTTTAAGTTTTTGTTATGATTTTTTATGCTGCTGGGTTGTCTTTATTATGTGGTTGTATAATTAATTGCCTCGACCGCTAGAGCTATTTTTATAGGTGGCTTTTTTTGTGTGTGCTATTTTTAAAATGTAAATAAGTTCACTTTTGCCAACAGTTAAAACATAGTGGTGTCTGAGATCACATTCTTCCTTAATTGTACACAGAATAGGCAATATCAGAGGTAAGAAATGGTAAATGTTATCTTCTGTTGACTGTCTGTATAGATACAGAGAGAGAAAGATAATGGAACTGTGTATGTTTATGAAAAGTAAAAGCTGCATAAGGATTTGAAGATTTGGACTATGACAACAGGGAGAATATTTAACCGAAAGTAGAATCCCATTTAAATACTTCAAACTGTGATATCTTGTCATAGTTCTCTGTATTCACACTGGAAAGTGTAGTCTCAGCTTACTTAAGTGTATCCTTAATATCACATGCCCTCAGCTGTTCTTTAAATGGGATAAAGTGAGTCAGATTCAGACAATTGTATTATTGAACAAAAGAGATTTTAGCACCTAACTGGGTTGCTGGCTTTCAGCTTTATACTATAATTTCGAATCTAGGTTTCAAACAATCACTATAAATATTGCTGCACAATTTAGTCTACCTTGCAATCTTAGCAGAGAACAATTACGCTACCTATGAAATTGGCCCTACGTAACTACTGATGAGTGGAATTACACCAGGGATACATTTGGCCCAGCACTTTTCAGTATAAGCTGAGATGCCAATAATCCCATCGTGAACTGGAGGAAAATATTCAGCCACTTTGCAACTATTTCTAAATATTCTAGGAAGGATAATCAGTTAAAACACATACAAATGGATCAGGGATGATAATCTATGGGACAAGTTATCCTTAGGCCTTTTTGGACCCAGTCACGCTGCACCATCCCAAGGTGATATGAGGTGGGGGTTCATGAGGAACAATCAGTCATGAAGTACCCCCAGGAGCCAGTAGGAATTTGCTGTGCCTCTTACTCTCAGATGTGGCTAAATGTCACAATTTGAACATTGTGTTCTGCACTACTTACATTACCACACATCCTCGTTTGATTCCATGTTTAGCTCTAAACATTGGCTGTCCCATGATATACAATATCACATATCTCATTCAATTCCATCTGTTACGATAGGTCTAGGGTCTATTTTGCTTCAATCTCTTGCTCATCCATCATCTCTGCAAAAATCATTGAAAAACCCAAAGCCTTGTTTCTGCCCTTTACTGCTCCTAAGTTGCCTCATAAAACATGTGGTTTAAAAAAAAGTTTCCCTGTGTTTCCGTTTTTTATTATAAATCTCAGATCCTTAATCACTGGTTTTTCTTGGAACATTTCAGCAACATCATCAGACTGGGACCTGAACTGCTTCTCTCCCAGCCTTCATTTGAGGGAGCAGGAGATACTGCTAATTTCAGACTCTCTATCTGGCATCTTTCACAGCATATATGATTTTCTAAAATAAATTAATGGTTGGGTCTACCTATAGCAATGCTAAACCTTACTGAAACTGGAAATGAAATGAGTGTTAAGATCAGCTGCTTGCTAATAAGAACATCCACCCAGTCCCACCTTGAATTGTCTCCTGCAATTGATAGTATTGACCTAGGTAAACTGGGACTCAGAGTACTGCTTCCCTTCAGATTGGTACAGTACTTCTTCAATTTAGGGCTAACATCACTTTGCACTCCAAACTCATTGTGCTGTCTGGACAATCCAATTCC
This sequence comes from Trachemys scripta elegans, assembly GCF_013100865.1. Lineage (NCBI taxonomy): Eukaryota > Metazoa > Chordata > Testudines > Emydidae > Trachemys > Trachemys scripta. Next base: position 51,844,599 of record NC_048299.1, read on the forward strand.
ATCATTGCTTTTCAGCTGGGGGTGGGGGGAAGCACAAGAACATCAATTACCTGTTGACGCTATTGTATAATTTAACGCTACTTTCAACGCTGTAATCAGAAGGAATTGTTATCCTAAAACATTGTAAACCTGTTTCTAATGGGCGCTCCTGAATTTCACTAGAAATTCCATTAAAGTAGGTAGATTAAAGTGCAGAAGATGGATAGTCTAGTGGTTAGGACACTAGCCCAGGATTTAGGAGTCATGGTTTAAGGCCTGGTCTACACTACGGGTTTAGGTCGACTTTAGCAGCGTTAAACCGAATTAAGCCTGGACACGTCCACACAACGAGGCCCTTTCTTTCGACTTAAAGGGCCCTTTAAACCGGTTTCTTTACACCACCTCCGACGAGGGGATTAGCGATAAAACCGGCCTTTGCGGGTCGGAATTGGGGTAGTGTGGACGGAATTCGATGTTATTGGCCTCCGGGAGCTATCCCACAGTGCTTCATTGTGACCGCTCTGGACAGCGCTCTCAACTCAGATGCACTGACCAGGTAGACAGGAAAAGACCCGCGAAGGTTTGAATTTCATTTCCTGTTTGCCCAGCGTGGAGAGCACAGGTGACCACGCAGAGCTCATCAGCACAGGTAACCGTCATGGAGTCCTCCCAGGATCGCAAAAGAGCTCCAGCATGGACCGAACGGGAGGTACGAGATCTGCTCGCCATATGGGGAGATGAAGCAGTGATAGCTGAACTCCGTAGCAGTAAAAGAAATGGAAAAGTATTAGAAAAGATCTCCAAGGCCATGAAGGACCGAGGCCATAACAGGGACACACAGCAGTGCCGCGTGAAAATTAAGGAGCTAAGGCAAGCCTACCACAAAGCCAGAGAAGCAAACGGAAGGTCCGGGGCAGAGCCGCAAACTTGCCGCTACTACGCGGAGCTGCATGCGATCCTAGGGGGTGCAGCCACCACTACCCCAACCGTGTGCTATGACTCTCTCACTGGAGAAACACACAGGGAAGACGGTTCGGGGAACGAGGAAGATGACGATGGAGGTACTGTAGGTAGCTCACAGCAGCAAGGAAGCGGAGAAACCGGTTTCCCCAACAGCCAGGATCTGTTTGTTACCCTGGACCTGGAACCAGTAACCTCCGAACTCACCCAAGACCCTCAGGGCACACAGGAGACCTCTGGTGAGTGTACCTTTGTAAATATTTGTAAACATTACACATGGTTTAAAAGCAAGCGTGTTTAATGATTAATTTGCCCTGGCAATCGCGGCCAGTACAGCTACTGGAAAAGTCTGTTAACGTGTATGGGGATGGAGCGGAAATCCTCCAGGGACATCTCCAGAAAGCTCTCCTTTATGTACTCCCAAAGCCTTTGCAAAAGGTTTCTGGGGAGGGCTGCCTTATCCCGTCCGCCATGGTAGGACACTTTACCACGCCAGGCCAGTAGCACGTAGTCTGGAATCATTGCATAACAAAGCATGGCAGTGTATGGTCCCGGTGTTTGCTGGCATGCAGACAATATCCATTCCTTGTCTCTCTTTGTTATCCTCAGGAGAGTGATATCATTCACGGTCACCTGGTTGAAATGGGGTGATTTTATTAAGGGGACATTCAGAGGCGCCCGTTCCTGCTCTTCTGAACAGAAATGTTCCCCGCTGTTAACCATGCGGTGGAGGGGAGGGGTGAAGTGATCATCCCAGAGAATCGTGTGTGTGTGTGTGGGGGGGGGGGGTGGTTTACTTGTGTTTGTGCCGCATGTTAACCGGGAAACTGCAGCCCCCTCCTTTTACATTGAAACCCCATTTTAAATGGACAACCCAATTCATCCTTGAGATGGGAAATGCGCTGCTGTTTGCAACCTTTCCCGCATGTTAAGAAGGTTAAATAAGCCAAAACACTGTGGCCTACGATGGCTGCCTGCAAGCCGAAATATGCGACCTTGTAATGAAAGAGTGTACCCATTGTTCCCTAAAATGTGTCTTTTTTAACCACCTCTCCCTTCTCCTCCACCAGCTGCAAATGTTTCTCCTTCGCAGAGGCTCGTGAACATTAGAAAGAGAAAACGTAAGACGAGGGACGAGATGTTCACGGAGCTGCAGATGTCCTCCCACGCTGATAGAGCACAGCAGAATGCGTGGAGGCAGTCAATGTCGGAGATGAGAAAAGTCCAACATGAACGAGAGGAGAGGTGGCGGGCTGAAGACGATAGGTGGCGTCAGCTTGCAGACAGACGGCAAGAGGCAATGCTCCGTCTGCTGGAGCATCAAAGTGATATGCTCGAGCGTATGGTTGAGTTGCAGGAAAGGCAGCAGGAGCAGAGACCGCCGCTACAGCCCCTGTGTAACCAACAGCCCTCCTCCCCAAGTTCCATAGCCTCGTCACCCAGACGCCCAAGAACACGCTGGGGGGGCCTCCGTCCACCCAGTCACTCCACCCCAGATGATCGCCCAAGCATCAGAAGGCTGGGCTTCAATAAGAGTTAAAGTTTTAAAATGCAGTGTGTCCTTTTCCATCCCTCCTCCCCCACCCATCCCTGCTACCTTGGCAATTATCCCCCTACCTCTGTAAGGAACTAATAAAGAATGCATGAATGTGAAAAAACAATGACTTTATTGCCTCTGCAAGCGGGAGGGGAGGGGAGGGTGGGGTGGGGTGGTTGGTTTACAGGGAAGTAGAGTGAACCGGGTCGGGGGGGGGGTTGGAGGGTTCATCAAGGAGAAACAAACAGAAGTTTCACACAGTAGCCTGGCCAGTCACAAAACTCGTTTTCAAAGCTTCTCTGATGCGCACCGCGCCCTGCTGTGCTCCTCTAACCGCCCTGGTGTCTGGCTGCGCGTAATCAGCGGCCAGGCGAGTTGCCTCAACCTCCCACCCCGCCATAAATGTCTCCCCCTTACTCTCACAGATATTGTGGAGCGCACAGCAAGCAGCAATAACAATGGGGATATTCTTTTCGCTGAGGTCTGAGCGAGTCAGTAAGCTGCGCCAGCGCGCTTTTAAACGTCCAAATGCACATTCCACCACCATTCGGCACTTGCTCAGCCTGTAGTTGAACAGGTCCTGACTCCTGTCCAGGCTGCCTGTGTATGGCTTCATGAGCCATGGCATTAAGGGGTAGGCTGGGTCCCCAAGGATCACGATAGGCATTTCAACATCCCCAATGGTCACTTTCTGGTCCGGGAAGAAAGTCCCTTCCTCCAGCTTTCGAAACAGAGCAGAGTTCCTGAAGACGCGAGCATCATGTACCTTTCCCGGCCATCCCACGTTGATGTTGGTGAAACGTCCCTTGTGATCCACCAGGGCTTGCAGCAGCATTGAAAAGTACCCCTTGCGGTTTATGTAGTCGGTGGCTTGGTGCTCCGGTGACAAGATAGGGATATGGGTTCCGTCTATGGCCCCGCCACAGTTTGGGAATCCCATTTCAGCAAAACCATCCACTATTGACTGCACGTTGCCCAGAGTCACTACCCTTGCTATCACCAGGTCTTTCATTGCCCTGGCAAATTGGATCACAGCAGCCCCCACAGTAGATTTGCCCACTCCAAATTGATTCCCGACTGACCGGTAGCTGTCTGGCGTTGCAAGCTTCCACAGGGCTATTGCCACTCGCTTCTCAACTGTGAGGGCTGCTCTCATCTTGGTATCCTGGCGTTTCAGGGCAGGGGAAAGCAAGTCACAAAGTTCCATGAAAGTGCCCTTACGCATGCGAAAGTTTCGCAGCCACTGGGAATCGTCCCATACCTGCAGCACGATGCGGTCCCACCAGTCTGTGCTTGTTTCCCGGGCCCAGAATCGGCGTTCCACGGTATCAACCTGCCCCAGTAACACCATGATTTCCACATTGCTGGGGCCTGTGCCTTGTGAGAGGTCTATGGCCATGTCAATTTCCTCATCACTCTCGTCGCCGCGCTGCAATCGCCTCCTCGCCTGGTCCGGGTTTCGCCTTGGCATGTTCTGGCTCTGCATGTACTCCAGGACAATGCGCATGGTGTTCATAGTGCTCATAATTGCCGCGGTGATCTGAGCGGGCTCCATGATCCCAGTGCTAGCTATGGCGCCTGGTCAGAAAAAAGGCGCGAAAGTAGTATCTGATGGACCAGGAGAAGGAGGGCGGGAGGGAGGGAGGGCCGAGTGACGACATGGTGTACAGGTACAGGAACAGGGAGAAACACAAACAACTGTCACACAGAATGGTCCCCCCAAAGATTAAACTGGAAACCCTGGGCTTAGCAGGCCGTTGATTTCACGGAGGAAGGGGAAGCAAATGAACACAGAACAAATCTATTTTTTACATCTTAAGGTGGCAGCCGACGCTGCAGCATGAGTGACAGCCATACCAGTATGACGATGACGGGTACCAATCATAATATGCCATCATCTGCCAAAAGGCAAGGGGCTGCTGCTGTGTAGCAATGCAGCCCCACGTCTGCCAGCCCCACGTCCGCCAGCACCCAGCATCGCCCTCGGCCTCTTCTGGGTGCTTAGCAGACAATATTGGGCAATTGGCAGAAAATAGTATATTATGACTGGTAACCGTCATCATCGAAACAGTAGCATGTCTGCCCAGGTGGCCATGATTGACAGCCATACCAGTACGACGACGACGGGTACCAGTCATAATATACCATCGCCTGCAAGGGGCTGGTGCAATGCAGCACTACGGCTGCCAGCCCCACGGCTATCACTCATGCTACACCGTCTACCGCCAAAAGGCAGTTAGCAGCTGCTGCTGTGTAGCAATGCAGTCCCACGTCTGCCGGCACCCAGAGGACATATGGTGACGGTGAGCTCAGCTGAGCTGAGCGGGCTCCATGCTTGCCGTGGTATGTTGTCTGCACAGGTAACCCAGGTAAAAAGGCGCGAATCTATTGTCTGCCGTTGCTGTGACGAGGGGGGAGGGGCCTGACGACATGTACCCAGAACCGCCCGCGACACTGTTTTGCATCATCCGGGCATTGGGATCTCAACCCAGAATTCAAAGAAAAGGCGCGAACCGCTTCTCGGCTCGAGCTGTGGCGCAAACGTAGTATCTGACGGCCTAGGGGAAGGAGGGAGGGGGGCCGAGTGACGACATGGCGTACAGGCACAGGGAATTAAAATAAAGAACGGTGGCTGTGCATCAGGGAGAGACACAAACAACTGTCACAGACTGGTCCCCCCCAAAGATTAAACTGAAAACCCTGTTGACGGAGGGAGGGGGAAGCAAATGAATACAGAGAAAATCTATTTTTTACATCTTAAGACGACGGTGCAGCGTGACTGATAGTCCTCGGCATCTTTCTGGGTGCTTGGCAGCAAATACTGGGCGGTGTATGACGATGGTCTTCAGGCCTATTGCACGAGCTGCTGCTCAGGGAAGACTCTGCTAACGTGCGATGACCCGACTTGTAATAGGCCGGCTAACAGTCATAATACACCATTTACTGCCAAAAGGCAAGCCCCACGGCTGCCAGCACCCAGATCGCCGATGAAGGCTACCAGTCTACTGCACCGTCTACCGCCAAAAGGCAGTTAGCAGCTGCTGCTGTGTAGCAATGCAGTCCCACGTCTGCCGGCACCCAGAGGACATATGGTGATGGTGAGCTCAGCTGTGCTGAGCGGGCTCCATGTTGTCTGCACAGGTAACCCAGGTAACCCAGATAAAAAGGCGCGAATCTATTGTCTGCCGTTGCTGTGACGGGGGAGGGAGGGGCCTGACGACATGTACCCAGAACCGCCCGCGACACTGTTTTGCATCATCCGGGCATTGGGATCTCAACCCAGAATTCCAAGGGGCGGCAGAGACTGCGGGAACTGTGGGATAGCTGTGGGATAGCTACCCATAGTGCAATGCTCCGGAAGTCGACGCTAGCCTCGTACTGTGGACGCGGTCTGCCGACTAGAGCACCTAGAGCATTTTATTGTGTGGACATACACAATCGGCTGTATACAACCGATTTCAATAAAACCGGCTTCTATAAATTCGAACTAATTTCGTAGTGTAGACATACCCTAAGTCTCTGCTCTGCTTCAGGCTTCCTATGCAGCTTTGGGGGAGTCACTAAGCCTCTCTGTGCCTCAGTTTTCTTTCTGTGAAATGGAGACAATAGTACTTCCCAACCTCACAGGGACATTGTGAGGATAAAAATTGTGATGTGCATCGATAGTATGGGCAGGGGATGGGGAGGGTAAATATAAGTGCTAAGATTGATTTCCAGTATCATGACATTGCTCACCCAAAAGAGCATTGCACCAGATTGAAATGAGAGGTATAACAGAGTTGAAAAGAATGTAGGTAAAGATATCCCTTGCTTTATTGGAATACTTGGTACTTTTTGTATAGTCTCCTGATGCTTAAAATGAATGGGTTGATAGGTGCCATTTAAATCTTATTTAAGCTGCTGTACCTTATTACAAAGGGCTGGTCTACACTGGGGGGCGGGGGGAAATCGATCTAAGATATGCAACTTCAGCTATGTGAATAGCGTAGCTGAAGTTGAAGTATCTTAGATCGAATTACCTGGGGTCCACACGGCGCAGGATTGACGGCCGCGGCTCCCCCGTCAACTGCGCTACCGCCGCTCGCTCTGGTGGAGTTCCGTAGTGGACAGGGAGCACGTTCGGGGATCGATATATCGCGTCTTAATGAGATCCGATATATCGATCCCCACTAGATCGATTACTACCCACCAATCCGGCAGGTAGTGAAGACATACCCAAAGAGATGCACATTTATACCTGATTGAAACTTTAACTTGGTCGTCTGCTATGCTACCCTGTTTAGCTGAGCCTCATGGACTTTTTGAATTATAACTTGAAGTTATTCCTTTTGACTGAAGAAGGTTTCACTATCTTTAAGAACCAGGAACATTATGGAAAGAATGTATAATTAAAGTTACATTTTAAAAAAAAAATCCTAATTATTTGAATTCTGGAAATGAACAGTAAGGAAAGGTAGATAATTGTCCAAATATGCTTCCAGTTCATGAAGTTTGTTAAATGTACATATGTAAGATTTTATTGCATAGTCCAAAAAAAAAAAATCTTAACTCTGCCCACTTAATCCCTTCTTGATTCAGCCTATAAACCAGAAACCTTTCATTCCAACCACTCTACATGATGTACATTTCTAATAAGATTTACAAACTCTCAGAAACAGATGATCATCAAGGCATGAATATATTACTTTATAAACTGGCTTGGAATATGGCTTGTATGACCACAGTGTTTAGTTTCATTCTGAGCTTTACCTCTAAATGCTGATAATTCAAGTCTACTGTACCTATTAGTGAAGGCAAAGATGTCAAGTCTCCAGTCCATTTTAAAATTAATCATCCCATTAATATATGAATATAAGACTAGCTGGCAAGGGATGATCACACTCCTTGTGACATTTCCCTCTGAGGAAAAGATGCAAGTCTAGCAAATACAATATTTCTAGAAGTACAGTGTGCTCTCTAATTAGACTTATAATAAAACTGTTCTATCCCAGTAATTCCTATCAAGCTACCCTTCTAATTTATAACAGCCTTTGTTCATTGTTCACTACAATTAGTCTTTCCTACACAATGTGTAGTACTGATTTTAACATCTCACTAGACATAATTGCACTACCACCAGGAAAGGATTAGTTTCAAAATTAAAAACATGCATAAAATGAAAGTATAAACCACATCAAGTGTTCTCTTAGAGCTGTGAAACCCAAAGGAGTCTAATAAAACTCAGTACCTTGTTGCTGTTGGTCACTCATGAATAGCTCCTATTCAACCAGCTGATTCCCATGTGTGTCCACTTTGGATATGATTTGTCCCTCCAACATTTGCAATTAGTTCATTACCAGCATATGTGATGGGGTGTATGCCCCATGCTGGCCCTGCAATAGCTGAATTAAGCCAAATGGGCCCAATCAGCCAAGCAGGTGGCAAATGGGGGAGAATGAGGCAGTTAACTAGAGGCATGCTCACCTGTGAGGGACAAGTGGGGCTTCTACAAAACCAGGAGTCTGGCAACTGGATAAGGGGCTGCAGGGAAGTAGGCTGCAGTCATTTCCTGGGAGAAGAGAGGCATGGTTGGGACAACAGAGCCAAAGTTGCCTATGGTTGCTCCCTGGGAGGAGGGATTTGGGAGGCTGACAAACCCAGAGAGGAGAGGAAGCCAGACAGGTAGGAAAGGCAGCAGTGTCCAGGAAGGAATAGACCTGGGCTTCTAATAGAGAGTCCCTGAGATGGAGTAGAGGGTGGGCCTGGGTTCCTTTACTAGCCACTAAGGGAGTGGCACCATGGGGGGGATAATGAAAAGGAAGATTGCCTGAGGCTGCTGGTGTGATACACACCACACCAAAGGGGAAACCATGTAGTGACCTGACTGAGTCATGCAGAGGAGGCTGCAGTTCCTGGAATGAGAGAGGGGCTGCAGGGAGAGAAAGTGAGAGAGACACTGGTGTTGGCTGTGCAGCGCTAATCCCTAGAGTGGCCAGGAGGGGGTACCATCCTGTGGTGAGTAGAGCACCCTGTTACAGATGGCATTAAGCCTACTGACAGCACCACATCTGCAGAACTAGATGATTGGCTTGCAGGTGTAGGAAAGTACTTACACCACAGCAGCATTTTTATGAGAGAGAGAAATAAACTGGGTCAGTGATTCAAGGATTGTTTGGCAAACAAAACAACTTCTTTCCCAGCATGGGTTGCTAGTTTCCAGCTATGGGCTATTAGACTGATTAGTGGATATAATTTTTAGAAACTGACAGTGTTTGTAGAGAAGACCTTACAGTGTTGTTTGTTGATCAATCGCTGTTCTAATATACCAACATAATTAAAAATAGTAGTAAGCATCTAAAACACACACATAAAATAGTAACAAGCTGTCATAGGGCAACCTTGCTTGGATCACCCTCTTGCGGCAAGCCACAGCACAAGTGCTCCTTCCTCAATTTCCCCTCTCAGGCAATCCAGAAACACTGTGTGCAAGGTTTATCCTCTAGTTCATCAATGTGGTTTATTACCAGAGCATAGTTACACAGTTCAAAACAATCTATAATAAGTCTCAAAAATATAGTCAATTTCTCACCCCAGGGCAAGTCATGACTACAATTTAAGGCATCTCATGCCTGCTGCCGCACATACCGCATGGCAGTGCCTTCAACCACACACAGACTCTTTATCAGTCCTCTCTTGTCCTTGTACAAGGACAGCAACCCCAACCCTTTCAGCGGGGGTGCCACCATGCTCTTTCCAGCAGAACCCACCACTGTCTCATTGCTGGGGAACATCACTACCCTGAGCCTCTCACAGTTCCTCTGGGTCTCGTTTTTTTAGCTCTGAGAGGTCAGCGGGTGAGCCCCTTGCTGCTCCCTGGCTTTCAACCCTCTCTGGCCCTTGGCTGCAATTTTTGGGCTTAGAACTAGCAGGCAACTCCATCTGCTACTGGTGCTGCTCCTGCTGCTGCCTTCATGTCTCTCCAGCTCTTGTTCAGGGACATCAGATAGCAAACCTCTCTTGCTGCTCTTCAGCCTTGTCCCAGGAAAAAACCTGCTTTCTTCTGGGATATTGTCCAGTTCAGTCCCCTGGTCTCTGGCAGTTCTCACCTGACCCTGGCTGTCCCAGACAGCTCTTGCCTACCTCTTTCCTTGCTCCTCCAGTCTGTTCACTGACTCACTGGGACTCCCTCTCACTAATCTTTCTCTGATCCTGTATAGCCCACAGGTGCTGCCCTGGCCTCTTAACTGGCCAAATGAGAGCACTTCTCCTGGTCCAGTTCCCCTTTGCCCACTCTATTTACAGGGGCCAACCAATCTATGACATAGGTAGAGTACTCTTTTGGAACTTAACTGACCCCAGAACTATGGTGCTACGTCCTTTAAATCTCTGATGGTACAAGTAGTTATGCACTAAAACTAAATTGGAGACACTTCAACACAGGTTTGTTTCACGAGGATGCATCCACAACCAAGCCACCATGGTGCTGAAAGGATTTCTCATCTGCAGTGACTGGCTTCTGCTCACTCAAGATAGCTGATGTAACAGGGCCTCTGAGTGAAGCTCCATGCATCAAAGTTTCATTTTCTTGTATTTGTGTTTACAGCTGATATGAATTACGAAATGGCCTAAGGGTGTGATTCACAACTCACATACATACGCATATTAGCTCAATGAGAATTAGTGTGATTACAAATAGTAGTGCAGCTACTGGTGGTATGGGCGGTGGCAGCATGGTTTAGCTGTGCTGTAGACATACCCATGGGGTTCAGGTGGGTTTGTACTTGGCACGGCTTAGCCCTGCTGCTGCTGCCCATACTACCGTGGCTACACGACTACTTATACTCGGGCTATGTATACTTATACAATGAAAGCTTGTGCGACTATGTACATGAGCATAAGCACTGACTCCGTGGGTGCTCCAAGGCTGGGGCACCCATGGGGAAAAAACCTCAGCAGCCCTGCCAATCAGCTCCTCCCGCTCCGCCCAGTGCCTCCTGCCTGCTGGTGATCAGCTGTTCAGAGGCATGCAGGAGGCACTGTGGGGGGGAGGAGCGTGGGCAGGAAGAGGCATAGCAGGGGTGGGGCACACTCAGGGAAGGGGGCAGAACAGCGTGGGAAGAGGTGGGGTGGGACCTTGGGGGAAGGGGTGGAGTGGGGGCGGGGCCTGGGGCAGAGCTGAGGATGAGCCCCCCTGGGGAAATCAGAAAGTTGGTGCCTCTGTACATGAGCTGGTAATCACACTTGTATCTCGTAGTGTAGACATAACACTGTGATGTTGTTGGCTAAGTTTACAGTGGTTTCTCAATAGTACTTGGAAAAAATATTTGCCTCATAATTTGATGCAGTGACAAAAAATATTCAGCACTGAGAGACCAGAAAAAAAAAATTCCCTTCCCCTTGTCTCCCTCTAGAAATAGTGCTTTCAGGTTTGTGTATCATGATCAGTGGAACTAGAGTCAGAGGGCCAATGTGCCCTGGAGACTTTGTTATTGATGGGACTGCAGCAGAATACAGAATTGAAAGGAGGATAAGAACGTGATTAAAGGGGAGACTACAACAGGTTATACTGAAAGATGAACTGTCAGGCTGGAGGGAGGTTACTAATGGAGTTCCTCAGGGATCCATGTTGGGATCAATTTTTTTAACATTTGTTATTAATGACTTTGGCCTAAAGTGGGAGTGTGCTAATGAAATTTGCCAATTACACAAAGATGGGAGGTATTGCCAATATGGAGGATGACTGGAATATCATACAAGATCTGGATGACTTTGAAAGCTGGACTAATAAAAATGGGATGAAATGTAATAGCGCAAAGGGCAAGGTCATGCTCTACAACAAGATTTTTTGCTGTAAGCTGGGTGTAAGGCCTCACAGGTCTAGTACCAAGGCCTGTACAGCTACCTGGCAGTTGCAGGTTGCCACTCAGCAGTAGCGGTTATCAATTTGTACTCCACCTCCTATGACCTGCTGTGAACACAGACCATGGGTAGTTCTGCCTCAAGGGTTTGACAGACAGCAGCCCCATGGCTCCTAATTGGCTCCCTGCCTTATATAAACCCAAGGGGCATTCCAGAAGGTGTCCAGGCAACAGTGCAGATCTTATGAAGCTGCCATGACTTTCTTCTCCTTGCTCTTGAATTCCTGGCTTAACCTCGGCTTGATTTGGACTTCGCCTCAAGACTTGGACCCTGAAACCTGACTTGGACTCTCTGACTCTTGGCATTAACCCCGGCCTGGAACTTACTATGAACTGCTCTGCTACTCCCAGTCCCAAGTTTGCGCCTGCCCTGACCCTTGGCCCTGACTGCTCTTGTTGGCATCCTGACACTGGGGACTTATCACTTGGAAACAACAGAGGAGGAGAAATACTTGGGTGTACAGGTTGGTCACAGGATGACTATGAGCTGCCAATGTGATATGACCATGAAAAAGGCTAATGCAATCCTAGGATGCATCAGGAGAGGTATTTCCAGTAGAGATAGTTAGTACCATTATACAAGGGCCTGATGAAACCTTATCTGGAAAACTCTGTGCATTTCTGGTCTTCCATGTTGAAAAAGATTAACTAAAACTGGAACAGGTGCAGAGAAGGGTTACTAGGAATGGAGAACCTACCTTAAGAGGTCAGACTCAGACACTGGCTTGTTTAGCCTAGCCAAAAGGAGGCTGAGGGGAGATATGAATACTCTCTATAAATACATCAGAGGGATAAATACCAGGGAGGGAGAAAAGTTATTTGAGTTAAGCACCAATGTTGACACAAGAACAAATGGCTATAAACTGGCCATCAACAAGCTTAGGCTTGAAATTAGATGGAGGTTTCTAACCATCAGAAGAGTGAAGTACTGGAAAAGCCTTCCAAGGGGAGCAGAGGAAGCAAAAAATCTATCTGGCTTCTGGATTTAACTTGATATGTTTATGAAAGGGATGGTATGATTGGACTGCCTACAATGGCATGTAGCCGACTTGCTACTGCTAGTAGCAAATATCCCCAATGATCAGTGATGGGACACTAGATGGGGAGGGCTCTGAGTTACTACAGAGAATTCCTTTCCAGATGTCTGCCTTGTGGGTCTTGCCAACATGCAAGAGGGGAGAGGGGGTTCACCTTCCTCTGTAGCATGGGGCTGAGGTCATTTGCAGGTTTAAACTAGAGTAACTGATGGAGTCTTTGTAACTGAAGGTCTTTAAATCATGGTTTGAAGATGTGAGTAACTCAGCCAGAGGTTACATGGGTCTATTACAGGAGTAGATGGGAAAGGTTCTGTGGCCTGGAATCTGCAGGAGGTCAGACTAGATTATCATGATGGTCTTTTCTGGCCTTAAAGTCTATGAGAACAGGGAATGTGGGGAGTTAGGCTGGATGGAACTCAGTCACATGTACAGAGCAGGGCACAGGATTTAATAAAGTCCTTCTAGTTCTAGCCTGCATTCAGCTTCACTCTCTGTGAATGAAACAGTTGGTACTTCCTGAAGTGACTAGTGACTGGGAAATCTGAAAAGCTTCTCAGGTTGAGTTTAGATAACCAATAAGAAGAAGAATGAAAGTTTTTTCCTGGGAGAAGTTTGAAGGCTGGAGAGCAGCATGGGGGGGCCTGAGGCCATTGGCTCTGGTAACTGTAAGACCTTTGTATGTTACATATTGAGGCTACATTGAAATTCTGCTTACTATGGAGCCTCGGGTTAATTTAATGGAAGGTGCTGCTGCTGCAAAAATTGTGTGTGTGGAGTGATGTCTCTCCAGCAGAACGTTGGATTCCCACTGCCGGTTAGCCAGGCTCCCCACCAAAATAAGCATGCTCACAGGGTGAGATAGGGAGTGACTGGGATAAGGGGCAGGGAAGCCACCTGGGGTTACCTCATTTGGCTATGTGGCTTCAGAGGGAAGCCAGAAAGATGATCCCATGATGGCTGAGAGGTATGAAAAGGAAGCCAGGAGGATGGAAGGGAGGGAAGCAGTTAATGTGTGTGCAGTTTTAAAGTTGGGAGCTTTAAAGATTAAAAAATTGATTGCAAACGCTGTGAAAAAATGTAGTGTCCTGCGTTTGGATGGTTGATGCTTTTTACTGGTGCACAAAAGATATTCCAACCTAGCTCATCCAAGTGAATATTTCCTTGGAATACTGATGAGTGAACACAGGCTGAATATGTTGGGTTCTGGAAGAGGGATGAGACAATAAGTAGTTTATCCTCTACGTTTCTTATCAGTTCTCAGTGGCAATCAATATGCTATTAAATTTTAAAATACTTGCTATTACTATTACAGCACACTCAGTTTCAGTACATTATCTCTCAGACTGAAGTGTCAATAGCTCTGGAGTTCCACTCCACTTGTTCCTTCGTCTTGTTTTCAGGATTTAAAAATAAAATTTCAATTATTTTTAACATTGTGAGTCATGTTTACCACCAAGCACTCACTGAACTCAGAAAGGGTTGTTTTTTTATTACCTGGCTTACAGTCCATATAGTTGCAGTAGGCACAGCAGCTGCTCGTTTATAAGAGTTATTATACAAGTCTATAAAATGCCAAAATCTGACAGTGATTATTCTCTGTGGGAGTCAGGGTGTCATGCAGATGTTTGTATATGATATTGTTGGTTGGTGAGAGATTCTGAAGATCAGGATTACAGCAAAACAGGCTTGCCCAGAATTATAAACAGCCCTAGTATTATGTACATATGTTTCAGGGAATTGTATGGCAATGCAATATTATTCTCTTGGTCACACTTTGAGGGATACTTTCTCAGGACTGTATTCTAAGGTTCTTACCCAGTTCTAACTAAAGGCAAAACTTCCAGTGGTCCAGGGGTGCATTAGTCTCCATTTCAGTTCTGTAATGGTCCATGCTGACCTGTCTAATCTGGAGGATGGTCATATCAGTGGAGAAGGAAGAGGCAATGAAATGACTGCCCATCCTATGCACAGTAGGGACTCAGAGACTCTGAACTTCCTGAATCCTAGAATAATTTTGCAATGTTTTGATCAGCTGTAATTTTAATATCTATATACATCCATTCACTCACCATGGAAATAGAAGACCCCCTATGGAAGGTGAGGCTGGGACCCAGTAGTACAGTTGAAGAACAGTGTGCTGCACAAAGGGGGGAGAATTTTGACAAAGGAAACCAGGGCAAATCCTTTCTCTTGCAAACCGCTACCTGTATCCTCACAGAGCAGAAAGACCTTTTGAGTAAGGTCCCATCCAATAGAGAAGCAGCTTTCAAAGGAAATGGGCAAGGATTAAGATGGGGAACATCTTAACAAGGGATGTAGTGGATTCTCTATCACTTGAAGTCTTTTAATCAAGACTGAATGTCTTTCTAAAAATACTCTGTAACTCAGCCAGAAGTTATGGGCTTGATGCAGAAATTATGGAGTGAAATTCTGTGACCTGTATTATGCAGGAGATCAGACTAGATAATCATAATGATCACTTCTGGCCTTACATTCTATTTATTATTATGACTCTTGATGGATCATTGTAAGCATGCTCAGAGTTCAACAGACACTCAATATATATCTTCCTTATGAAGAGGATTTCATAATCTAATTCAGACAGAAAAAACAGGATCCCCGGGAAAACCATTCACACACAAGATGATGAGGGGATAACATTGGATTGGAGATCAACCTATTCTGGATTCATAGATCTTAAGGTCACAAAGGAGACCATTATTAATATCTTTTCTGACCACCCGCATACCACAAGCCATGGAATCTTACTCAGTGACTCTTGGATCTAGCCCAACAATGATGGAAATGAAAATTTAAGTGGATTTTAAAGAGGAAACAGAAGAATCTTAGGGCTAGAGCTACAAAGGGATTTAGGTGCCTAACTGGTACTTTAGGTACCTCAGTTCAATGTTTAGGCACCACTGAAATCTTCAGAACCCCTGCTCAAATGCTGCCCAACCTTGGAAACACCTAAAGTCCCTAGACCCCAAAGTTTCTGCTGATAAAGTAACCCAAATTTCAGGCAGTGCACATGTGCAAAGTTACCTAAGTCCTGACATGGCTGATCAGCTTGGTGCCTAAGCTCTGGAGGGATTCTCAAACTAGGCATTCCCCTGCCTATCTTGCCTGCTGGTCTCAATCTGGTAGGCGTTCTCAGAGCACATCTAGCTCAAAAAGTGGTGGTGGTCCCCAATAGTGCAGTGGTTAGGGCACTTGCCTGGGAACTGGAAAATCTGGGAGAGACCCCTGAGAGGTGTAGCTATACCGACTTAACCCCCAATGAAGACAGTGCTGGGTCAATAGAAGAATTCTTCCATTGGACTAGCTACCACCTCTTGGGGAAGTGGATTACCTATACCAATGAGAGAACCTCTCCCCTGTGTGTCGCTTCAGTGTCTACACTGAAGTGCTACAGCAGTGCAGCTGCAGTGGCGCAGCTGTGCGAATGTAGTATTTAAAGTGTATACAAGCCCTTGAATGACTCACTCTTCCCAGTCATTGTATAGAGAGCCTGGACATCTAACTGGAGGCCTAAAAATTAGGCACTGCAATGCTGAGCATTATAATGCCTAAGTCCATTTGTGGATCTAGTCCCTAGTGAACAAGAAATAATAAGCTGTTGCAAGTGCTGAGTGTAGCATGAAAGCAGCCCTCGCTGAGCAAACTTTAGAGTGTTCTGGTTCAGTTCCATGCCCATACAGTACTAGCACTTGTATTTCAAACCCACACAAGTATCTAAAAGTTTAATAGGTTTGTTTGAATAAAATCCACCTCTGCAAGGTTACACACACACACGCAGTCCAGGATTGAATCTCTCTGTATTCTACTTACCTCTGCTTGAGTCACAGAAGTACTTGCAGTTGTAATGCTGCTGTAGTTACCTGGCCTGCCATGATACTCGCAGGGAGAGGAGTGTGGGCTGGGGATCAGAATATGACTGCTTAAGGAATGTGAAGTTCATGTGCATGACCAGCCTTACAGCTGTGTAAACCAAAGTCAGGATTTGGGCCTATAACAATTCAGGGTAGCTTGTATGAGTACCAAGGTACTCAGTAGGCACCTACGGCCCTGATTCAGCAAAGTGATATAATCATGTGCTTAACTTCAAGCATCCAAATAATCCAATCCCTATTCAGCAAAGCACTTAAGCATGTGTTTACGTCTCATTGATGCTAGTGGGACATAAGCACATAATTAAAGTTAAGCATGTGCTTAAAAAGTGTTGCTGAATTGGGGCCTTAAGGAGTTTATTTTCTCCTGTGAGGCATATAGGTATCATTGAATTCCATTCCATTCATGCATATACTTACATTTTCTTGTCAGGAGATATCTAGGGGCAGATCCTTAGCTGGTGTTTATTCCCATAACTCCATCTGGGCCCTAATCTTTCTAGGTTTAACAAAAAGCAGAAACATTTTAGTGATCCACAGTTAATTTGGGGTTTATGGGGGAAGAAAAACAATTGAAGGAAAAATTATTACTGGTTCACTAAACATAGAGCAATCTTTGCATTTGTAATGACATCCTTAACGGTGCTATACATGAAAATATGCTAAATGATTCATGTAGTGCTGTTAACCTTTTAGCACTAAAAATGGGCCTCTTTCCAGTTTTCATTTATAAACAGGATCATTATTTCCCTGGTCTCTTGATTTTCAGCTGCATTCCCTCACCCCCCACCCCCCTGTTGCTGCTGTATCATGGAAACACAAAGAACCTATGAGGGTGCGGGGGGGTGGGGGACCTAATGCTCTTGAATGACTCATGTAATATAATGCCAGACACTAGGACATCACATTATCGTAAGGAACCAGAAACAGCAAGAATGGAGCCCAAGGTAACTTTAAAAAATAATTATGATGAAATGGGTCCAAAAGTGATTGTTAAACCTGCTGGTAGCTAGCAATTTGCTGTAGTAGCTTGAAATACATAGATACCCTTGCACGTAATGTTGGCTATTATTGGTTCTGTGCTGAATTAATAAGATGTTTAGAACATTTGTGCAAATATACAGCTAGCATCATTGATTTAATTATGTAGCTGACCAATATGTTTCCTTAATTGCATCTAATCACCCTGCTTAGAATAGCATCTCAATTTGTTACATTATTGGTTTTCTAATTTAATAAATAAAAGCAAATTATTTTAGGTGGAGTTCTAAGAGGCATTCATTTCCTCAGAGCTATTGAAAGAAATGCATCTACAATTTGCAGAAAAGTTATTTAATCAAGTCATAGGGAGAAAAATACATAGGCTATAAGCACAAGTTTTATACACAAAGTAAAGCCTTTTGAAGGCCCAATCCTGCTTCTATTCAAGTCAATGGCAAAAGTCCCATTCACTTCCATAAGAGAACAGGCGCTTTGTATACAGTATGGGTCCAATCCAGCAAGATGTTGACTATCTAATGCGTAGTGTTAGTGCCGTCAACCTCCATTAAAGTTAATGGGTGCAGGCATATTATTTGCTCACATAGGATGATTCACTACACTGTGAAGTCAGTGAAGCAGGATCAGACTCGTGTATAGCATTCCCATAATTAGGATGCAACAGCATTTCTCCTTCCAAAAGTAAAAGTGCTCAGCTTAACAATGTATTCTCAGCAATCATCATTTCTATGGAGACTCCTCTTTGGCTGTCTATTACTTCAACTCTTGACATTTCTGACCATTGCTCCCACTGGTATCTTTCTGATACTAATAATTAAATATAGACTCAAGGCCAAAGCTGCTTGATTAGCATCCAAATAGAGAAGAGCTCTATGTAGACAGCAGCTAGTGTATTGGAGTTGGCCTGGGGTTCTCAAAGGCAATTATTTTCTGTAAATAGAGAGCACTTTTCTATTTTCATCCCAGGAATTCATGAACTACAATGAAAACAACACTTTATTTACTCATTATTAGTGATTGGAGAATAGAGTCCAACTATTAGTATCTGCTCAGATTCAGTAAGTTGTAGTGGCAAGAAAAAATGATAATACCATAAATTAAGACTGCTAAGTACTTGTTCATTTAGATCTAATAGAGTTATGATATGCTCATGAATTTGCTTATTAAAATATATGTATTGACTCTTTGTCGGCTCAATTTTCACCCACATGTGTGTATCCTCCACTAAATTGCAGATATAGATCAGAGTAGTTGCATCTCTAATTGTTGGATTTGCACCCACAATTAAGAAGAAAGAGGTGTAGCTATAGATTTGCACTTTTAGTTGCCCCCCTGCAGCCAGTGGCTTTGCATAGGTGTAACTGAGGGCAGATTTTGGACCATTTTGTATATTTATGGTATTGCATTTTTGGCCCCATGCCTAACGCTCTGAGGTGAGGACTGCAGCCAACAACTCGGGCGCAATGGTAGTGATTTATCATAAGAGCAAACCTGGACTGTGCACTAGATTTTGGGGGGCCCAATCCAAGGCTATGGAATGAAATCCCACAAGATCTAAGAACCACCATAAACCTCACCACTTTTTGCTCCAGCATCAAGGTACTCTTCTTTGCCTTTACTAATATAAACACACACAGCACAGTGTACATACAATTTTTTTTAATAAAAATCCGCACACATAGTTTCCGCCCAAGGGAAGGATAGAGAAAACCACACAGGACAAATGCTGTTGTTATTCCTATTACAGTAGTTACTGGAGACCCCAGCTAAGCCTGGGGTCCGATTGTTCTAGGCACTGGACAGCCCTAGAGTAAGAACTGAATAACGCCTGTCCTCAAGAGCTTACAAACTAAATATCCAAGATAAACACAGGATGTGGGAAGGTAATATGACATCATACAGCAGAGTGATGGTGTACAAATGTCATGTAAGTTCCACAGTTGTTTTTTAGATGCTAGTCATGGTGCCAGTCAGGGAAGTTACTCTGATTCTGAATGGACTAGAAACCATGAAAGCGATTACCATTTTATAGCTGTTTGGTAACATATGTGAAACTCAGATACTAGAGTGGCGGAGGTCATATATGTACCTAGATTTAGACTATTTATCTCTTAATAGATTTGTTCACATCACACCACCACCATCACAAGTGGTGTTAATTGGTGCCCTTCCTGGCTGTGTCAGCTGAAAAGACAAGAACAAAATGACCTGAAAGTGAGCTACAGTATCCTCGCAGCCCTAGAGAAGGGCTCCTCAGGTCAGGATTGAAGCACAGACTGGGGAAGCTTACCCTGGAGCTACCCAATATGCACTAATTTTGTAGATAGAGTGGAATTCATTCTCTAAGATGTCAATGGAACATTGCTCATGAGAACTACATTCCTCATTTTTAAAAAAAGCAAAGAAAAAAACCTCCAATAATTAACCATTTGTAATACATAGTTTATAATTCTAACTGTGCACTACTCTTGTATGCATATTACAGAGTTGTCAGTTCTTAGCAAGTTTCTAATAAATGCTTCCTCCCAATGATCTGTAGCACACAAGGAAGTAGTAGCGCCTACCTATAAATAGAGAACAAGAACCACCTGCATAGCTAAAACAATGCCTGCATCGTAGATTCCCAAGAGGAAATACACACCCTCAGGCAACAACACAAAGCACGTACAGACCTGTTGCATTGTGGAAAGAAAAGAATTGTCAGTTGGGAGCTGGAAAGTCCCAGCCAAGGGTACTAGTTCTGAATTATGATGTATTTAATATAATTATTAATCATGTTTATCAGGGAAGTGCCTAAGCATCAAGCTAGAATGGGTTAGGCACCGTACACATGCAGTGTAGCAGGCAGTCCCTGCCCTGAAATGCTTACAAGCTACATAGACAAGACAGACACAGGAAAGAAGGAGGGCTAGAACACACAAGCAGAGTGAACAATGTGGTGGTGTCAAATAACATATTAGTTCCCTGTTTTTTATAAAAATGTATTGGTGGGTTTAGTTAGGAGGGGATCGGCTAAATGGAAAGAAAAGGGAAGGGTGAGGGGAACAGGTGTGCAGTGAAGCTGAAGTGAAGAGAGTGGGACAGAGGCAGGAAGTGGAGGGTTGGAGCAAACAGTCAACAGCACGGCAGAGAAATTTGAGTCAGAACTGTAGAAGGTGCTCTGAATGTCCAGAGGTCCCTGCTTTGGCTGCTTCTGCTCCTACTGGCTGGTGTCTGGCTGGCTCCTCTCTGCTGTTCTCCCCCAGGGCCACATGGGAGCAGGGGGATCAGAGGCACCACCTGGGTCCTAATGCCCTTGATGAGGGGAGAAGATGTCCCCTGGGTGAGGGGGCCTCAGCTGGGCTCCATTTTACCCTCTCCCCCCAGTGCAGCAGGATGTGCTTTGGCTATTTATAGTTTGGTAGTATGTAGGACCCCCATCAGAGCCCCATAGTGCTAGGTCCTGTACTGAACACTAACAAAGAGACAGACTCTGCCCCAGAGGGCTCTCAAGCTGTGTGTCTGACAGGATGCAACAGCTGGAGGAAACAAGCTGGATGAGAAAGGGAGCTCATAAAATGAAGTTAGCAAAAGTCAATGTTGTCACTTGCATAATCCAATGCCAGAGGAGAGTGATTTGTAGCCATTGCAATGGAAGATATTAATAATAATAATAATAATAATGGAGATATCCCATCTCCTAGAACTGGAAGGGACCTTGAAAGGTCATCGAGTCCAGCCCCCTGCCTTCACTAGCAGGACCAAGTACTGATTTTGCCCCAGATTCCCAAGTGGCCCCCTCAAGGATTGAACTCACAACCCTGGGTTTAGCAGGCCAATGCTCAAACCACTGAGCTATCCCTCCCCCCCATATTCGCCCATGGCTTCATGTTACTGCTGTAGCTGGGCCTTGCTCCCTACAACTCTCCCATCTGCCCACACCCATCAAAAAATCCCTGCATACTAAAGAAATGGAACCCTCGTAGAACATAGCTATGCAGTGTGCCAGGCCCCCGTGTGGGCTCACTTCCTGCACTTCCACTGTTAAAGCAAACCTATATCACATAGTTACACAGGACATGGATGAGAATCTCTGTGCTCCTGATACTTGATCTATTTTATTATGACTCTTAAATAAATATAATGGACGGAATGTAGGACAAGCTTTTGTTCCCCTGCATTAGTAACATAATAGAAAGCATTAAGGCAAGCAGCACTACTATTCAGTTTCCCAAAGGAATTTTTTTCCTCAGATAATTTGAAGAGGAGAAGACAGTGATTTCTCTGAAGCGTGGGTTGCAGAGCTGCAAATATTTTAGCAAATGTTATTTTTAGATGTTAGTATGAGAGTGATAATATACTTAGTAGCCTTGAGAAATGCCATCATTGACACACGAAAATGAGAAGCCTCCCTCTTACGGGGGAAGAGTCTGCTGGGAAAGCCTTGTGCTGTGGTGATCCTGTCAATCAAGTGATATGTCTGCAAGTGTCACCCAAAATCACAAATGCATCATAGTATTCCAAACGAACCACAGTGTGGAAGAACGAGAGCCCTTCCAGTTGCAGCCTGGACGTGTCTACACGGGGACACTCCGGAAAGCTAAACCAAATTAACTAAAGGTGTGAATTTAAGGCAAATTAAACCCTTGGGGACACTCTCCTTCAGAAGTAAGGCTATAACTATACAACAGCCTATGATGGCAAAACTTATGTTGCTCAAGGGTGTGAATATTCCACACACACCCCCAGTGACATAAATTAGTGTTCGTGTGCACAGCACTATGTTGGCAGGAGAGCTTCTCCCACCGACAGGGCCAGCTCTAGGATTTTTGCTGCCCCAAACTAAAACAATTTTGCCCCCCCCCCCTGTTTTTTTTCTTACCCCACCTCCGGCCCCACCTCAACTCCGCCCCTTCCCCAAATCCCCAGCCCTGGCTCCTCCCCCCAGGCTCTGAAGCCTAGGAGGGAGGGAGGGAGAGGGAGAAGCAGTGCGTGCGCCGTGGCCACTCAGGGTCTCCCCCTCTCTCCCCGGCTCTCAAACCTGGGAGGGAGGGTGAGCAGCGGCGCGCGAGCGGCAGCAGCGGAGGTGAGTTAGGGCAGCCGGGGCACATTTTTAGGGGCGGCATGGCCTGCGCCAGAATGCCGCCCCTAAAAATGTGCCGCCCCAAGCACCAGCTTGTTTTGCTGGTGCCTAGACCCGGCCCTGCACACCGACATAGCTTATGCTACTCGCGGAGGTGGTATTTTATTCTGATGGGAGAGCTCTCTCCTGTCAGCATAGAGTCTTCACCGGATCTACTACAGTGGCACAGCTAGATGGATAGATGTGGCCTAAAGTGGCTTTAGTTTGCTTTAGCTTAATTCCCTTTGAAGGTCACTTTACTTCTGAATGAGACTGTCCACATGGGTTTAATGAACTTTAACTAGTGAACTTTAGAGTCACACCTTGAATTAATTCCTCTTAATTTTCCTGAGTGTTCCCATGTAGATATGCCAAGTCAGAGAGCACAGGAAGAGATTGCATGCAAGGAAAATAATCTCATTCCAGTAGGGACCCTAAAAGTTCACTGAAGAAGCAAACTGTGCCAGCGATAGTCAAAAGATAACACCTCCATTAGTGAAACAGACAGTTACAGACCATTTCTTACCTCTACAACTATGGAGTTGTGTGTGTATGTATATGTGTATATATAGATGTATGAATATATATAAAGAGAGAGACATACACACACATTCATTGTCCTTTCCAACAAACCCTCACAGACCTGGTGGTATCACATATTGTTGGCTTTTTGAAGTCTCATATTCTGGTTGAAGAGGAAAGCCAATAAGAAAGAACACTGTGCAACTCCTTATGAGAGAGCTCAGGATGAAATGCTGGTCATTTTCACAACAAATATCACTGAAAGATATTCTTAGTTTTTGGACAGCTCTGGTTCTAACACTCCTGCTCAGCTGGGCAGCCAACTTCTGATAAGCTGTTTTTGTTAATGTCTTGGGGTCATCTCAAAGTTTGTCACTCCAAAACTGCAGCCAAGACCTGGTGTTGTCACTTCTCTCAAATGTATTCCTGAGGAACACAGTATGTTGACAGAGGGCACTGCATCATGTAGTGTTCAAGTGTTTGCCTAGGTTCTCCACATTCACACCCAGGGTTGTTCCTTAGCTTCCACTTGATAATATTGTCACTAGTCTTTGCCATCTTTTCTCTGGCTTGTTTTAGAGTACCCCAGTGTTTCCATTTGAGGTCAGTGTCTGGAGGGAGTTGTTCTGAAGGAACCAGGTTCTCCAAGATCACTGGCATTTCCTTCCATTTTGTTACCCCAAAATACCACTGAGGTTACAGAGTAAGGGATTTTCAGAGGGCAAAGCTCTTTTTTGGACTTCAGCATTTTAGGTGGTAGAATGTGTCCATGCAGTGAATGTCTTGGGTCATGCACCTGTTTCTGTCTCTCCTTTTTACTGAAGGCATCCTGCCTCACTGATGGTACAATTCTCACAAGGCATATAGCTATGGTCTGGGGGTCCATTTCAACGTACCAGTGATGATTCTACAGGATTAATTGAGTTCAGTATGAATTTTGTCTGCATAGCTTGAGCATGGCCATAGTAGGACACAGTGCTCTATGGCTGAGTTACATAGGGTGACACTAGTTACTTGGAGTGTTTTGGGGTCAGTTCCCCATTTTGTGTTTTTGGAGTACATAATTCCGGGAGTTCACTTTCTTTTTCAGCTCCTGGATGTATTCTTTGAATGTCAGCATTCAGTCTAATGTGACTTCTAGGTACACCAGAAGTTCACAGTGTTCAAGGATTTATCTGATGTTTTTGCTTGGCCTGACAGTGTTTCAGATGGAAGGTGCACACTTGTGTTTTCCCGTCAAGGATTGATGTGCAAGTGTACTCAGTTAGAATGAGCTTAATGTCCTCAAATCTTTCTGATTGGGTAGCAATGCAAAGGTCATCTGCATAAATGAATCTTCACACATCGGGGAATTCTGGTTGGTCATTTGTTTACTCATTAAGCAGCAAGGGTGATAGTACTGAACCTTGGAGCAGTCCATTCCACTGAATACACTATCAACTTTTCTGACCATCTATCTGACAAAGAAACGTTGATTCTCAATCAAGGAGGTGATAAACTAGACCATCTTGCTATTTCTTAAAATTTTTGCCAGTTTCAGTAGACGTGTATGGTGGTTCAGTGTCATAAGCAGCCAACAAATCAACAAACACAGTCCTTGTAATTTTAAAGATTTCAAAGCCATCCTTTATGTATTGAGTTAGGTTTACAACTTGGCCACAGAATGAATGTCCTGGGTGAAAATGGCTTGATCATCAGTCAGCTGCCCTTCTGCAATTGGTGCTATCCTACCTATTATCATTCACTCATATAGTTTTTAGGTTGAGCTAAAAATGGATATTGGGTGATTACACTTTCCAGAGTTAGTCTTTATATGGTTTAAGTAGTGCAACAACTTTGGCCTGTCTCCCCAGCCTGGGTACCTGCACTGTCTCCATGCAGGAATTAAAGAAGTCAAGCAGCTCTCTACCTGAAGTGTAGTAATAGTTCATTAGACATACTATCAAGTCCAGTTGCCTTTCCACATTCACAATTTTAATGGCTAGTATCAGCTCCTCAAGGCTGAGCTGCTCAGGGTGTCTTAAGGTGAAAGAGCTCCCATATTCCATTAGCTAACTTCTTTTGGTACTTATGAAAATCCAACCCTTACACTTATCTTTAATTATGATGAGCCTTTTTGTAGCCTGTGTGGGCTCCCTCCTCTCTCACTCTATTAATTAAATGAAATGATTTTCAAACAACTCTCAATCTGCCACAATCATCTTTCCATTGTCATTTATCTCACGTTTTAACATATCTCTCTTCCTGATTCCCTTTTAGTGCCCTCCCCCTAGCCCCCTGGAATTGGTTAAGAGTGTGTAAGAAAGCTCAGACATAGTAACACATGGAAATTATAAAGTTAATGATTACAACTATTATGGGATTTATTGGCTTATGGCAGGCTGCGCTGGCTTTGTATCATCAGCTGAAGTTAAATGATAAGAGCATGGAATAACAGTTACACTCTGCTGCTCTGACAGCATTGAATGCCAATATGAATGTAAAACAAATCCTCTCAGTACAACTTATCATTATAGCAAACCTCCTTCAATATATTTTTTTAAAAAGTAGAATATATAAAATATATTCTATAATATATAGAATATATTGTAAAGTTACCATAAACCAATACCTCATTTGGGAAGAAATTGATCACTTTAGCTTAAAGTTTGAGTAATGGGAATTCATGCCCATATTGACCTCACTGTTTGTAGGATCAGCCCTTAGCGCCCTGGCATTTGCTAAACTGTTTTGCCTAAGGAATGTAGTTGATATTCTGTGGGTTTTTTTTTTTTTTTTTTTTAAATGTTTTAAACAATGCCACATCCATTTATCTAAAAACCCACTAATGTAACAAATTTAGTTGCTTCTTTGGAACAGTTGGACAAAATGATTAGATACAATTATAAAAGGGATTTATTGATATGCTACATAATTAAATCAGTGATAACAGATATAAATTTCTGCAAATATACATTAATTCAGAACAGAACAAGGACACTTGTATGGATTGTTCAGTGCTATCTGTGGATCTCAAGCTACTAGGAGATACAGTAACTCAAAGAGTTAAGTTTGCTCAAAATCTCTGCAGAATTTTTGCAAGTTAGCTGCAGAATACAATACCAGCATGCGTTGCACATATGCTACATTTTTACCTCTGCGTTGCTGTTGATTTGTCACTATCAGAGGCTTTGTTCTAAAACAGTGGGAGACTGGAAGCTACTAGGGACAAAGGTCTGATTCTAATTTCACATACGCTATTTATATACTCCCATAACACCATTGACTTCCATGGAGTTACTCTTAATTTATAACCATGAAAAAAAGGGAGAAGAATCAAAACCAGAAAGTCCATAGCACAGTTGGGAAATGACTTTTTAAAAAAATATTATTACAGCTTCTCTTTTATTGCTGCTGCCTTTCATACTGCACTTTATTTTCTCCCTCTACCATTCTGATAGCAAAAGAATGTTTATTCCAATCCCTGTCCATACTATGAGTTATTAACTTGGGATTTGACCCACTCTTCTAAATCCAAATTTGGTGAATAATTAGTAGGTTGCCTAAGATTCTAACAGTATCTGTGATTTATACTATTTTGTTCCTGATGTTTTAATTGTGGGCAAAATTCTCATTTCCATCCCACTTCTAGTTTCTTCTGACCCAATTTGTTTGGTGTCCATCCTCTTCCTTATAAGATCTTGTTTTACTCATTTTGTATAATGTTTGTTTGCACTTAAAAAAAAATTATTCCATTCTGCTCCCTTTATTCCTTTTTTTACTCACACCAACTTTCATGCAGTAAATAAGCACCCCGATTTTCACAATAAACCAAAAATCAAGCTAATCCCATTTCAAAACAAGACCAAAACGAGCCAGTCCCCAAGAACCCCAACACTACGTGATTAGGTCCCCCCAGAGTGCAGTCTGGGACTGTGGTGGGCCTGCTGTGCACCCTGACTCTCTCCCCCTCCCCGTGCCCTTGTTTTCCCCTTGCCCCCCCTTGCCCCTGCTTGCTGGGAGCCAATCAAAAAAAGAAGCAACAAGCTACAAGCCAAAAACTAGCCAACAAGCAACTCACAAGCCAATTAAGCCAAAAAAAACAAGCCCAATTTCTGCATTTTTTTTCTCACGGGTTTGGCATGTCTGCTCACACTCCCGTTAGTATGCTCCATCAAATACATCTATTGCTAATAGACAGTGTCCAGACATAATAATAGTTAAATCATGGACCTATAAACTTAAATACTAATAGTTGTAACCTGGAACAAGGGAAGGGGAAGAAAGAAGCTGGGAGGAGTTCCCAAAGCCGCCAATGTTAGGTAGGCAGGGGGATCATATTCCTTGTAGCAATAGTAAAGCAGGAGATGCAGTTCCTGTTGGCATCATAGACCTTCTGACAGAGGTGCCACAAGGCCTAGGACCCCTCGCCTCTGGCAGTGATTTGATTAATTTGTGACTTTGGGCACAACCTTTATATCCCCTGTGGCTGCATTTGTCTGTTTGTAAAATGAAGCTAATATGTATGCACTTCACAAGAGTGTTCGTAGGGTTAGTTCATCATTGTTTGGAAAGCACTTTGAAGGTTTTTGAATAGAAGGTGTTCTAATGGGAAGTACCCATAGTGCTATTAATTACTTTAAAAATTACTGTAGCCATTTGCAAAGTCCATGTACATTTTTTTGAGCTTTTTAAAACAAATGCTTCAGTACTTTTTATTCTAATTGGACTGAAAACACCAGTAAGAATCATTAATGAGTGGAGCTTACTTGGAATCTTTCAACAAAATGGTTTTCCATAAGAAAATACTGATTCATCAACACTGAAACTTTTCACCAGTTTAGACCAGTGGTTCTCAACCTATTTGCCACCGTGGGCCGCATATGCAGATCCTGTGTTATGTGGGCCACATCCACACAACATATATACAACCTGTACATCTAGAAAATAAAAAAGTTTATTATTTGTTATATGACAGCAATACAATTCAAATCGATATAGTAATTTTCATTTCAACACTGGCAAATGTCTACCAAGAGCATTTTAAATTAGAAAAAACATTAACTTGTTAAAATTAATTAATTTGTTGTAAGGGTGGCATGGCATGGTGTATTGCCACCCTCACTTCCGCGCTGCTGCTGGTGGCACAGCTGGGCGCCCGGAGAATGCGGCTGTCGAGCCTGCCTGCAAAAATGGGGAGCCTCCCAAGCCAGGGAATGCCCCCTCTAACCCAACATGCCTGGGAATGTCCCCACAGCATCCAGATCCCCCCAACACTGGGCTGGCACATGGGTGCCCTATCCAGGGCAGACCCCTTCACCCCGTGACTGCCCCCTCCAGCATCCAGTCCTCCACCCAGGGACTGCCCCCATGTACCCAGCACCCCCCCAAGGACTGCCTTCCCAAGATTCAACCCCACCATCCAGGGTCTGCCCCAAGCCACCAGTTCCCCCACCTAGAGTCTGTCCCCCATGTACCGGCTGCATCCCCCTCCCCATGGCCCTAGCTCCCTGCACTCCCCTCCCCACACCTACTGGTCTCCTACCTCTGCTGCACATAGCTCAGCCTTGCAGTCTACCCTGATGCGGTCCTAGTGCCAGGGATCCTGCTCCAGCCAAGGTCACTGGACCCACAATCCTGCAGGGTGAGGGTGGGTGTGGGGGGTGCTGAGCAACCTGGCCTCCTGCTTATGCCACTGGACCTGATCTTGCTGGGGGTGGGGATGGCCTGACACCACTGTGCCCGTTCCTGCTGCAGGGAGAGCTGATGCTGGGCTCAATCCTGTGCCACCCCATTTTTGCACCCCACCATTGGCTCCGCACCTGGGGCAGGTGCCTCTCCAGCCCTGTCCTAGTTATGGCCCAGAGGATGTCATATGAGCTGCAGCTCTGTGCTGATTGGAACACAAGTGGCCCATGGGCCATGGGTTGGGAATCACTGGTTTAGACAAAACTTTTGTCATGAAAGTTTTCACAGATCCAGGATGGAACTTCTGGTTTAGAGAAACTCTCAGGACAGACAATAGCCCAGTGACTAGGGCAGTCACCTAGGATGTGAGCAAAAACAATACATCTCCTGATTGCCTAGGTCCCAATGGCTCCCCACCTTGGTCTACCTGCTTTCTGGGTATATTGGACAGTTCCAGGGCCCTCCTAGCAGAATGGGGTTATAAGGGCCTTGTGCTGCCGAGATATCCCCTCTAGATAGACTTTTTACTACTGAGGCCGCAGTCTGATCCTAGGAATACTGCAGAGGAGCAGTGTGTTCAATCCAGTGGGAAAAGAGAACACCTAGTTTTTTTCACAAGTTCTGAAATTTTTAAAAAATTCTTTATATACTGTCCTTTATAACTGTTTTATGCAAGTTTGGTGACTGAGGAGGCATGAGTTTGAATAGCTGTCAAAGAGCACAATAACAGTCTCAGATGGGAGTTCCTTCAAATATTGAGTATCTTTGTTTGTTTTTCTGTATGTTAAATCAGCTTTATTTCATTTCATTCATTAATTTATTTTTTAGAAAGCCATCACTGAGTGAGTCTTAATGCATGAAATTAGTTTTGCTGCAATACCTTACAGTTCTCCATCACACGGTTTGCAAGGATAAGTAGCTTGTCTCAAAAGCATTTCAGCCCTCAATAGATCAATCATTTGTTTAGCCATTTTTTCTGTACAGAGATAAATAACATTTCTATTTACCTCAAACGGAATGTACTGTGCCTTTAAATTCTACAAAAGAATGAAGCAATATATGGGCGGTATTTTTTAAGAGAGACTGGATCAAGTACAAATATGTTATTACAACTCTGGGGAATTTGTACAATGTCTGGGGGGAAGAGAGAGAAAGGAAGAGAAGAAGAATACAAAAATGACTGCACAGTGTGTTCACATGATGGAACCAATAAATGATGCTGTTCCAGTATGCAATCAACTTTATTACATACACATACAAAATACCCTTGGCAAAAGATGTGCTGAGTAAGTAAACTCTTAGTGATCCTTTTGGGGACTGTACATTACTTTGAAATTAATTGTTTGTGCAGATCTTCCTTTTTTTTTAAAGAAAGTTGTTTGAAATCACTTCTTGAGAGACCTGGGGTGCTGTTTGACTGGCTAAATGTTTTCTGTTTCTTTATCAAACAGTGTAATGACATTTAGAGGGAAAAAGGGAGAGTGAACCAGTGGTGCTCTCCCACTTCCTGTAGCCTCACAAAATGCCATTTGTATCATGCTGGGAGATATTCATATAGCAATATAAGACACTTAAATTGTTTTGACTCCTGAAGTGCTTTGAGAGAGAACTTAGTGGGGGGCGGGGGAGAAACACGGGGCCATGTCCTCAGCTGAACGTCAGTGGAGCATAACCAATCTATCTGAGGATCTGGCCCATTATTTTGTTTATTCCAACTGTAGAAAGTATTTCAGAATATAGTAAAATGTTGTTCCAAACCTTATTCCAATGGGATGTCCTCCCAGCCATTCTAGCTGTCCCTGCATTTTTTAAATTTTTGTTTTCCTCCTGCCAAAATCCTCATATTGCAGTGACCATCTCACCTCACAATGAAGGCTGTATAAAGCTTCCTTTGGAGCTCATCAACAGTATGGAAGGCTCACTGCTGAGTAACATGAGGTGATCTTTCCCCTCCAAGAATTTAGCGCTTTCTCTGCACAGGTCAAAACTCATGCCACCCTGGGGAGAAGTATTGATTTTTTTTCTTTTAAATGTCAGCTTCCTCATATCCCCGGGTACGAACAGAAAACCATGGAGCTAGCCTGAAAATTTGCTTTTATGTCCCTTAAGGGGTCCTTTTCATTCCCTCTCCTGCTTTCTATGAGGCTTTCCACAGAGCCTTATCTCTGGGTAATCTCATCTGCAAACACAAATTCAACTACCATCTCTAAGCGAATGATTCACAGATCTACCTCTTTATTCCAGACCTGTCTCCTTCTGCCCAAACTAAAATCTCAGCCTGTCTCTCTGACATCTCAATGTGGAGCCATCAGCTTCAACTCAACATGGCTAAAACAGAGCTTCTAATCTCCAGCCTCTTCCCACCCCGACTGCACCGCCCACCCCTCCCCAGACCCTGGTCACTGCAAAGAACACCACCATCCTGCCTGTCACTCAGGCCTGTAACCTTTCTGTAACCTACAACCAGGACCTTTCTTTAGGTCCTCACATTCTGACTATGTCTCAGTATGGCAAATGCTTTCTGCATAATTTCTGTAAAATACAACCTTTCCTATCCATCCAGGCAGCTAAATCTCTCATTCAGGCTCTCATCATCTCACATCTTGACTTCTGTAACATCCTGTTCTCTGCCCTTGATAAATGCCATCTTGCACCACTCATCCATTCAGAATGCTGCTGCAAAGATTGTATTTCTAACCCATCACTTTGATCACATCATCCGTCTCTTTTGCATCCCTCCATTGGCTCCCCCTTCCTTAGTGTATCAAACATAACCTACTTGTCTTCATTTTCAAGGTTCTTCATGACCTATCCCTCCCCTTCAGTACTGGAAGGTCATCTCCCGTCTCTGATCAACCAATGGTGCCAGCCTCAATCACCCACTTGTTAAATTTTCAAGCAAGTACTTTCATGCTCTCTCCCTTACTGCCCCTCATGCTTGGGAGGAGCTCCCCATAAATATCTGCAAAACTAACTCATTCTTCAAAACCCTCCTTTAAAACTCTCCTGTGCCACGAAGCCTATAAAAAACTTGACAACTGTTAGGTTGCTGGTGTGCTGAGACCACAGCTCATTATGTTAACCAGTGTTATCTCATTTTACTTCCCTCTGTCTGTCTATTTCCATCTGTTGGTTCTTGTTTTATACTTAAATAGTCTCTGTCCCAAAAAGCTGAGTCTTTTTGTTCTGTGTGTGTATGTGTGTACGTGTACAGTGCCTAGCACAATGGGGTCCTGGTCCATGACTGTGGGTCCTGGGCACTACAGTAATACAAATAATACAATGAACTTGTATTTTTTGCACCCCAGTTTTACAACCCAATCCTAGAAGCCTTGTCATGGCCATCAACCTTTCTGATCAATGATGACTAGATGATATTCTGTTTAGAACCAGTTTAACACAATTTTGCTAAAGTTACATAATAAGCTTTGTGATGTGACATCTCCTCTCCTTTGAGGGCCGAGCAGTCATGCTCCTCAGCCTTTTTTGCTCAAATTTCTGAGACCAGAAAAGGAAACTGAACCTAAGTCTTCCACATGACAGCGAACTATCAGTATATCATTCAATAGGGAAAATCAGCATTAGACTCTCAGTCCTCAGACATACTTCAGAGTCTGGTTCTCCAGAGCCCAAAGACAGGAAGGATGGTCCAGTGGCTAGTGTGCTAGCCTGGAACTTGAGACCTGAGTTCACTTCCCTGCTCTTTCACAAAC
This sequence comes from Trachemys scripta elegans, assembly GCF_013100865.1. NCBI lineage: Eukaryota > Metazoa > Chordata > Testudines > Emydidae > Trachemys > Trachemys scripta. The sequence goes on from NC_048299.1 coordinate 51,876,901, forward strand.
TTCCTATGTGGCCCTGAACAAGTTACCTGCTCTCTCTATACTTCAATTACCCATCTGTAAAATGAGAATAAAAGAACTTCCCTACTTCACACTATGGGAAGGGAGGGCCACGTAAGTCCCATAGATAGATAGGTACGTTTTCCTGTCTTATAGTTCAGAGGGGCTTTTGCCTTTTGCTTCTAGAACCCCATATGTTTTCATCTTGCCCTTTGCCTCTGTTCCAATCCTTTTTGTTGTAAGCAGAAGTGTATGATCATCATTTACATATTTCTCCTCATTTTTATTATCAGAATTAGATTATTTGTGTTCAATGAAAATCTAAGATTAAAAATAATAATCCCTTTACCCAACAGAAAGAAACATCAGTGGTATTGCACAACAATGTTAATGTGGTGTTTTTGCAACTACAGGGCTATCCAAAAGTATCCTGCAGTGAAAGACTAGATCTGTCAATGAACAGACTTTGGAGCAGTTGTCAGACAATAAAATAATATTACAGTGGCATTGTTCCTGGAAAACAAATTTAAATACAGTGGGCCAAATTCACTCCTAATACTGTAATGATTATAATAATGAGAATACCTAGCTCTGACTCACTTTTCATTGGTAGATCTTAAAGTGCTTTACAAAGAAGGGTGGTTTCATTATCCCCATTTTACATATGGGAAAACTGAGCCACAGGGAGGTGAAGAGACTTGCCCAAAGTCACCCAGCAGGTCAGTGGCAGAGCTGGGAATAAAACTCAGATTTCCTGAGTCCCAGTCTAGTGCTCTATCTAGTAGAAAACACTGCCTCCCGCTAAGAGGCATGAATTTTGTTCAGGAGTACCATGTTAACAAGACTCAGTACATGCTACTAAAGCTAGTCCAGAAACATGGGACTATCCTATAGTTTCTACCTGGACAGGGAAAGGTGATGTTTCATACACACACAAACTGTCAATTTTCAATTCTCCCAGTTTCTGGCAAAATTTTAATGAAATTTTTCATCAAAATTTTGAAAATGGAAAAAAAACTGATGTCGCCACCATTTTCTTATTCCCATTGAGCATACGTAGTTGTGCACAGTGGAATAATAAGGAATCTGCTACGATACCAAAAGTGAAAACCATTTTGATGATATTTTGTTGGTAACCACATTGGTGCCATAATAATTACAGGATTCTCCTAACAGATCAATACCAGTAGCTTTGGGAAAGAAGAGAGAGCTGCAGTTGAGGCTTACTACATAAGTAACGTCATCAGTCAAAATATGGTAACATTAGTCCTATACAATGCCACAACAGACTTGCACGTTATATTGTCAATTTGTGTTGTCTTAGACACGTATGCAAATCTATGTCTAAGTGACATGGAAAACTTGATTTTATTTTCAAAAGTGGCTTAGGCGCTTAGGCCCAGATTTTTAAAGGCACTTGGGCATTGTGGCTCTTAGTGTTGCAAGGCCTAATGGATTTAGGAGCCTAAATCTCATTTTCAGGAAGGATTTAGGCAAACGTGTACTGTTTGTTGAGAATTAGTTAATATTGTTCCGTATTACGGAACTGTAGCCCAATACCATTATCAGTAAGGAATCTGGCAAACAAGTTTTAAGACCGTCTTTTCAGCAAGATGAATGAAACATATTATTCAGGCGAGATGATATGATTGCTTCTTTCATTCACTGCATTGTTTACACTTTAAACACTGTTATATTGATTGGTAATATTTTCTCCATTCGGTAGCTTGCATGAAATTGTCAGGTGAATACACGGATCAAATAAGGTGGAAAGCTCAGGCTTATTTGAAGCCGGAGGAATTTGAAATATTAAAACAGATGTTTTGCTACCAGCATGGGCATTGTCCTCAGTCTGGTTGTTTACTATGAATTTAACATGGACTTTTTTTGCCTGTCAATGTGTGTACGTTTTTTATATCTACTCTTGGAAGGATAATCTTAACTAGACAAAGACAGGCATCCTCCTGTACATCCCAGCTGTGTCATTATCTTCCTGACTGCTTAATGGAAAACAAGATAATGTGTTTGACAGCCTTATTTTTTCACTGCACTGTTCTAACCTAAGGAACACATCTACCAGAACAGTGTTTCTCCTCTCAATATTCATTGGCTCTGCTCTCTGACAATATTATTATTCTGAGTGATGCAGGGGAAAGTGACGGAATCCATTCTCCAATTTACAAACACGTGTTGTAATAACTCCTCATCTCCATGGTACCTCTTAACTGATGTACCTGGTGATTTACTTATGAAAAATTAATAATGGATAACAGTGTCCTGTTGCAAAATATATACCACACAATTTTTATAGAGACTGAAAATACATAGCTGTTGATTTCTTGCTGGAGGAATAATGATATTGTCAGAGTGAAGTCACATCAGTCAGCACTCTGCTCCTTTGAGTTCTGTGTTATTTTCAAAACCTGTGATAGCCGTGGCTATCAAGGTGGTGGAGGGGGAATAATCCACCCTAATCTGATTGTCTCTCTCCCCTAAATAAAATGCAGGAGGTAAAACATCTATGAATGAAAAAGGCAGGTATACATCTAATATGCATCCCATGCATAGACACTTAATGAAGAACAAATTGCGACAATGCATGGTTATATAAAGATTATAGTGCCTTGTATTTTTAGCTCTGTGATGCATTACCATGCACGTGATGGTGCCCATGCACTGGAAATTGTCAGCTGTAAAACAGAGCCAACACTGCGAACACTTATATTTTACATAATTAGGATGCTTTATGAGGTTAAGACTCAATTCATCTACTACAAGTAGAAGTCTTCTATTTTCCAAGCAGACAAATAGTTCTTTCCTCTGGAAAGGGAACATAAATGGTACTTACCTATATCTCTGTATTTTCTAACAACTTCTGAGAAAATACACAGGATTTAAGCATTCCTTTTTCCTAAAAGGAGGAGACAAGATTTTAGAAGGTGTGGCTCAGATAGGTATAGAGGTCAGGTTGTTGGAAAAAATGATGGTACAAACTCCATCCACGATCCCACTCACAAAACAGTCCCCAAAACCAATGAAATAAGTTAAATGTCAACAAGGATAATTATCATTAGGCTTCAGAGTCAAGCTTATGTATAGGAATGTTCATGTATAATCACGGTAATTGTGCACATGAATGAAGCAGTAATTTTCATGTGCATTTTTGCAAATTCTTAAAATCAGCCCTTAAATCTTCAAGGCACACTGCTGTGTGGTAGACAAATGTGTATTATTATCTTCCTTTTGCTAATGGGAAACTATACAATAGGATGGATAAGTGAATTCAAGTATATGTGAAACTCTGTCTCCCCCACCTGCCTTGGGATATGCAGCCACAACTGAACACTGACTTGATTGCCAAAACTTCATTTTATTGAAGTCAATGGAAGCTTTGCCATTATCTTCCATGGGATCAGAATTTGGCCCATGATGCATGAGAAGCAGAAATTCTGGAACCTAGGATACCAGAACATCATGATTCAGGGGCTTCTCTAGCAGCTGCAACTGGAGAAGGGAAAGAATTTTCAGACTCAGCAGCCTCGAGTCATCATCATAGAATTGGAGGACTGGAAGGGACCTTGAGAGTTCATCTAGTTAATCCCCTGTACTCATGGCAGGAATTAGTATTATCTAGACCATTCCTGACAGGTGTTTGTCTAACCTGCTCTTAAAAATCTGCAGTGATAGAGATTTCACATCGTCCCTGAGCAATTTATTCCCATGCTTAACCAACCTGTTAGTTAGGATGTTTTTCCTTATGTCCAACCTAAACCACCCTTCCTGCAATTTAAGCCCATTGCTTCTTGTCCTGTCCTCAGAGGTTAAGGAGAATAATTTTTCTCCCTGCTCCTTGTAACAACCTTTTATGTATTTGAAAACTGTTATCATATCTCCTCTCAGTCTTCTCTTCACCAGACTAAACAAACCCAATTTTTTCAATCTTCCCTCATAGGTCATGTTTTCTAGACCTTTAATCATTTCTGTTGCTCTTCTCTCGACTTTCTCCAATTTTTCCACATCCTTTCTGAAATGTGGCACCCCAAAACTGGACAGAATACTCCTGTCGAGGCCTAATCAGCATGGAGTAGAGCAGAAGAATTACTTTGTGTGTCTTGCTTACAACACTCCTGCTAGTACATTCCAGAATGATGTTCGCTTTTTTTGCAACAGCATTACACTGTTGATTCATATTTAGCTTGTGATCCACTATGATCCCCAGATCCCTTTCCACAGTACTCCTTCCTAGGCAGTCATTTCCCATTTTGTATATGTGCAACTGACTGTTCTTTCCTAAATGGAGTTCTTTGCATTTGGCCTTATTGAATTTCATCCTATTTTCTTCGGACCATTTCTCCAGTTTGTCCAGATCATTTTGAATTTGTCCTATCCTCCAAAGCACTTGCAACCCCTGCTAGCTTGGTATCATCTGCAAACTTTATAAGTGTACTCTCTATGCCATTATCTAAATCACTGATGAAGGTATTGAACAGAACTGGACGCAGAACTGATCCCTGCAGTATCTCTCTCGATATGCCCTCCCAACTTGACCATGAACCACTGATAACTACTCTTTGGGAACATTTTTCCAACCAGTTAGGCACCTCCCCCCTTATATAGTAGCTCCATGTAGGTTGTATTTCCCTAGTTCGTTTATGAGAAGGTCATGCCAGATGGTATCAAAAGCCTTACTAAAGATATATCACATCATCTGCTTCCCCCTATCCACAAGGCTTGTTACCCTGTCAAAAAAAGCTATTAGGTTCATTTGACATGATTTGTTCTTGACAAATCCATGCTGACTGCTATTTATCACCTTATAATCTTCTAGGTGCTTGCAAATTGATTGCTTAATTATTTGGTCCGCTATCTTTCCGGGTACTGAAGTTAAACTGACTGGTCTGTAATTCCCCAGTCTGTAAATATCTAGAGTCTCCTGAACTCTTCACCTAGATTCATTTAAGTTATTCTCCTAGTTTCTATACTATCTATTTAGCATGTGCATAGTCATCTAGCCAAGTGATGGCATCTTCAGTGGCATGATACAGTTCTTCTAGACCACTGCTTAGCAGGCATTCATCGACAATGTGCGTCATCGTTTGTGTTGTGCTGCAGCTGCACAAAATGCTATCACAAAGGCCGCAGCGATACTGGTTGGCTGCACAGAGACCTTTCCTGGTCCGGAACCTGTTCAACAGTGACCATTGGTGACTGGGCAGGTCAAAACCGGGCAGGCAGATTGTGGGGTCATTGATGAGGTACTGGTTGGGGATTAAAACAGATTCCATTCCTCTCGCCAGAGTGTTTCCGCCCTAACATCCTGGCGAGGTGGATGAGACCATAATTGGTGACGTGACTGCAAATGTTCAGCTGGTGGTTTAAAAAGGTCATTGTGCAGCGGCAGGCTTGGGTTGGCACATATTTTCTCCAGTAACTTACCAGTGGCAACCTCTCGTCTGATATGAGGAGGAGCAATATTGCTCAGAACTGGAAGCCACAGGAGTGCAGCTGGATGCAGGGTGCCGGAGATGATGTGCATGGTGGCATGTAACTGTGTATCCACCAGTTTGGTGTGTGACGATCAACTTCATACTAGTGCACAGTACTCTGCCACTGAATACGAGGTGGCAAGAGCTGATGTCCGCAGAGTTGGAGCATGGGCACCCCATGATGAACCTGCCAGTTTGCTAAGAAGATTATGCCTCTTAACTTTAGCTGCTGTCTTCTTCAGGTGGGCATGGTAACCCTGTGTATGGTCTAAGGTCACACCTAGATAGACCGATTCTACTTCATGCTTCACCTTCTGACCATTCACATAAACATTCAGTTCTTGGGTTGCGCTGGCATGATGAAGATGGAACAAATTGGAGACTGTTTATCACTCTTGGCTGGAGGCGCCAAGTCTTACAGTAGACCGCTAACTTTACCGTGTCCTGGTTTAAGGTGGCATCAAGTTCATGAAACATCCAGGCCTAGGTACCACAACAGATGTCGTCTGCGTAAATGAACTTTCATGACTCCATTGTTGGCAGGTCATTGATGTAAAGGTTGAACAGGGCTGGTGAAAGCACAGAGTCCTGGGGTAACCCATTGCTCTGTTGTCTCCAAGCACTCGTCTTCTCCCCCATATGGACTATGAACTGCCTATCGTGGAGGAAGAGTTAAACAACGCCTGTGACCCAAGGTAGCAGGACCTGTGATACCTTCATGAGCAGGCCGGTATCATACGCCGCTGTTAAATCGACGAAAACAGCACCTGTTTTCAAGCTTCTCTGGAAGCCATTTTCAACAAATATGGTCAGCGCGAGTACTTGGTCGTATGTGCTACGGCCTCGGCAAAAGCCAGCTTGGTCAGGACTCAAAATTCTTTCCTCGTCGGGTAATATGCACTGTAGGTCCAAGCGCTCCAGTACCTTGAAGCACACTGACAGTAATGATATGGGACTATAGCTTGATGCTTGACTTGGGTCCATTCCAGGCTTTAGGAGGCCAATAAATTTTGTGGTGCACCATATCTTCGGTAGTCCACTTTCACTGATGATCCTGGTGAAGAATTTCACAAGCCAAAGCCGAGCACGGGGGCCAAGGTTTTTCAGGAATTCTGGAAATATGTTGTCATAGCCCGTACCTGTTTCCAGTGTCTGTTCCAGCTTTGTTACAGAGAATGGTTCTGGGCAGCTTCTGATCTGGTGTACACGTTTAAACATACGCCATTTGTTCCTCACTTGTCTTCACACCTGTTTCTCCAAAGGTGCTCTGGACACTTTAATTAGGTGCCCAGCTACCTGGTTGGGTGTCAGTGAGGGTCAGCAGAGTGCAGGTGGTTGCTGCGCTGCTCCAAGCGGCTAGAGCAGGTAAAGCTCATTCTCTGTCATCTCCTCCCATCTGACTCAGTAAGCAGCATCCAATGATTTGATCAGATGGTGAGCGACATGGCTCTGCAGGCTGCTTTATAGATAGCACCACAGAAGCGATGGTAGGCCTCATTTAGTGAGATATGCCAGGCTGGTATTGTCACCACACTCTTCTCCAGCACTTCCCTGTATTTTTCCCAGTCAGCTTTTCAGAAGTTCCACTGCTTCTTTTTGGAACTCTTGACAAACTGGGAGCTGTAGCCCGATATGGATCAGCGACTGTCTGTGTTGGCTGTGTGGAAAGTTATTCAAGACTTGGCACATTGCTGGCTGAGGATGGCCATGACCTGAACTGACCCAGCACAAGTCAGGAGAAGAGTCATGATCCCATCTAGAAGAATGGAACATGCCTCACTGCTTAGCATGATGGATAAGGGCGAGGTCATTTCGAGATGCCCAGTCTGCAAGTTGTTCACCATCGGTTTCAACTTCCTTATATCCCCAGTTTGTGTGATGGCTATTGAAGTCTCCAATGTAGACGACTGGGTGTGGCAGGCTTGTTAGAACCTGTTGGTTCCAGCTGATGCTTGTAGACATTTGCCAGTCAGAAACCGCCAACCTGGATGGTATCACAGAATTCAGTAGACATCAGCTGAGTGGCATCTGCAATATTGGACCGAACGTGTTGTTAGAGGGCTTTCCCTTCACCCTCCCACTTCCCTGGTTCTTCTCATGCAGACAGCAAGCAGCAAAAGACCAGAAGTCTGAAGTGCAGACAGTGCAATGTTTATTGGGGCTAATTTCCAGCAAGCATGATTCCAATTTTTCCACCAACTTCCTGTTTGACCCCAGTTTATATAGTAATATTCTCAGCTATATCTTACCCAATCATTTTACTGAAATTTAACGAACCAGTCCTAACCTATTGTAACAATTCTCTAACCAATTATATCCCACTACCCTAATTAACTTACACCTAGCAAAATTAATTATACAGCAGACAGAAACAATTAGAGAACCAGACAGATTAACAATAGAAAAGTGGGGGGCCATAAAGATAAAACAGTACAGAAAAGAGGGTTTCACAACCACAACCATTGATAAGTGATTTCTTGCCAGACAGGATGCTATCAAACTACATTTTCTTTAACTATCTTAAGATCAGTTTCTTTATCTGGTGGTGATGGGCACTATCAGGACAGTATCGTCTTCCTATCAGCCCAATATTACCTTATTTCAGTGTGACAGGTTTGGGATGTGAGGCTGTGACCATACGCTTCCCAGTTTATGGCTGCCCCTGCTGCTTAGCCAAAGGCCTTAGTCTAAGAACCAGGCCTCAGACTATCCCAGTGAGAGAAGGCCCAGACACAGGCGGACTTGTGATTTTGATGCTTTGTTTTATACCTCTATAACTAGCTAAGTGATAAAAATACACCTAAGTTCTTAAAGTATAGGCCTTTACAGGCAGGCCTGAATATCTATATTCTAACACGAATGTGGCTCGGCTGTGTTCGGGCGTGCCACATGGTACAACAGGTCAAAGTTGTCAATACTATAATGTTCGGCTTCGGCAGTTTCCATGTGTGTCTCTTGCAAGCAAATGATGTCAATAGTATGTCGATGAGCAAGAATGCCAAATAAATCATGCTTGGCAACTGACAAACCCTCCATGTTAAGTTGTAATACGCATAGAGCTGGACCAACAACATAAAAGTCACTGGGCTGCACGTTGGGGTTGTCGGTGATGGCAGTGCCAGGATTCGTTGAGCTGGTGCTTGTGGAATTCAGCTTGTTGGTTGGATCATTAGCTTCCCTGATTGCTGTCAGGTACTGGCAGGTGGTGTGACGAGGATGCTGATCCATTGCCCCCATATATACTATGCTGATCCATTGCCCACATATATACTTTCTATACTCAATGCCCTCCCACTTCCCAGTCTCACTTTTACACACTCACCAATGTCATCTCCCTTGCTACATCCACGTTCAACTCAGAGCCATGCCTAGCATGTTCTGGGCCCGACTCACATCCCTCTCCACCTATCTCCTGGCTACAAAAACCAAAACAAACAAACACGCACTCACTAAGTATTTTTACAAAGACCTTCCTAACCTTCCCTGAAGCAAACTCATTAAATAGGTCATCCCAATCTATCCTCCTTTGCTTCTGAATTCTGTATAGAAATTACTGAAAGATTGCTTAACCTTTCCTGCCGCATGGACATTCTTAAACAGGTCTTTATTAATTTTAGCTTGTGGAAACTCCTTTCATTAGCTGTCACAGTTGCTGAAAGACCACAAAAACTACTCAGTGCCATTTCAGTGTTAGGAAAACTCAAATTTAAAGACCTTTTGTGAATGTAGCTAAGGCAATCAATGGACACCTTTGTTTCCCAATAACCCTTAAAGATTTGCTTGCAAAATCTGGTGAAAACTCAATCTCATCCTCAGTTTGAGTTTAAATCCTCAAAGTAGTTGCTTGCTAAGTTTCGAGCACTCTTCTTTGGGTCTTCACTGCTGAGACTTTTCACTGTCACACCCATCAAAAAAACAAACCCTACTCCAACTCCATCAAACTTACTCATCTTATCATCTAATTGTGATAGTATTGTCTCGGACCTTCCTATATGTGTCATGTTACTGCTGTTGATCAGTTGAAGTATCTGGACTGGAACCTTCTTGGTACGGGAGGGAGCTGCCAGTGTGACACACTCCATGAGGGCCTCTTGGCTTTATAATTCCCCCCCCTCACCTGTTTGTCTAAAATAGTCCTTTCAGGCATGCTGCAAAGCCCATCGGTTTGAATAGGCATTTTAGGGAGATGGGAAAGTGGGGATGAGGAGGATCTGATTTGTATTGTGTATGCTGCTATGTAATGACGGAAGGAAGACTACCGTGCCTCTGTTTTGGCTATTAATTATTTTTGTATTGTGTTTTCAGTAAGTATCAAGGAAGCCTAGAACCCTGGGTAGGTGTTCATTTCTGTTGCATCCAAATCCAAATAAATAACTCTCAGTATTCGGTAAAGCAGAAAGTCTTCTTTCACGTATGTGCCACACCATGCATGGTACAGTCATAGGTTTCACATCCAGCACCTTACTTTGCTCAGCACACTACCCATAAGCATTATTTGCCAACATCTGTTGACTGAAACTTGTTCTTCTCTCATACTCTTGAGAAGCTCCCAAAATAAACAAATGAGAAGCTTTGCACCTCTGAGAACTGGAATGGTCTTGAATGAAAGTGTCCCCGTGGAATCCATTACAGAACAGTCTGAGTGAGAAGCCTGCATGGGGTTGTGAGATAGTTAATGGGCATTAACTATTTCAGAGGCCATTCGTATTTCTCTGGCATTTGGAGTTACCTCCACAGATTTAAAAATCAAATGAAAATAGATTCTGTGATTAAAATCATCAGCAAATTTCACTGTACCCCAAATCCGGCCCCCACTATCACTGCAGGAGGAAAGGGGAGATTTGGGTGGGGGGGAGCTGTGCAAGTAATTTACACAGCCCCTCTATGGAATCCAGCTCTGGGTGGCCTCCAAACATGGCAGTGCACAGGGGAGTTAGTGAGAGTTGGAAGCAGATATTTCTTTCTACATGAGGATTCTTCCTTCCAACAATGAACTACACAGAATGTGCTATGTAGTCCAGTTAACGTGACTGTGAGAATTTCTACTTTTGCCTTGATTTCTAAGCATTTACATTTGTAACCTTAGTGTTTCATTCAAGTGATTTTTTTTTATCTATACTTAGAGGGTAACCAACTGATTGCTTTCTACCTTTTAATGTTATGAAATAACCATTCAGATGCTTAAGTAGATTTTTTTTCTCATTGCTTTTGCAATAATAGATGATCAATGATAAAATTATCCCGTGTGAATGTGTGTATAATATGTGTGTGATTTCATAGCATCAATGTACTACTATTGCATACTTCTCATGCTTAATGAGTGTATCATATAAAGACCACTGAGCCATCCTCCTGCAGATTACTTCACCTCTTGGGAATATAGACAACAAAGAACAGATTAGCTCTGGCCTCAGCTTTTCCTCAACTGAATGTGTCATAGATTGAACTAACTGCCACAAAACTTCAGTTTTCTCCTGGGGACTGTGTAGTAGAGGCAGCTAAGGGCACATTATTAATTGCTTGTGAACTTTCCTAAGGTCAGTGTTTGTGAGGCTGCTGTAGCAAATCCCATTCATTATCTCTATGGACTGGATGAGCATACAGCTCCAAATGAGTCTCTGGATTCCAAAGTGTTTAAGTGTGTATGTTTTGAATGTAGTAAGAGATATAACCAGAGATGCAGACACACTGGGTGAAATCTTAGCCCCATTGAAGTTAACAGCAAAACTCTGATTTCAATGGGGATGAGATTTCACTTGAGTCCCTGCCTAGAATGTTCTTGAATAAAGCTAAAACACACATTTTTGCAAAGGGACTTTAAGGTGCATTTTTCAAAAGTGTTAAGCCAACACTTAATGTTTTGGTAAGGCTGGTCAAACTCATTTATATTTTTAATGAAAAAAGTCTGTGAAATTTCATACACAAATTTCTGCTGGTCCACTTCTCATGCTTAAGCCCTCTATTTTGTTTGTTTCTTTCTTTGAGCATCGCAAGTGTGTTTCATAGATTAGTTGGCTCAGTTCACTCCTAGCTTAAAACATCTTGATTTTACAAGTCTACACACTTGAAATTTTGCATGAAAGTTTCCATGGTAACAATAGCAGTTCTCTATAAAATGAGGAGGAGGAGGAGAATAATTATCTACCTTTTTAAAGTGCTCTGAGATCTGAAAAATATTATTTTAAGAGCAAAGCATTCTTTCACATTAATTCTAAATTAATTTACTTGGGTCTTAACCACATTGGAAAAAGTTTTGTTTTTAAACCTTGTGTGTTCCTCTTACTTCATGTCAACATTATTTTAGTTAAAAGCAAAAAGAAAGGTAAATGAATGTAAATAGGATCATTTCCTGTGCAGTTCTTTAAAAAGAAAGTTGAAAGCATTTTTAGTTGTTTATCTGGAGCTCTAGATCTATTACTACTTTGGTGCTATGAAAAGTATTAAAAATGGCTCGTTGCTTTTTAATGTATTTCCAGAGTTTCTCCTGTCTAAATGTATGAAGAAGAAATAGTTCTTTGAGTTAGCAAAATTAGTCCAAATGCTTTCAAAAAGACTTGTAAACTATTTGCACCATTCCCAGAAAGACAGTAAAATGTATCTTTAATCTTTTATGGGTTATGCATTTTCCCACTGAAATAAGATACACAGTTAAAAATCCTAGTACCAATTCTCTTGGAGAATTCTTCATAAATATTCATGTCTATTTGGAATGAATGTCTGTCACAGTTTTTACAATCTAATCTTAACCCTCTTATTTCTTTTAAACCTCTCATGCTTCATTCTACATGTTTACCGTATCGACAGAGGTGTGTCCTCAACACTTTGTTTCAGTTGTTTAAACAATGTGATATCTTGACATGTTCCACTCTTAGGCATTCATTTATATTTGTGTTTTACTGAAACTCCATGAGCCACCTGAGAACTGTTGAGTACCCATAACTCCCGTTGTGTTGAGGTGCTCAGCATTTCTCTAGGTTTGACTCCATGTTATTGAGCCACACTCTATTCTGCAGCCGAGCTCCAACTGGTGCCGGGGAGAAAGATGTATGATAGGGAGCTGATTAAGGCCCTCTATTCTTGAATGTTGGTCTGTGCTTGTTTTGGCTTTGGGAAGAGTTAGGGCAGCTACAGGTCTGCTCTAACATATACTTCTGGCATAGTAAATCCCATGCTAGTGAAGAATGGGGCTGGTCTAGGGCTTCCCATGAATATACTGGGGGAAAGGAGACAGTTGCAAGTCACCCAGCACCCCAAAAGACATCTTAAATTAAAAGGATGATGCCAAATCATGGGGGGAGGGGAAGATGGATTGTCTGTTTAGCGTGGAGCTGTAAGAATGTCCTGGGTAGTCATCATGTTTGCACAAACTTTTAAATGTTTCAGAATTGCAAGAGACTGGGATCTGTAGTTGTACTTACAATGAATATGGCTCTCCTTCATTTGTTCTCCATGCTGTTTCCTCTTGTATTTGAAAGTTATCACTAAACATGCTTAAGACTAAGGGAAAACATGAATTAAATAATTTCACTCAAGATCAGTGAAAATATTTATGAGAATGTGTGTGTGTGTATGTGTGTGTACAGACATTTAATCAAATATTTCTGATAAATATTTAATGTAAGATTAATAAAGCATTTCACAATCACTATTGTTAAATGGCAATTCAGAATTAATGCTTGTGGAAAGGTGATTTAAGTTGTAGCAGATACTTCTAATTGACACTTTAATCAAAATTACTCAGGCAGTAAGTGCATAATTACCTTTTTGTTAATTTATTGCATTTAAAAACAATTAATTAGTTAACTTTGTATAAAGTAACTAAGCCAAGATAATCAGCTATCAATAGATTATTTGATATGGCACCTAGGAATGTTCCATCATCCAGATTTCTGGAGTAACTAAGCACTCCTATAAACCTGTTATGCTTCAGAGAGTGGGGGGTGTCTAGTGCCATAGAATTAATTATTTCTATGTCTTCATTACAAAATATGTTTGAGTTCTACATGGTGTAAAGGCATGAAAGATGCATTTTATTTGCAGAAAGAGAGAGAGATGGAAACTGATCAACAGTGTATATAGGCCGGCCACCATTTCCATTGAACCAAGCCCCTGTATTACTCCATTTTAATACCTCCACTGTAAAGTTATGATAAGAAAATAGGGCCTGATTCAATGCCCACTGAAGTCAATAAACTTGTATTTATTTCAGAACAAACAATGTTACATATATATTGCATTATATATGTAAGTGTTGCTCTGTAAATGTCTCTCCCTGTATTTTTGGGTGTCTCAGTCACAGTTTATTCAGCATCTTCCCTCTTTTAGTCCTAACCACAGTGTTTCATGAGACACAAATGCAAATACCATTGGGGCATCATGCCTAAATAGAACAACTGTGAGATTAAACAAGAAACTAGTGGGATCTAGGGAACTTATTTGGGACCATCATGTATTATTTGAAATATAGTAAGAACCAAGAACCCAGATCTTGGTCCAAAACTCGAACTGAATTCCCTTTACTAAGGTTTAAAAGTTCAGGTCCCAAATTCTGCAGTATTTGTTTAGATAAAGCTCCCATTGAAGTCAATAGGGTTTTACCTGAATAAAGATCTTTAGGATCAAGGTCCCAATATCTATTTTGCAAGTGCAAACATCATAACTTGTACTGTAATTGTCTTTTCAAATGAAAAAAAGAGGCACTATGGAGCTTACATGGCACGGAGAACCTGGTCCACTGCAAGCTTGTGCAAATTCCATGCTAAATAAAGATATTGTACTAAGTCACCTTGGAAATGTTATATCAGCTCCAGAGTTTGCCTAGATGATGTGCCCAGACTTAATTCCAAACATGTGTATTGACAGTGATTGAATTGAACAAGTGGCTAATGACTATGTCCACAGTGTTGGAATGAGACACTGCCTGATGTCCATACCTGTCTGGGATTGGGACAAAGTCTGAGTGAGATGAAACTAATATCAGTTAGTTTATATCATCAGTTAATTGGTTCCTCAGATAAAAGGAGAAAAAAAGGCAGAATTGTGAGAGGTAGAGGCTTGTCTAATAAGTAGACCTAGGGCTTAAATTCTCATCGAGTATTTTCCAGAGCCCCAGGGCTTGGGGCTTCAGCCCTGTGGGAGGCGCCTGGGCTCCCACGGGTTTGAAAAATATTTACTGGAGCTCCGCTCTGGACAGCTCCAGCTTAATGTAAGCCCTGGGTAGACGTGTCTATGACAGACAGGGAGGGAGAAGTTGTTCTACGAGGAAAGATTTTCAGATATGTAAACAATTCTGTGTACCTTAATCTTTGGGTGTACCTATCAAGCCTTTCCAAAGTATTTGACTAAGTAAGTGTATGAAAGCTAAACATTGATTTCAGGAAAAGCACAATCTGCAGTGTGTAATGACCAGAAAACAAGATTTCAAGCAAGGGGATGCTCATCCTTCTTCCCTTAATTTAAAAAAAAATGCTAAAAGGTAGCAAGTAATGGGCCACTGTGGGAGAGCTGAACAACTAAAGGTGCTAAAACATGGCTTTGTAAAGAAGTTTTTCCCTGCATCTGGGCTACAAGATTGAACCCTATTAGAGTTGTCACTTACGATACCTTCTTGGCTTAGAATTTGTCCACTGTCCGTCATGTCCTCAAAAACATTCTCATTTTAATGCATAAAGATTAGGGCTGTTGATTAATCGCAGTTAACTCTCACGATTAACTCAAAAAAATTAACTGTGATTAAAAAAATTAATAATAATCACATTGTTAAACAATAGAATATCAATTGAAATTTATTAAATATTTTTGGATGTTTTTCTACATTTTCAAATATATTGACTTCTATTACAACACAGGATACAAAGTGTACAGTGCTCACTTTATATTCTTTTATTACAAATATTTGCACTGTAAAAATGATAAACAAAATAAACAGTATTTTTCAATTAACATCACACAAGTACTGTAGTGAACTCTCTTTATCGTGAAAGTGTAACTTATAAATGTAGATTTTTTTGTTACATAATTGCACTCAAAAACAAAACAATGTAAAACTTTATAGCCTACAAGTCCACTCAGTCCTACTTCTCGTTCAGCCAATTGCTAAGACAAACAAGTTTATTTACATTTACGGGAGATAATGCTGCCTGCTTCTTATTTACAGTGCACCTGAAATTCAGAACAGGCATTCTCATGGCACTTTTGTAGCTGATGTTGCAAGGTATTTACGTGCCAGATATGCTAAACATTCATATGCCCCCTTCATGTTTCTGCCATCATTCCAGAGGACATGCTTCCATGCTGATGATGTGCATTAAAAAAATTTGTAACTGAACTCCTTTGGGGAGAATTTTATGTTTCCTGTTCTGTTTTACCCACATTCTGCCATATATTTCATGCAGTCTTGGATGATGACCCAGCATATGTTCGTTTTAAGAACACTTTCGCAGCAGATTTGACAAAATGCAAAGAAAGTACCAATGTGAAATGTCTAAGGATAGATACAGCACTTGACCCAAGGTTTAAGAATCTGAAGTGCCTTCCAAAATCTGAGAGGGATGAGGTGTAGAGCATGCTTTCAGATGTCTTAAAAAAGCAACACTCCAGTGCGGAAACTATAGAACCTGAACCACCCAAAAAGAAATTCAACCTTTTGCTGGTGGCATCTGACTCATGATGATGAAAATGAACATGCATCGGTCCGCTCTGCTTTGAATCGTTATCGAGCAGAACCAGTCGTCAGCATGGACACATGTCTTCTGGAATGGTGGTTGAAGCATGAAGGGACATATGAATCTTTAGCTCATCTGGCATGTAAATATCTTGCGATGCTGGCTACAACAGTGACATGCAAACGCCAGTTCTCACTTTCAGGTGACATTGTAAACAAGACTTGGGCAGCATTATCTCCTGCACATTGTAACCAAACTTGTTTGTCTGAGCGACTGGCTGAAGTAGGACTGAGTGGACTTGTAGGTGCTAAAGTTTTACGTTGTTTTATTTTTGAATGCAGTTATTTTTTGTACATTTGTAAGTTCAACTTTTATTGTAAAGAGATTGCACTTCAGTACTTGTATTAAGTGAATTGAAATATACTATTCTTTTGTTTTTTACAGTGCAGATATTTGTAATCAAAAATAAATTTAAAGTGAGCACTGTACACTTTGTATTCTGTGTTGTAATTGAAATCTATGTATTTGAAAATGTAGAAAACATCCAAAAATATTTAAATAAATGGTATTCTATTATTAACAGTGTGATTAATCATGATTAATTTTTTTAATTGCTCAACAGCCCTAATAAAGATGCCTTCAAGAAGAAGGAGGGTTGTATAATTAAGGCACTGGACTGGGACTCAGAAGGGCTATTTTCCATTTCCTATCTCTTGTACCATCCTCTTCTGTGACCTCGGGCATTTAAATCTCTCCTTGCCTCAAGCAGAGATAATAATACTTCTCTACCACGCTACTGTTGTGAAGGTAAATTCATTGTTTGGGAGATGCTCCGATAGTCAGACTATTTTTTAAAAGTAGCTTTAAAAATGTGATGTATCAACATAAATTGTTCCACTGTAATGAATCATTTCCTTTCTCCTTCCATCCTGTTTTAGTTGTTAATTAATTACTCTGATAACATGCCAAACACTAAGGAACAATTTCCATATTTTTACTTCAGTTAAGTCAGGAGCTTTTATTTAATTAATTGTCCCTGCTGATAGCATTAAAATCCACACAGCCAGCTTGAGGGGACATAGTGGGGTGTTGAGCTCATATCATTTATTGTAGCCAAGCTGCAGATGGAATCTTCAGAGCTGAGAGAGGATTTCTTGGAAGACTCATCTACCATTACTAGAAGGACAACATGTCCTGGCCTGAAGGGTTAGAAGTGGGTGTGATGGGATGTTGCCTGATGTACTGGGGTTTAACTGAGCCTCTCCTGTTCAACCAGCTTGGGTTTCCTCTCCCTGCTTTGCTGAATTAGGCTCTCTGGCCTCTTGCAGCACACACACACACACACACACAGGTAGGGCCACACCTCACTGCAGACACAGAATGAAGTCATCTCTGTGTGAGAGGGCTCCCCCAGCACTCACTTGTCCACCCCTTTTGGGAGACAAACCCAAAATAATAATGTCATGCACTGTATCTGTACAGCGCAAGCTCATAAAATTCGCCCTCTTCCTCAATGTGAAGAAAGATATGCATGACTTCTTGCCCCCCCCACCTCCCGACCCCAGTTGGAAATTGCACAAACTGGGTTTAATAATAAACTAAACAAATTTTATTAAGTATGAAAGGCTGATTTTAAGTGGTTCAAGGGGTAGCAAACAGAACAAAGCAGATTACTAAGCAAATGAAACAAAAGTCTCAAACCAAGCTTGACATACTAGATAGGTAGGATACAAATTAGCAAATTATGAGTGATAAACAGCCTGGCAGATTCTTAAGGCACAAGTTGCCTTGGCTTTCCCAGGTTTCCATACACATCTTAGCCTGGGACCATCACTTCTCACAGTTCATTCTTTGTTCCTCAGGTGTTTTCAGGTGTGTTTTTGTAGGGAGAGTGAGGACTTCTCATGTTGCCATTGTCCCTCTTTTATATCATCCCTCCACTTGCTGGAAAGCATTTTTGCTGTGACCTGGGACAAATAGTTCCCATTGTGCACAGCTGTCTCTGAGAGGTTTCTATTGCACATAGTTCCTGGGATAATCCTTATGCTTGTGTGCATTTCTTCAATAAGCCACTAACATTGTTTGGCCTCATCCAACGTAGCACATTTGGAAGACAGAGACATGGTCAATATTCACAGCTTCAGATACAAAAATGATACATGCATGTAAATTGGATAATCACATTCATGAAACCATTACTTTTCCAATGATATCTTACATGAGCCATCTTGCATAAAGTATATCTCAGTTATGTCATATCCAAATCATAAGCATATTTTCATAAAGAATATGGAGTGTAATGTCACAGTGGGGCTTTGGTCTCATCTGATAATGTGGCTTATGTATAGGACTGCAGAAGTGTACATGAGAAACATATATAGGAGATGTGTGTGCTGTCCGCTATCCACATTTTCTCTTTACCAGTCATTCATATTTAATTATACGTATCTGATATCAGGAATGGCAATATACAAAAACCTGTAGGAGAACACTTCAACCTCCCTGGCCACACAATAGCAGATGTAAAGGTTGCCATCTTACAGCAAAAAAACTTCAGGACCAGACTCCAAAGAGAAACTGCTGAGCTCCAGTTCATTTGCAAATTTGACACCATCAGATCAGGATTAAACAAAGACTGTGAATGGCTATCCAACTACAGAAACAGTTTCTCCTCCCTTGGTGTTCACACCTCAACTGCTAGCAGAGCACCTCACCCTCCCTGATTGAACTAACCTCGTTATCTCCACACTGATATATACCTGCCTCTAGAGATTTCCATTACTTGCATCTGAAGAAGTGAGGTTCTTACCCACGAAAGCTTATGCTCCCAATACTTCTGTTAGTCTCAAAGGTGCCACAGGACCCTCTGTTGCTTATTTAATTTGTATGTGGTGGTTCCACTCCTCAAACCATAGATCTCAGGGGATCTGCAATAGGCAAAGGCAATTCAAGCAGAAGCCTATTCCCTCCAGGCTGCTCCCTGACCGTTGTTCCCTGGGTCCCTACCACCTCTGGACATCCTGGCTCCTTTTAGGACTCTCCCAACCTACATCTGCCCCTAAAAATCTTTCTTGGTGCCTTAGGGGCACAGTGTTTGGAAGGAGAAATGTTTATTGTACTGCAGAATGTATCTTCAGTCATTTATACTGCTGTGTTCAGTGGGTTTGAAGCGGAGGGAGCTGAGCTCATCAGGCACTATTGGTTCACCTAAACCTGGGATCCCATGGAGCCCCACAAAGGGGAATAGTACATGCAGAATTCCCACTTTGTATGGCCTTAAGCTAGTGTCTGCAGGCACAGGCTTCTTTCTGTGCACTCAGATGGAGGATGCCTGGAGGTCTATGACTCTGACTGGCCTTGAGATCCATGCCTCAGATCCATTTTCTGTACAAATCCAGGCACTTCGCTTCCCAGGCCAATGGAAACTGATAGCATTTCAAAGGTCTCTCACCTGTTCCCCCATGAGAGGAACGTGTCAACTATTGCTTTTTGAGGCAATCCCCACCCACCAGTCCATGGAGGAATGGATACTGCAGAATGCAGAGGATTTTTGTAGCATTAACTTGAATGGAGATTATGTGGGGGTGCCAGAAAGTTACCCATAGTCCTCTATGCTAAGCAGTTGTAAGCTTCAAGTTTTTGGCATAGTGGTACTTTTACCTGCAAATGTGCAGGGTAAAAAGGAGGAGGAGACTGGGCATATTTGAGACAATGTGATTTAAGCACAGTCCTCATCATGCTAATGAGATGCTTAGCTATGTGTTCCCTTTTAGGCCTTTTAATTAACGTTACTAAACTAGCAGCCACACAAAAGGGCTCTCATTAGTGAAATTAGGGTCCTCTTGCACTCCCGGTCCAGCCCCTTGCTATTTACTATGTGCACTGTGCTGCCTAAAGCCCTTGGAAGGAGTTACACATCCTGCTTCCCTTGCTGGAGGGAAGGTTCTGAAGGAAATATTCAGTACACATGAACCATAAGGGTATAAATGATTTTTACTACACTAGTTTCATGCATTTTCACTGTTGCAGGTGAGGCTGTGTCTGCACTTCTGTTATAATCCTCATTTTTGAGCAACTTATAAATTGTTAAAGAAACCTGCGGTTGCCTCCCAAACAATGGCTGGGATGCAAGACAGTTCCCGTGTACAGTAGGATTTTGTATTCACATATTATTGACAGGGCTTTTTCCTCTGTAGACCTCACTTAATCAGATAATTACACAGTAAACTGCAATGGCTACTTGAATTCCAGCAGAGGAATGAGTGAGCTTTCTCCCAGAGATGGTTGCTCCAATTCAGGTTAGCAGCATGTTAGGACATTGTTGAGAACCTGGCTGTGCTTTCTCTTCAGTGGGTACACTTATTTGTTCCTTATTTATATCCAGGCTGTCAATCCAGCACTTTTTAGGCCAGCCTCTGAGTGACTGTTTTGCAGAAAGAGACTTCCCCTTTTTGTGCTTCTCTGCAGGAGCCATAGTCACATTCTCTATACAATCACAGAACCTCAAAGGGTATTAGCCCCATCCCAACAAGAAAGGGAGAAAGTGGACAGTCAGTGCCCTTTCCCAGTAGAGCTGACTGGGTACAGAAAGGGAAACACACAGCATCATCCTATGGGGGGCTCCCTGCACACTCCAGGGAGCTCTGGGATATACTGTGCCTTCTAGCTGGTGGGGCAGCGCAATGAGGCATCTACTCCACACAAGGCCTAATCGATTTTTTTTAAAGCATTATGTAAAGACAAACGATAATTAAGTGTTGGGGACTTAATAACAATTTAAAGGATTATTAAAACCTTTAATGTGGCAATATATAAAACCAAATAATGTCTCATTTTAAAAAGTAATTATGCCCTAATATCAAGATCTTGTTGCTCTAAAGGACTAAATAGAAATGGGAAAGGGAATTTTGTCTCACAATGTGGAATTCTTATTCAAAATGAGCGGAGGATGTGAAGTACAGTTATGTGTGAAAGTCTGACTTCCTTTTCCCACTTCTCTGAGACATCATTGTGTCATTAGACTATCAGCTCAATACATAGGAGTTACAGATGTACTAAACATAAATAATTTAAGATGAACCAAACTTTAAAGCCCTGAAAGCAGTGGAGGATCACTGAGCAACAGTCAGGTATAAGTCAGATATACAGTTCTAGGGCACCGTCTTCAAAGCACATGATGAGGGCAGCACCATGCATTTCATTGCCTCTGTTATGTCAAGTACAAGATCATATGTAGTGTAGTTGTCGCCATGTCGGCCCCAGGACATTAGTGAGACAAGGTGGATGAGATAATATCTTTTATTGGACCAGCTTCTGTAGACCCTGAATAAGAGCTCTATGTGGCTCGAAAGCTTGTCTCTCTCACCAACAGAAATTGGTCCCATAAAACATTATCTCTCCCACCTTGTCTTTTAAGTGCAAGACAGGTCTTTCACCAGAGGATGGCCAACAGCACTCAGGGCACAGAGAAATCTACAATTCAGCTGGATGAGGAAACACTTGCATCAGCCAACAACTGCTTTTTTGTATGTCTTCTCTTAGCATTAACTTGCGTAATAGATTTGAATTTTCGATGGTGTCCATGGCTGAGAAAAGGGCAGGGCCTCCCTGCCCTTCTGCTGGCAGTATAGGTTATCTCCTGCCAACTCAATATTTTAAGGTTTTCTTTTAATCTAAAATAAACGTATATCTAAGTAGGGCCTAGTGTGTGCTGTAAGCACAGTCTCCAAAACTGAACATATCAAAAGGAAAAGCTAATAGCTGCCCCTCACTCTAAGTAGAAATAAATAAATAAATAAATGTCTAGGATAAAAAGTCAGATTATTTACTTTCAACCACAGGTAAAAAAAGAATGACTTCATGGTATTCCTTTGTTTCATTAAGGAACCCCCACTTAACCTATATTACTTTAATGTAGTTAAGCATCCATGTGTGAGGGACAATATGTATCCATAATATGCCATTGATGTACAGGAAGTTGACCACTGATTGATATATATATTTTTCTTTGACCATGCCTCTTTAGCAACAGTCAGAATAACAGGATTAGCCTTTGAACCTGTTACACTTATTGCTAAATCTATGCAAGGCTGTGGAAAGTCCATATTTGACAGCTATAGTATAGATAGATCTCTGTTCCATTCTTTGAGATCAGAAGGCCCACAGTATCCAAATATAGTACCTCCCTTGTGGATTAATTATCATGAAATTACTCATATGGAATTCTACACCAGAGCTTTGGTGACAGTGGCTGAGCAGAGATAAAGGTTTCCCATGAGCTTCCTTTGCACTTTGAAAGAAATGCTGCAATGGCAAAGGATGTTTTATTTATAGCAACCCAGTGGAGAGAAGAGAGAAGCTTCTAAGGCTTAGATGACTGATAATGTCTTCATTTTAACAAATAGTTCCCATTCCATTGTATTACAGTAACGGCACTTAAGACAGACACACAAGACTGACAGAAGGGAAACTGCATTCAACAGTCCACAACATAGGCCTCTGCTGAGCAAAAGTACTTTTTGAAATCTGGCCCAAGAGAAAGCTAGGGGGATTCTATTTTCAGAAGTGAAAGGAAATTAGGCATTTAGAGAGCATGACCTAATCGCCAACTAAATCATCCCAGCCAGAGCTTTGTCAAGCCTGACCTTAAAAACCTCTAAGGAAGGAGATTCTACCACCTTCCTAGATAACCCATTCTAGTGCTTCACCACCCTCTTAGTGAAAAAGTTTTTTCCTAATATCCAACCTAAACCTCCCCCACTGCAACTTGAGACCATTACTCCTTGTTCTGTCATCTGGTACCACTGAGAACAGCCTAGATCCATCCTCTTTGGAACCCCCTTTCAGGTAGTTGAAAGCAGCTATCAAATCCCCCCTCATTCTTCTCTTCTTCAGATTAAACAATCCCAGTTCCCTCAGCCTCTCCTCATAAGTCATGTGCTCCAGCCCCCTAATCATTTTCGTTGCCCTCCGCTGGACTCTTTCCAATTTTTCAACATCCTTCTTATAGTGTGGGACCCGAAAACTGGCCACAGTACTCCACATGAGGCCTCACCAATGTCCAATAGAGGGGAATGATTACGTCCCTCGATCTGCTGGCAATGCCCCTACTTATACAGCCCAAATGCCATTAGCCTTCTTGGCAACAAGGGCACACTGTCGACTCATATCCAGTTTCTCGTCCACCGTAACCCCTAGGTCCTTTTCTGCAGAACTGCTGCCTAGCCATTCAGTCCCTAGTCTGCAGCAGTGCATGGGATTCTTCCGTCCTAAGTGCAGGACTCTACACTTGTCCTTATTGAACCTCATCAGATTTCTTTTGGCCCAGTCCTCTCATTTGTCTAGGTCTCTCTGTATCCTATCTCTACCCTCCAGTGTATCTACCACTCCTCCCAGTTTAGTGTCATCTGCAGACTTGCTGAGGGTGCAGTCCACACCATCCTCCAGATCATTAATGAAGATATTAAACAAAACTGGCCTCAGGATCGACCCTTGGGGCACTCCGCTTGATACCGGCTGCCAACTAGACATGGAGCCACTACCTGTTGAGCCCGACGTTCTAGCCAGCTTTCTATCCACCTTATAGTCAATTCTTCCAGCCCATACTTCTTTAACTTGCTGGCAAGAATATTGTGGGAGACCATATCAAAAGCTTTGCTAAAGTCCAGGAATAACAGGTCCACTGCTTTCCCCTCATCCACAGAGCCAGTTATCTTGTCATAGAAAGCAATTAGGTTAGTCAGGCATGACTTGCCCTTGGTGAATTGATGCTGATTGTTCCTGATCACTTTCCTCTCCTCTAAGTGCTTCAGAATTGATTCCTTGAGGACCTGCTCCATGATTTTTCCAGGGACTGAGGTGAGGCTGACTGGCCTGTAGTTCCCTGGATCCTCCTCCTTCCCTTTTTTTAAAGATGGGCACTACATTAGCCTTTTTCCAGTCATCCGGGACCTCCCTTGATTGCCATGAGTTTTCAAAAATAATAGTCAATGGCTCTGCAATCACATCCACCAACTTCTTTAGCACCCTTGGATGCAGCGCATCCGGCCCCATGGACTTGTGCTCGTCCAGCTTTTCTAAATAATCCTGAACCACTTCTTTCTCCATAGAGGGCTGGTCACCTCCTCCCCATGCTGTGCTGCCCAGTGCAGCAGTCAGGGAGCTGATCTTGTTCGTGAAGGCAGAGGTAAAAAAAGCATTGAGTCCATTAGCTTTTTCCACATCCTCTGTCCTAAGTTGCCTCCCTCATTCAGTAAGGGATGCCCACACTTTCCTTGACGTTCTTCTTGTTGCTAACATACCGGAAGAAACCCTTCTTGTTACTCTTAACAAGTCTTGCTAGCTGCAACTCCAAGTGTGATTTGGCCTTCCTGATTTCACTCCTGCATGCCTAAGCAATATTTTTATACTCCTCCCTGGTCATTTGTCCAATCTTCCACTTCTTGTAAGTTGTTTTTGGGTTTAAGATCAGCAAGGCTTTCACTGTTAAACCAAGCTGGTCGCCTGCCATATTTACTATTCTTTCTACACATTGGGATGCTTTGTTCCTGCAACCTCAATAAAGATTCTTCAGCTCTCCTGGACTCCTTTCCCCCTCATGTTATTCTCCCAGGGGATCCTGCCCATCAGTTCCCTGAGGGAGTCAAAGTCTGCTTTTCTGAAGTTCAGGGTCCGTATTCTGCTGCTCTCCTTTCTTCCTTGTGTCAGGATCTTGAACTCGACTATCTCATGGTCACTGCCTCCCAGGTTCCCATCAACTTTCGCTTCCCCTACTAATTCTTCCCTGTTTGTGAGCAGAAGGTCAAGAAGAGCTCTTGTAGTGGCAGTCTCCAGACTACCAGCCAAATTAGGGCCCACTGAAGACAATGGGAATCAATGGGCACTGGATCAGACCCTTAATGTTTAAAGTATATGTATGAATAGGGCCCCACCAAATTCACCGCCATGAAATACGCGTTGCAGACAGTGAAATCTGGTCTACCCCCATGAAAGCTGGTCTTTTGTGTGCTTTTACAGGGGAGATTTCATGGGGGAGACCAGTGTTTCTCGAATTGGGGGTTCTGACCCAAAAGGGAGTTGCAGGGGGGGTCACAAGGTTATTTTAGGAGTGTTGTGGTATTGCTACTCTTACTTCTGCACTGCCTTCAGAGCTGGGCAGCTGTTGGCCGAGCATCCAGCTCTGTAGGCAGTGCCCTGCCAGCAGCAGCAGAGAAGTAAGGGTGGCAATACCATACCATGCCACTCTTACTTCTGCGCTGCTGCCTTCAGAGCTGGGTGGCCGGACTGTGGTGGCTGCTGACTAAGGGCCCAGCTCTGCAGGCAGCAGCACAGAAATAAGGGTGGCAATACCATACCATGCCATCCTTACTTCTGCGCTGCTGCTGCTAGCGGCTTTGCCTTCAGAGCAGGGCTCCTGGCCAGCAGCCACAGTTCTCCAGCTCTAAAGGCAGCAGCGCAGAAGTAAGGGTAGCAGTATCACAACCCCTGTTAAAATAACCTTCCCCCACCCCCCCCCCCCCCCCCCCCACACACACACACACAAATCCTTTTTGGGTCAGGACCTCTACAATTACAGCACCATGAAATTTCAGATTTAAATAGCTGAAATCATGAAATTTATTATTTTTAAAATCTGATGACTGTGAAATTGACCAAAATGGGCCGTGAATTTGGTAGGGCCCTATGCATGAGAGAATTTGGTGGGGCTTTGTACTATCATTTGAGTTACCCACCTGGTATCGATCAGACTGCAGGGTCAGGGCCCTAGTTGGAACAGAAAAGCAAAGTAGAATTTTATATTAGCGTACATCATTATTTTAAAGTAGTGTTAATACTTGGATGACACGTGGTATTCCTAAATATATTGTACTTCTTTCCTTAAAGAAGGGAAATTTAGAAGAAAGGATTGTACTGGTTCTGTGCCATAAGGAGCAGTAGAAGAACCTCCAGTTTAATTTCCATCACTTGAGAAGAATGTATAATCTATTGTTACAGCTTTAATCTGGTTAGTGCCTCCACAAAACAATAGACACGGGGGGGGAAAATGAGGCAGAGAGGTGAAGAGACTTGCACAAGGTCAACCAGTAGGCCAATGGAAGAGCCGGGAATAGATCTCAGGCCAATAGAGTACCAGTCCAGTGCTCTTTCCACTAGACTGCCTTCCTCTATAAGATTAATTAGGATCTTAGAATCTTGCATTTAATGTTTCATTTAATGAGTTTAAAGAGGCTGAATTCTGGAGGGAAGGGTTCAATACAGTGACACTCAAGGTTCTTGTGTGGTATGTGTCAAGAAGAAAAAGAAGCATAATTTAAAATGACAGGAATGGGTGGAGATGCCAGCTGAAAGGTTGCCCGGGCATTTAGACTGGAGTCTGGAAAAATTTCACTTTGAGACATGGATGTGAGTCCCTGTGTATCCTAAAGAATAATGATGAACTTTAGGTAAAATAAATAAGTAGCTATAGAAATGGGCCAAGCTGCTCAAACTACAAGCAACTGAACCTAGTTAGAGCTGGATAGAAAATACAGTTCAACAGCAACATAATGTCAGAAGTAGTTAGCACCTAACCCTACAAATCCTATTGAAGGTAGTGGGAGCTGCAGGTGCTTAGTGCCTTCAAAAATCAGGCCATTTTTAATTGGGATCCTAATGTGGATTTAGGAATTTCAGTTGCATCCATGTTTGAGCTTGTTGGCTTAAAAGAATAAAGAAACCCCAAACGAGAAGAATGCAAACTCTCCTAGAGAAAGATAAAGTAAATGAAGAAGACTTCTTCAGGACTGCTGTAGCATTACCCACTAACCCAAGGATAGGACTAAAGCTAAAACGTAGAATCATAGAAATGTAGGGCAGAAAGGGACTTCTCCAATTTGTCCCTCTATGCTGAAGCAGGACTGATATACCTAGACCACCCCTGACAGTGTTTGTCTAACCCAGGGGTCGGCAACGTTGGCACACGGCTCGCCAGGGTAAGCACCCTGGCGGGCCGGGCCAGTTTTATTTACCTGCTGACGCGGCAGGTTTGGCCGATCGCGGCCCCCACCGGCCACGGTTCGCCGTTCTGGGCCAATGGGGGCGGTGAGAAGCCGCGGCCAGCACATCGCTCGCCCGCGCTGCTTCTTGCCGCCCCCATTGGCCCGGGACAGCGAACCGCGGCCGGTGGGGGCCACGATCGGCTGAACCTGCCGCGTCAGCAGGTAAATAAAACTGGCCCGGCCCGCCAGGGTGCTTACCCTGGCGAGCTGCGTGCCAACGTTGCCGACCCCTGGTCTAACCTATTCTTAAAAACCTCTAGTGATGGGGATTCTACAACCTCCCCTGGAAGCCTATTCCAGTCCTTAACTAACCTGATAGTTAGAAAGTTTTTCCTAATATCCAACCTAAATCCCCCTTGCTGCAGATTAAATAATTTACTTCTTTTCCTACCTTCAGTGGACATGGACAAAACAATTGATCACCATCCTCTTTATTACATCTCTCAACATATTTGTAGACTGTTATCAGGTCCCCTCCTAAGTCTCCTTTTCTCAAGACTAAACAAGCCAGTTTTTTACACCTTTCCTCAGGTCCGGTTTTCCAAACCTTTTATCATTTTTTGTTGCTTTCCTCTGGACTCTCTCCAATTTGTCCATATGCTTCTGAAAGTGTGAGACCCAGAACTGTGCACAGTATTCCAGCTGAGGCTAAGTAGAGCAGGACAATTGCTCCCATGTCTACATAAAATGTTCCTGTTAATACACCACAGAATATTAACCTTTTTCGCATCACATAGATTCCGAGGCTAGTAATGGACCATTCAGGAGACAGAGGCAGAGGAAAGGATCACTGGGGCAGGGAAAGCTGCGAAACCGCCCCGATACACACCCACTTCCACACGTAATACAGCTGTCGCAACTGCAGGTAAAACAGTAGGTAGCTCTTTGAAAGCTATCTACTTTCACTGCTGCTGTTGTGGCCACTATTGCAGATGACGTTGGGAGTGGTTCACATATAAAGGGCTGCAGGCTCAAGGAGTAGCTGAGTTAACTTTCTCTTTTCTGCTCCTGTGACATTCAGCTCAGCTTCCTGTGGCACCGTTTGACTTCTTATGACAAATAGCTTTCCAACAGGGGGCACTAGACTGATTATGTTTAGGAACTTAGAGAACTTGTTTTTCCAGGAAGTGCTTGATGAGAGAGAACAGGCTATGTGGAGGAGGAATAAAGCCTGAATGTTGCACTGTCTTGGGTCTTTTTCTTTTATGCTTGAATGCTGAATAGGACTCCTCCCAACCCCGTAGCTGCATATAGCCTTCTGGGGAGCAAAAGAAATGTGGAAGGAGATTGGAGCTACCAGAGAGGAGGAGAGTTGGAAACGCATAATTAAAAAAGCAAAGCAAAAGAGAAGCAAGAAAATTAAAAAAAAAAAAAAAAACCAACCAACCAACCAAAAAACACTGAAAAGACAATAGGGATGGCAGGGGAGGGAGGAAAGAGAAACCATAGCAATTGTGTGAGGGGACATGAGAAGGACCATCATCTAACAATACATTTTAAGCAATGTGGAGTCTCCTTTAAACAGCATTGATATGCTGTAAACTGGCTACAGAGCAAGAGTATATTATTTGTGATTTAAGTTCATTCTGCAGTTCTTCAGCAGGCAGAAATTCGAATATTTTCGTATGTAGGCAGGAAGCCTGCACCATTAGCCAAGATCATCATCCCAAATAGAGCTGATTTCATCCTGTAGAATAACTGCCATGTGAACACACTCAACTTTGGCTTGGAATATATTTCCATAATATTTTTGTGTTTAACCTCTCAAAGGTGCTAGATAAACTGAAGCCATATCCAAGATTCTCATGTGGTTTCTGGAGGCAATGTTGTACTTCACTCATGCATTTACAATTGTCTGTCTTCGCTGGAGCAAATGAAATCAACAGAGCAATTCCAGACTCTGATAGGCTTCTCTGATATCCAAGGATCCCTTGACTGAACAAACATAGTGGAGACCCATTATAATAATCTCTGTTAAATGAGTCTTCAGGAAATACTACCTTATAATGAAAGTGCAGCTGAGCACATCACAACGAACATGGCAAAGCATCAGAGGGCAGCCAACAGGGTATTCCTTTCCCAAATAATGTAACTTAGCAAAGCTAAACTTAACTACTTTGGACACCTGATGCTGTAGAGTAGCAGATGTGCTGATGAGTGAAGTTCTCTATAACATGCATAGGAACCAACATATAAATGTAATGCAGCAAATGAAAGCTAGCTTGACAATATTGAGAGGCATAAAAACAATCATTTAGGGAACCAGTTACTTGTATACTATGTTTTTGGGAGAGAACGTTTTCTGCTTATATTTATTTATTTATTTGTTTATTTAGGGTGGTAGCTTTAAATAAAAAGGTCAGCCCATTTCTCCACTGCCTTGAGCCACCTTGTGGTGAGTCAGGCATCCTTGGTTCTAGTGCTGGTTTGTCCCTTGACCTGCTGTATGACTTTATGTAAGACCAGGTTTACCCTATCAGTATAACTAGTTATATCATCCTACCCCCCGGTAGAGACAGTGCTATGTTGGCGGGACAGCTGTTGACATAGCTATTGCCTCTCACAGAGGTGGATTAATTATGCCAATGAGGAAGCTCTCCCATCAGTGTAGGAGCATCTGCACTTGAGCGCCATAGCGGCACAGCTGCCCCGATACAGCACTTTAAGTGTAGACCTGCCCTAAGTCATTCACCTCTGACTTGTCTACTCAGCAAGGTTTTATGGATGGTCTAGGAAGAAAATCTGACTAGCTGATCATAATGCTCACTTATCCACAGGTCACTGCTTTATGCAATCAAACTAGTGGTCTGCAAGCTCCATTCAGGTGGTCCGCAGCTAGTTCCTTCTAAGGTAAGTACCTGGGCGGCCGAACACAAAAGAACGAAGGGCCACCCACCTAATTAGTGGAGCCACGCTGGCATGGCTCCACTAATTAGGTGCCTGGATCCTGGAGAATATGCACATGTAAGGTGAGGTGGTGGCCTTGAGGGGAATAGGGGGTAGGGGGGAGGGGGCAGGGGGGTGAGAAGGGGGGGGGGGGGGAATTTTGGGAGGTGCAGGGCTGCAGTGGCCAGAGAAAGAGGCGACTTTCTCCAGCTCCAGGGCTGCGGCTGCCAGAGAGACATGGTCCTCCTTCCCAGACTCATCTCTGTGGCTGCTGTGGCGGAGGAGAACCCCCCCCACACTTTCCAGCCCCAGCTCGGGGGCTGCTGCAGCAGGGGAGAGAGGGCACATCCATTGCATTAGAAAGGTATGATTACTGATATTAAAATGAGTTGTGTGCTTTTATGTGTAGAATCTATTACATTTTTTTTATGTAGTGCTTTTATCCAAAGCGCTTTACAATAGATTCATAGATTCTAGGACTGGAAGGGACCTCGAGAGGTCATCGAGTCCAGTCCCCTGCCCGCATGGCAGGACCAAATACTGTCTAGACCATCCCTGATAGACATTTATCTAACCTACTCTTAAATATCTCTAAAGAGGGAGATTCCACAACCTCCCTAGGCAATTTATTCCAGTGTTTAACCACCCTGACAGTTAGGAACTTTTTCCTAATGTCCAACCTAGACCTCCCTTGTTGCAGTTTAAGCCCATTGCTTCTTGTTCTATCCTTAGAGGCTAAGGTGAACAAGTTTTCTCCCTCCTCCTTATGACACCCTTTTAGATACCTGAAAACTGCTATCATGTCCCATCTCAGTCTTCTCTTTTCCAAACTAAACAAACCCAATTCTTTCAGCCTTCCTTCATAGATCATGTTCTCAAGAACTTTAATCATTCTTGTTGCTCTTCTCTGGACCATCTCCAATTTCTCCACATCTTTCTTGAAATGCGGTGCCCAGAACTGGACACAATACTCCAGCTGAGGCCTAACCAGCGCAGAGTAGAAAGGAAGAATGACTAATTGTGTCTTGCTCACAACACACCTGTTAATACATCCCAGAATCACGTTTGCTTTTTTTTGCAACAGCATCACACTGTTGACTCATATTTAGCTTGTGGTCCACTATAACCCCTAGATCCCTTTCTGCCGTACTCCTTCCTAGACAGTCTCTTCCCATTCTGTATGTGTGAAATTGATTTTTCCTTCCTAAGTGGAGCACTTTGCATTTGTCTTTGTTAAACTTCATCCTGTTTACCTCAGACCATTTCTCCAATTTGTCCAGATCATTTTGAATTATGACTCTGTCCTCCAAAGCAGTTGCAATCCCTCTGTTTGGTATCATCTGCAAACTTAATAAGCGTACTTTCTATGCCAATATCTAAGTCGTTAATGAAGATATTGAACAGAGCCGGTCCCAAAACAGACCCCTGCGGAACTCCACTTGTTATGCCTTTCCAGCAGGATTGGGAACCATTAATAACAACTCTCTGAGTACGGTTATCCAGCCAGTTACGCACCCACCTTATAGTAGCCCAATCTAAATTGTATTTGCCTAGTTTATCAATAAGAATATCATGCGAGACCGTGTCAAATGCCTTACTAAAGTCTAGGTATACCACATCCACAGCTTCTCCCTTATCCACAAGACTCGTTATCCTATCAAAAAAAGCTATCAGATTGGTTTGACATGATTTGTTCTTTACAAATCCATGCTGGCTATTCCCTATCACTTTACCACCTTCCAAGTGTTTGCAGATGATTTCCTTAATTACTTGCTCCATTATCTTCCCTGGCACAGAAATTAAACTAACTGGTCTGTAGTTTCCTGGATTGTTTTTATTTCCCTTTTTATAGATGGGCACTATATTTGCCCTTTTCCAGCCTTCTGGAATCTCTCCCGTCTCCCATGATTTTCCAAAGATAATAGCTAGAGGCTCAGATACCTCCTCTATTAGCTCCTTGAGTATTCTAGGATGCATTTCATCAGGCCCTGGTGACTTGCAGGCATCTAACTTTTCTAAGTGATTTTTAACTTGTTCTTTTTTTTATTTTATCTGCTAAACCTACCCTCTTTCCATTAGCATTCACTATGTTAGGCATTCCTTCAGACTTCTCGGTGAAGACCGAAACAAAGAAGTCATTAAGCATCTCTGCCATTTCCAAATTAACTGTTACTATTTCTCCCTCTTCACTGAGCAGTGGGCCTACCCTGTCTTTGGTCTTCCTCTTGCTTCTAATGTATTGATAAAAAGTCTTCTTGTTTCCATTTATTCCCATAGCTAGTTTGAGCTCATTTTGTGCCTTTGCCTTTCTAATCTTGCCCCTGCATTCCTGTGTTGTTTGCCTATATTCATCCTTTGTAATCCGTCCTAGTTTCCATTTTTTATATGACTCCTTTTTATTTTTTAGATCATGCAAGATCTCGTGGTTAAGCCAAGGCGGTCTTTTGCCACATTTTCTATCTTTCCTAACCAGTGGAATAGCTTGCTTTTGGGCCCTTAATAGTGTCTCTTTGAAAAACTGCCAACTCTCTTCAGTTTTTCCCCTCAGTCTTGATTCCCATGGGACCTTACCTATCAGCTCTCTGAGCTTACCAAAATCTGCCTTCCTGAAATCCATTATCTCTATTTTGCTGTACTCCCTTCTACCCTTCCTTAGAATTGCAAACTCTATGATTTCATGATCACTTTCACCCAAGCTGCCTTCTACTTTCAAATTCTCAACGAGTTCCTCCCTATTTGTTAAAATCAAGTCTAGAACAGCTTCCCCCCAGTAGCTTTTTCAACTTTCTGAAATAAAAAGTTGTCTGCAATGTAGTCTGAGAATTTGTTAGATAGTCTGTGCCCCGCTGTGTTATTTTCCAAACATATCTTTGGATAGTTGAAGTCCCCCATCACCACCAAATCTTGGGCTTTGGATGATTTTGTTTAGTTGTTTAAAAAAAGCCTCATCCACCTCTTCCACCTGGTTAGGTGGCCTGTAGTAGACTCCTAGCATGACATCACCCTTGTTTTTTACCCCTTTTAGCCTAACCCAGAGACTCTCAGCACTTCCGTCTCCTATGTCCATCTCCACCTCAGTCCAAGTGTGTACATTTTTAATATATAAGGCAACACCTCCTCCCTTTTTCCCCTGTCTATCCTTCCTGAGCAAGCTGTACCCCTCCACACCAACATTCCAATCATGTGTATTATCCCACCAAGTTTCAGTGATGCCAACAATGTCATAGTTGTGTTTATTTATTAGAACTTCCAGTTCTTCCTGCTTATTACCCATACTTCTCACATTTGTACATAGGCATCTAAGATACTGGTTTGATCTTGCCTCCCAGTTTTGTCCTGACCCTCCTTTCTCTCTGCCAATATAGCCCACATTCCCTCTTGTTTCCGAACCATCTCCCAGGTCTCCATGTTCCCCACTTACCTGTGGGCTTTGCTCATCTGTCCCCGTCGAACCTAGTTTAAAGCCCTCCTCACTAGGTTAGCCGGTCTGTGTCCAAATAGGGTCTTTCCCCTCCTCGAAAGGTGAATGCCATCTCTGCCTAGCAGTCCTTCCTCAAATAGCATCCCGTGGTCGAGGAAGCCAAAGCCCTCCTGGCGACACCATCTTCGCAGCCAGGCATTCACCTCCATGATGCATCTGTCTCTGCCCGGGCCCCTAACTTTGACAGGAAGAATCGAAGAGAATACCGCCTGCGCTCCAAACTCCTTCACCCGTACTCCCAGAGCCCTGTAGTCACTCTTGAGCCGCTCAGTGTCACATCTCGCCATATCATTTGTGCCCACATGGATGAGTAGCATGGGGTAGTAGTCAGAGGGCTGGATAATCATCGACAATGCCTCCGTAACATTTCAGGTACGGGCTCCCGGCAGGCAGCATACCTCCCGAGATGAAATGTCAGGGCGACAGATGGGCGCCTCCGTCCCCCTCAGCAGAGAGTCTCCGACCACCACTACCCTACGTTTCCTGTTCGCAGTGGTGGCAGCAGACCTCCCAGCCTTAGGTGTACGAGGCTTCTCCTCCTTTACTGTAGGCGGTGATTCCTTCTCTCCTGTATCAAGAAGAGCATAATGGTTACCTATTACCACGGCAGGAGGGTTTGGAGCAGGGGTGGAGCACTGCCTGCTGCCAGAAGTAACCAGCTGCCAGTGTCCACCCTGAGCCATCTCCTCCTCCACCAATGGTGTATCATCAGTCCTGTGTACTGGGACAGCTACCTCAGCTGTCTCCACATGGACACTGTCCAGGAATTGCTCATGGATTCGGATGCTCCTCAACCTAGCCACCTCCTCCTGTAGCTCTCCCACCTGCTGCCTGAGAGATTCCACCAGCAGGCACCTTTCACATTGGATGGTCCCCCCAGCCTGGATATCAGTAAGTGGAAATTGCAAGTTACAGTCTCTGCAAAACCACACCAGGATCTGGGTAGAAGCATCCATGCTCAGGTGCTCTGTCTAGCTACTGGCGCAGGTGGAGGAGACAGAAGCAGTGCTGGCACAAGTGTTGCAGGTCTTCCTAACCATCGTAAGCCTCCCTCTGTCAAACTTCCTCTCAAACTCCCCTGTCTGCAGCCCCCTGTCCGCTGAAAGGATTGTTTAAGCAAGAAGTTTTGAATGTAGTTGGTTTATAGGTTTTAAGGGGAATAAAAGGAAAACAGATAGAACCGGCAAGGGACCCTTGCCCCCTTCCCAACTCCCTTGCGAAACTCCCTGTTAGCAGCCCCTGGTTGCAAAAGCTTCCTGGTCGCTTGTGCCCTGCTGTATAAAGCCCTGGCCTGTATGAGTGCCCCTCCCACTGATTAAGGCTCAGCCACTTACCAGAAGCTTCTAGCTTTCAAACCTTCCTTTGAAGCTCACAGCTTCCAACTGCCAGCCACAGCACAGTTAGCTAACAGTACAAACAACATTTGGAAAGATCATTAAGTGGTCCACCGAGACCCTCAGCAATTTTCAAGTGGTCCGTGAAAAAAAAAATTTAGAACCACTGACAAGATACCATCTAGCCTTATGGGAGGTTCTGTTGCTTAGGGCTTGTTTAAACACAAGAATTGTACTAATTAACTGTACTGGTATAGTTAAAACGGTACAATCACCCTGGTGTAGGTGCAATTATATGGATATAAAATGCTTTATACAGCAATTCCTGCATGGGAAAAGGAATACGGAATACTGGTAAGAGGCTCCTTTACACCAGTATAACTGCATCTACACAAGGCATGGACATAGACAACTGTAGCCTGGGGCTGGAGGGGCCCTAGCCTCCTCCAAAAAAAATTTTTAGGGTTACATTAATAAAGGAAATACTCTGATTTTGGAACAGAAGCTCATTTCTCATTTTATTTGAAGTGGACACATTTAGTCATGCTACAAAAGTACTCATTAAAGACATTAATAGCTATTTTATTATTTAACTCAAGACCTCACAAATAAAAATAAGTTGTCTATACCCCTGCCAGAGGTTGTACAGGTATAACTATTGATAAAAGATCATACCAAAAATAATTATACTGGTACAAAAACTGTGTGTAGATCAGGCCTTGTAGTAAAGATATTAGACAATTTATGTTACCAGATTTATAAAAGCTGACTTCCTGCTGGAGGTCTGCCTATTATATATTAGAATCCCAATATGCTGAATAGCAGGTCAGTTTATAGCAAATTGGTGTTTGTAATAAGAATGGAATTGCAGTAGAGCTGTACTGACACCTAAAGGGAGAAAACATTACTGAACTGGGGGTTAGAAAAAAAAATTCTGTCTCTGAAAGATATAAGTGTTGGGGTTTTCTGAGGCGGGGAGTGCGCGGGGGGGGGAGGGCATTCAAGTACTAAAAGTGCACCTTGTGAAAGTTTAACAAGAATGACATTGTTTTGCTATCACTAGTATGGGGAAGCTTGGCCTGCATTGACAACAGGGAGCAATGAGTTATAATCTCTAGAAAGTCACACCTCTATCAGCTGGCAATATAGACTCACTCCATTGTTTTTTGTGGATTGAGACACAGTTGTAGAAACTAGAGACCGAAAAGGCCTCTTGGTTCAGGATTATTGTCTGTATCTTATTCTCTCACAACTGCTTGGTCCAGCCCAAGTTAGTACAACTAAAGTCACAGGTCTGCTACCATTACCACTGGGAAACTTCTCTATAGACATATTTCAGAGTAGCAGCCGTGTTAGTCTGTATCCGCAAAAAGAACAGGAGTACTTGTGGCACCTTAGAGACTAACAAATTTATTTGAGCATAAGCTTTCATAAGAAGTGGGCTGTAGCCCACGAAAGCTTATGCTCAAATAAATTTGTTAGTCTCTAAGGTGCCACAAGTACTCCTGTTCTTTTTTCTATAGACATAGATTTCCCTTCTCTCTACTCATAGATCATTAAATATGCCTCAAAAATGACCATGTAGGAAACCTAATTAGTCACACTCAGTAGTGATGACTTCAGAGAATCAGGACTCCATCCTGTGATGGTAATCAAAGTACATAAGGAGAAATGAATAAGAACAGTAAGAAAACTACAGCACAAATGAATGGATTCTGTTCTGAAACGTAAAAAGATGATTCAAAGTATAATTTCTTAATAAATAATACTGGATGAAACTTTTTTGCTGGAAAAAATTGCAGATTCGGGTAAAACAAAATAGTTTGCAAATTTGTTTGAATTCACTGAGTTGTCTTGGTTAAAAAAATCAGGAAAAATCAGTTTCATTGTGACAGTTTTGCAATGAATCTTTTTTAATTCAGACACTATTGAATTTTACTTGAATGTTGTTTAAAAATAAATAAAACCCTCAAATTAAACATTTCATTTGACACAACATGAAATTCAGTGAATCAAAAAATTAATTTTTTTTTTGCCTTGGATCAAATGAACCTTCTTTTTTTGTTTAGTCAGGTAACCAAAAATTCAGTTATTTGTATAACCCTATTAATAAAATGCTAAGGAGGACAGAATCAGAATTTGTTCCCCAAAAATGTTTGCTTTTCCCACTGTAACTGGCCAGCTCTGGACACTAACTCATCTGATGATCCATTCTCTCTGTTGGCTGTATTAATTGCTGGTTCTTAGACTTATGCACGGCTTGGCTGATTTCAGTGAGATGAATTTATTTGATCAGCATCTTCATCTTTCTAGTACATGTATATAAGATCATAAATCAGCTGTGCAAATAAATCCTGAGTTTTTCTTCCTTCTTCCTGTTGCTTGACTGATGTGTGCACTTATCCTATAGATATAATATGCCTAATTTCTACAGGATCTCCTTCATTTTTAACCAAAGAAGGATGCAACTGGATTAGGATGTTTTTTAGATCTGATCTATCTTCACCTAGTACTGTATGTATTTTAAACAAAGATCTTGCATAGAATTTTGAAGACTGTAGTGTTATCCTAACTGCTCCCACTGAAGTCAATGGGAACAGAGTTAGTCTAATGCTTGAGTGCCTTTGAAAATTCCATGCAATTATGAGTAAATGTTCTACTTTAAATACTAAATGTAATTTTAAAATGTACTAATAGGACTGGTCAAATTTATTGTCAACCCTTGTTTTTGTTTGCTTGTTTTCCCAGCAGAAAACTAGGTTCTTGACTAAATGAATTTTTTAATGGGAAAATATCTATTTGCTCTTCAAAAAAAATTTTTTTTTCATTGGAAAATTTAAAAGCCTCTGTTTTTGGCAGCCAAATATTCAAAAAAATGAGGTTTTTGGTTTTTTTCACACTTTCTAACCAGCTCTTTTATTAATATAATAATTTCAAAAGGTAGCAAAAACAAGGCAGCAATATGGTACCTGTGGCTGAAAGAGTAGCCTTCATTAGAGAAATTAAGATTCTTGTGACCCAAAGTTAACAGCATTTATGGCTTAAATTTTGGAAATTAAAGAAGCGCAGTACCAGAGCCCTCTACATCAAAGATGTTACTAATGTCCATTCTAAATAGCAGATTTGGGTGCTTATCGGGGTAAATGAACACACACCTGGACCATTTGTAAAATTGGGTAATAGAAATCTTTATGAATTCTACCATAAAGGATTAAAAACTCCTGAAGCAGCAATTGTGAAACAGAAAAACCACATTATGAAAAATAACATAGGAGCTTGTGGGGTATCAATACAACGTTGTATAGAGATGGGCACAAAGCAGACCTTCCAATTTGAATCCCTTTGAATTTTGAGGAGGTGCAGCAGCCCCCGAGCTCTGTATCCAAACCTAACCCCATCCTGCTTAAAACCAAAATTTTAAGGGATCTGGTGATGGGGTGTGTACCCCACACAGGCCCTGAAGGGTTAATGTGGGCCTGAGTGGCCAGTTATGGTTCCTGGCTGCACCTGGAGGGAGAATCAGGCTTAACTGTTGAGCCTGCTCCTGCCCAGCTGGGCTTTATGGTTAGTATAAAGCTAGGAAGTTGAGAGTAGAAGAGGACTGTAGTGAGGGACTCTGCAGTCTCTTTCTGGTTACAGAGAGGTGGGAAGGAAGACACCCAGAGGGTGAACAAGCCCTGGGATCCTAGGCCCCGAAGAAAGGTCAATCCAGAGAAGTTATAGGGAAGGAGAGCCTGAGAGAGGATGTGTAGAAGGAAGCCCAGGGAAACAGCAGCAAGGAGTAGGACTGTGCAGACCTTGGCTGCTGGTTATAGGGTTTTTGGGCTGGAACTGGTGCTTAATTTGTGCCAGGGCTTACCAGGGCTGAGCCCTGGCACCTCTAGGCTTGGCAGTTCATAGCCCTGGTACCTCTGGACTTGCTGCATCAGTTATGAATCTAAAAAAAAATTACTTGAGCCCGGCATTTAATTGCTCGAGCCCCAGTACCTCTTTTCATTACAAATTAAGTAGTGGCTGAAACCCAGTGTAGTGGGAGGGCCTGGTTCCCCTATTAGGAAAGTGGCACTGGACCTAGACTTAGAACAGAAGACTGAGACAGCATATGGATAGTTTGTCTGGTGGGACTTTGTTGCCCTGGAAGGGGAGGACTACAGTGACCTGGCTGGAGGACTAGGTCACAAAGATGGAGCACCCGAGTCCCAGAGAGAGAGAGAGAGAGAGACCACAGAGCAAGTGACAGAAAGGGAGCACTAGACCAGATGAGAGTTGATCCCCAAACCCAGCTATAAGGAGGCACAACAGCGGTGAGTGAACCCCATTACTCACCTTGTTTCTGGTTTAAATATGAATGCAGCCAAAATCTTATGAGAACATCCAGCTTCTTTCCTATCTGTGACTTTGCATATGTGCAAACCTCCTTCCCAGGCTGCCAAGCAAATACAAAGGTTGGTGCCCTATACATCTAGTAGGGCCCCTACTGAAGTCTGTGTGAGTTGCTGCAGGGGCATGATAGGGCTTTAGGAGCTAAGCAGGGAAAGGGGCCAGAAGTAAAATATCTTTGTTGCTCACTGGCCCATAAATGCAAACCTCAGCTGTGAAAAAGGAGTGGTGAAGAGACACTGCAAGATACCAAAAGAACAGATAGTTAATCAGCAGCATTTTTATTGGAGCTGTCATAAATTGGCAGAGGGACATGGAGTACCTATACAGAAGTGCAAGAACCTATGTAACTGCATAGTTCTAAAGCCAACACTGTCAGAGTTCTTTAGTGCTTCACATTTTTAAGAATAACCAGAAGGTAAATTGTGTGGACAGTCCTGGTAACTTCTACTGTACAACCACTAGGTGGTGAAGTTAGCTAACAAACAGTTCACAGATGGTATATTTGCCCACAATACAGTGACAGCAGCAGAACCAATGCAATTTTCCTGTGTGTGTGTGGGGGGGGAGGGGCGGGGGATTCATTCCTGTGCAGAATTTTTGGCATCATGTAAATTCAAGGCTTAAACAGAAGTTAAAGGGTGCATAGGTCTTGTGGTGCTATACAATATGGGCAAACTCCACACTTACTGGAAATCAACAGGATCTCTCTAAATTACTATGCAACTTGTACAAAATAGCATTTCATTAAGCAGTTATTTCTATTTCTCCTGCATTTTAACCTCTTGATAATTTTAGAAGTTCTAAACTCTGTGTACAATGATGTCAAGTATCAGGGGGTAGCAATGTTAGTCTGTATCTACAAAAACAACAAGGAGTCTGGTGGCACCTTAAAGACTAACAGATTTATTTGGGCATAAGCTTTCGTGAGTAAAAACCTCACTTCTTCGCATCCGAAGAAGTGAGGTTTTTACTCACGAAAGCTTATGCCCAAATAAATCTGTTAGTCTTTAAGGTGCCACCAGACTCCTTGTTGTTTGTGTACAATGAATTACAGTTGAATACGGTGGGAGAA
Organism: Trachemys scripta elegans; assembly: GCF_013100865.1. Classification (NCBI taxonomy): domain Eukaryota; kingdom Metazoa; phylum Chordata; order Testudines; family Emydidae; genus Trachemys; species Trachemys scripta. The sequence goes on from NC_048299.1 coordinate 51,917,240, forward strand.
TGAAAGCTAAGACTGCTTCTAGCTTTTTCTGAAATCTCTAATTCAACTTAAATCTCTGATTTCATTCCTCATCCATTAAGAAAATCAAAAGGAAACAAATAGAGCAAATAGGAAATGGTTAATCACTTTTTTCCCCTAAATTTCCTGCAAAAATATTTGGGTTTTTAAAAGGAACCCCTCCCTCCCCCAAAATATCCATACAAAAACCTTACAACATTGCAGGGCTGGTGGGGTTTTTGTTTTTGTTTGTTTTTAAAGCCTAAAAAAAATTTACCATGAAAAGAAAACTGTGAAAAAAGATTTTGCTGCTGGAAAAGTGAGGGGGGAGGGGCAGAGATGAAACACCAACACAAGTTTTTTTCATTGGAACCCCACAATTTTGCGGGCAAATTTTCCACACAAATTATCATTTTTAAAAAGCCATTTTTACATCAGAAAATGTTTTTGGCAGAACAAGTAGCAGGAAAATCCAACATCTAACTAGTGGGAATGTTGACAATAGGTGTGGGGCTGGGAGTGTTAGTACAGTACATATGTTGGCAAAATGCAGAAGCAACTCTATCTTTGAACAAGGAGAAAATTAAATGGAAAAAGTAGATTTTTGTAAAAAAAAAAAAAAATCAGATTAATGTTATTAACCACAGTAGTCCTGTAAGGGCAGGGCGGATTAAAAACTCTGGGGGTCGTGGGCACAGAATATGCTGAAAGGTTCCCCCCCCAGCATAAAGTTGAAAAACTTGAAATTTTCCAATATGATTAAAAACATGTCATTTAAAGAATTAACAGAATAACGGAACAACACCTGCACAATAGCAAGACAAATTATAAGTAGGTTTATTCTTCAAGCTTTTAAGATAAATTACTAAAATATTAATTTTTGGTCTTGATGTAGGAGCAACCAATAGTTGTAGAGATAAAGCAATTTATTTTAATACAAACTAGAAAATACAGTAACAATTTAAACAATGGTTAATATAATTTAGTGAATGTTGTGTCTGATACTTTTTATTCACCTATTTTTGCTATGGGCATTTTTCTGAACTTCAAAGCAATACAAAACAATTACTATCTTTTTGTGCTACTGTTTTCTGCCTAGCTTTAAGCGAACTAAAGTCAGCAATTAGGTCATCAAAGTTAATTTCTTGGATCAACTCTGGTTCTACTGCTGGGAGGAACAAAGAGTGCAAGCTGCTTTGCTGTATTGTAGATATCAGTTCATATTTTAATGTAGCCATCTTCAAAAGGACCACTCTCCTTTGCATTTGGTCATGGGTAGGGTGAGAGAAATTCATAGGGCAATGACAACATTAGGAAATGTAGAGTGAAGACAACTGTGCTGCACCATCTAATGCAATGCATATGGTGGCTTGGCTTATCTGTCTCATTTTGCACAAAGAACTGAAACCGGTTAACACCAAGTCTTGAGGATAAACAGTAGCAAGTTCTGCTGCATGTCTGTGAACTTTATTGATATTCAGTGAACCCAGGTTAAACATGACTCCAGAGCATTCATACAACACGTTGTAGCATCCAGTCAGTGATGTAGACAAACTAAGTTGTCAATTATGACAATGTTTTAATGCAAAATTGATGACTTCCTTCAAGTCCTAGGTCTACTACTTTTCAGGTTGATCCTCAAACCCTTTTCTTTTATGAGGATGATGCAACTCATGTTGATAGTATTGAGAAGTAGCACTGCACATGTCCTTTGCACTGATTTTAAAATCCTCAAACTGGTCATTCAACATTGCAACAAATGTTTCCCAAGAGGGCAGTAAATTAACAGCAGTATTAAATCTATGTCCATTTCCTGCAGCTGGAAGCTGCTTAGGTTGAACTGCTGAAGCAGCATTTCAGAAGTGTGCCACAAGAGCTGTCTCAAAATGTTCCATTTTCTTCTGAAGAGAAGTTGCATATAAACAAGTGGCAGGAGCCTGACTTGTATCTTTTGACATATCTGCCAAGGCTTGTCAAATATTGCTATCGTTTTGACACAGTCTTGATAGAATCAGCATGTCTACAGTACACCATCACATTTCTGACAGACTTTTGAGAATCAACAATCTTTAGCTAGTGTTAGCATTTGTGGAAAATAGTTTTCCATCAATATGCTGGGCAAAAAAAAGTATAGTGACTGCATCTGAGCAACTGTTAATGTTGTTGACACCAACTAAATTTAGGGAATGTGCAGCACAGGGCACATACTGTTATACTGGGGTTTTATGTGACAGATGGGCCTGCAGACCATTGTAATGAACAGCCAAATTACTAGTAGTATCATGCAATTGTCAGTGACCGTTAAATGCATCCAAATCTAGCTTATTTATCATAGCCAGTTCAGCTTCCGCCATGAATTGCTTAATTATTTGCCCCTCTGAATGATAGAAATCAGAAGATATGTGAGCTTGTCTACACACGCTACATCAAGCACTGAATTAACCATTACAGAGAAATACTTGGGTTGCTGTAATTGTCCTGCAGGAATATTTTAAATTTTCTTTCCCTCAATTCAATTAATTTATCTCACATAATTGAGAGAAAGTTAGAAGGTTTACCTTTCCTAGTCTGTCCAAATTAGCCAGGTGCCCAGCCAAAAATAGATCAAACTGTATTTGGGGCTTTTGGAGCAAATGTCAGTTTCCATTGCTTTCAGATTCTAATAGTTCATCCAGGATAGGAAAGCCAAGCTTGCAGGCACTTAAAAACTATAAGTGCCACCAAACACTGAAAAAATTCTGTCTCTCCAGTACTGATCTGAATTAACTTGGCATGCCAGATCAAAGTCAAACCTTTCAGATGATTTTGTACTTGTTTATCCAAGACAGCATACAGTTTGTGTTTTGTACCCGTCTCAGGCTTGGAGAGTCACTCAGGATGTTTCCAATTGCTAAATCTTTCTGTAAAAGCATGCAAGTAACTGCAGAGAAGCTTACATACAGAGCAGTAAATATTTCCAGTAGATGAAGATTAAATAAGCCAATCTTGTGCAACAATTTCATCATTATGCAAAATAAAATAAAAAGTTATTTAGAAAACATTAGTTTCTTCCCTTCAATTACCTGCACAGAAGTCAGGAATCTTTCAACCTAAACCACTGGCAACCCCAAAGTGTTGTTTTTCATCAAATTTTCCTCACAGTGCAGGGTCTGTAGAAACTCAGTAGTAGATACATTTTCCTTTTCTTCTTGCACAACTTTGGATATAGCAATATAGTGGTGTACTTCTACAGCCTTTTCTTCTACTTGCAAACTTTCAATGTTACCAGCTCCAGACAGGGCCCATTGCTCCCTGTCACTTTTTTTCAGCCACTTCACAACTCTCTTTTCTAGCTTGTTTTTTTTTTTTTTTAAACATATTTTTCTTTCTTGTTTTCTGTTGTGGGTGTTTCCGTTTAGCACTTCCACTTGAGTAGCAGAGGGGCAGCTGGGCCACATTTGCGGTTGTAATGCCACTCGCTGACACATACCTGTCAAATGTGGAGGCTGATGAAGGGACAGTGAACTTCAAAATGAGAGACAACACACCTTGAAATCAGGGATCCCACTTATTTTTATTCAATACACTGTTTATATATAAACAAGCATGCACAGGAAAAAGGAGAGACACAAGTCTCTTCCCAGCATCCTGACATGGAAAAAAAAAACAGATAAACACTCTTACTAATATTCGGATAGCACAGATCTAAGATATACTGGGAAAGGCAAGGGAGGAGTTACTCAGAAGAGCCTAAACAAGTTACAGGTGGCAGTTGCCTCTGGCCTCATGCATGGATGCTCTCCCCACCCCCATGCACAGGGAACTGGGTGCTGCTGCTTCCTGCACCTAGGGTGACCAGGTGTTCAGTTTTTGACCAGAACACCCAGTCAAAAAGGGATCCTGGCAGCTCTGGTCAGCCTCACTGACCAGATCGTTGACTATCCAGTTGGCAGCGCCATGAAGCAGGGCTGGCAGGCTCCTGGGAAGTAGCTGGCATATCCCCCCTCTGGTTCTTATGCGGCTCCATTGGCTGGAGGTGGCGGGGCCTCAGAGAAGGGGTAGAGCAGGGGGTGGGGCAAAGGTGTTCGGTTTTGTGTAAGTAGAAAGTTGGCAACCCTACTTGCACCAGGGTTGTGGCAGAGGGATTAAATTTCCTCCCCCAAAAAACTAAATTGCTGCCCTCCCTGCAGAGCCCCATGCAGAGAGGGGAGAGGGCTAAACCCAAGGCCTGAACCCCCGGGGGTCTTTCCATGCAGCTGTCTGGGCTTGGGTCTGATCCCAGTGAGGGAAAAGAAATCAAACGAGCAGCAGCACTGGCCTCCTCTATTGATTAATAATGGACTGTCAATCCCCTTCCTTCCCTTTGTGATTGGCCAGCTCTGTCTTGGTTTTACCGGCCCTAGCCGCAGAGGGGGGTGCTGTTGGGCAGGATAGCAAAGAGGGTGGGCCCTGCATGATATTTCCATTGGCATATTTTTGTGATTGGCCATATGTTCCGTGTTGCCGGGTAGCGAAACCACTCATTCTGTGACAGGGCAATGGGCGGAGGAGGTTCAGCTTGGGAGCTTCCTGATTGGGAAAGGCAATATGATTTTGGCTTTGCCAGCCTGAATTTCTGATTGGTGGGTGAGGTGTGGTGTTAGGCAGAGTAGCTGGGCCTGAGACATCTCAGTGGCAATGGGGAAGAGCGGGCACGTACAGTGTTGTCAATTTTGTGATTTTTGTTGTTAGTTTTAGCGACCTTTTGGGTTCTCTAATGCAGGGAGATAACTGTCAAAGTGACCAGCAAATCTAGCGACTTTCACTGTGATATTCAGAGAAAGAAGTCATCAATTGTGTCAAAATCATTCACAAGCAGCTCACTAGAGTTACTAAAATCCATTCCATGCTCTTCTTACTACATTCTGTTGCACACCAAGTCAATGTTATTACGTCTATGCAACCTTAGCCAGACGCGACACGCACTCTTGCATTTGGGGAGGCTGGGCAGGAGTACCGGAAGCTCCCTAGAAGGGGGCGGGGGGGCACCGGTGCCTGGACCATAGCCCTTCCAACAAGACCCCCCATCCTGCCCACCACTTGCCCCTCTCCGCCCCCTCCCTGAGATGAAGAGGAGCAAGTGGCAGGCGGGGGCAGGGGGCTTGGGGAAGGGGTTGGAGAGGTGGGGGGGCTCAGGGGAAGAGACAGGTTGGGGACTGGAAGAGGTGGAGCGAGGCAGAGCAAGGGTGGGGCCTCAGAGCGGGGGTGGAGAAGGGCAGGGCCACCAACCAGGAGCAGGTCTTCCCCCCATGTCTTGAGAGCTTCTGGCAGCAGCGCTCCAAAGGCAGCAGGCCTCCAAAGGGAGGTGTGCCGCATCCAGCATTTCTTGCCCCATTTGGGGCGGTTTAGCCTTCCCAAGCCTCTTATACCCACTGCCCATGGCGATGTGAGTGACACCCACCTGATGATGACGATGTACTGTTGTAGTTGCCTGTGGGCAGCAGTGGTGCTCTGGCAGTTACGGAAAGCACCATACAAAAAGTAAAGGAAGGGCTGGAGGGGCAGCCAAATGCCATGTTAAGAAGTAGCGGAGACCCCAGACCTGCCCCGTGTCATTAACTGTTTTTACTAAGCAGAAGATCATAACTTTTCTCCTAGGGGCAGTTGTCTGCTCCCCCCTCATCAGATCTGTTTTTTCGTCCCTTCCCCGCCACCAAGGAATTGAAGCTGAGCTCCAGTTACTTGCTAAGCATTTATTCTGCCACCAGGAGCTCAAATCAAACCCTTCCTCTCATTCACAGCCTCTCAGCCCAAGCCCTGGAATGCGCTTCCTTCCGACATAACGTGCCCAATTATGCCCTTAAAAACTCTGTGACAAACACCTATTGGAATACAACTTACAGTCTAAAAATATTTTCAGTGATTAGTGTATATAGAAATTCTATAAAGTATTATTTCAGTATTATCTTTGTAATGAAAATTTATCATCCTGTGTGTGTGTGTATAGAGAGAGAGATCTCTGTTGAATTCTGTGGAAATTTTGTTTAATTTTAATGAAATTTTTGATGCATTTTGAATGCTTAGTGACATTTAGCAACTTTTCAGGGTTTATCTGACAACTTCCTGTTATGTGGCGGCAACACTTGTGTGTGTGCGGCTGGGCTGTCCCTCCTGCACAATGCAGGGCACTTGGGAGGTGTGCTAACTGCTGGGGCTTGTATGCCTCTAGTATTCTGGGGGCTCTGTGAGGGAAGCAAGGAATGTATCGCGTATAAGATGTATTGGATTATTTCTTGCAGGGTGACAGAGCATTTCTATTAGCTCATTTTCTGAAGTCACAAAACAGTGTTAATTGCAAACTCTACTGTCTTGTCTGTCTTAAGGTACCCAATTTGCACTGCTGGATACAGGGCTTTCCAAGTGAAACTGCTTCGGGTATAATGTAAACTAACCCCCTGCCTGCCTCCTCACTGTCAAAAGATGTACAGCCCCCTGCACTTGTGCAAAGCCAGTGACACTATCTGAGTATGTCTGCACTGCATTGTAAATGCTGGTCTGTGGACTCAGTGTTTCCAAGCTTGCACGTGAGTGTCCACGCTGCATTATAAAACTGGGCTTCCAGTTGCTGGACCCCAGATTTCACAGATGTGCTAACACATGCATACTGTACTGTGCAGAACTTCTGACTCAAGTCTGTTGGTCGAGCTGCATCCACACTGCAAAATGACAGGGTTTGGACCAAAGTGATGTCAGTGCTTGGGCTATTACCCTCCCTCCCCACAGAAGGATCCTAGGACCTGGGTCCTGAGTGCTTGCTGACCCAAATCAGATTGATTTGTGTGTGGATGGAAGGGGGAGTTGGTCTCAAACCTGAGTCACAGCCTGGACTTAGTATGCAGTGTAGACATACCCTCTGTGGGCACAGTGGGGAAGAGGCTCAACACTGTTTTTGCAGGATCAGAGCCCAAATGTTTATATTCCAAAAAATGAAATAGTACCTGCACGGGATAGAGTTAGCAGTATTATTTGTGAATAAGTATGATTAATGCCACTTTGGCAGGCTATATGTTGTTAGTATTTTATTTAATATTTCTATTGCAGTAGCACCTAGATGCCCCAATAACAATCAGTGTCCCATTGTGCTAGGTGCTGTACAAATTTGTATGAAGACACAGTCCCTGACCCAGAGGATTTACAGTTTTATCGTGATCTCCAAGATGAATTAGAGGAAGGTGTTTAAAAAGGCATCTCCACGGATTAGAAGAGACAAATAAGAGTACAAAATCCCACAGAGGCAGTAAGTCAGTATATACACACTTTTATTGCTTTTTGCAGTATTTCTTTTTCAACTTAGATTTTTGCAATCCTAGCATTGAGGGATGCAGGCTAGCTCTTTAAATTGAGGGTCCCTTACATTTCAGTCTGGGTGTCAACCCTTCATATGCTTGAAGCTCACAGAGACCCCCCCGTATCCCTGGCTGAATTTCAGCCATAGACCATTTTAAATTTGTGGGAAGGTGGGCAGGTCTACAAAATAATTAGAACTATCAGTATCTATGCAGATATTTTTGTAAAGCAAAACTCAGAGGTTTCACTTAACTCTAATGGATGCAGTGTTTAAAGAGCTATTACTTGTAGCCTCATGCAAGTTTCTACAAGAAGCCTCTAAACTAAATCACTTTCATATCTCTAGAATTGTGGAACTCTTACTAGAATTTCTGACTTCCAGTTCTATGCTGAAACCAAAAACTCACACCTCCCAGTTACACAGTCACAAATTATTGTCAAGAGCAGGAATGCAGAAATAACCTATAGGATATATTTTTTTTTTTACATTTGCATGTTTCAACGTTATGAATTTAAACTATTTACCCTTGGATGACAAACTTTTGTTTTGCCTTCTTCTCCCATGCTCCATGAACTGAGTACCACAGGATTTCTTTTTTTCCCTGTATAGAAAACATTCATCTTCCTGTCTTCATTCCAGCACATTAAGGTTTGCAGAGAGTTTGTCTCCAAAGCCTCAATAATACTGTATTAGATATTTGGTCCTAGTTTTCAGTGAATGCTGTAGCCACTGGGTGGAGAACTTGTCTAACAAACTATCAGATCAAGCCAGGATGAAAATCAATCCAACTTTACTTTGCTGGCGAGGCAAAATTTGCTAATACAGGTCATATATTAGACTTTTCTTATTCAGTGGTCACCGTGGTTCAATTTCCAGCTAGGACATAATTTGCACAATAACCTGAAGTTGAAATTAATACTAAGAAACAAGCTGTACTGTACTTAGGAAAAATCCATTAAGCAGCCTGCATTAGAGGAAGAAGCTGCCCAATGGGGTTGAAGCGCATTTGTTACGCTGTAAGATATGAACTGTTGAAAAAAGTTTCAGACAAATTTCACAGGAACCAGGATGACACTCCAGTGATGTAACTTTAGGTTTCATCTTAATGGCAAATATGAGTATTATGCTGATGATTTATTTGTACTACTCTAGTGCTTAATGGCTTCAACAGATCAGGGCCACAGCAGGTATGTCTATGCGGCAAGCAGACAGTGAGTTTCAGAGCCCAGGTCTATAGACTCGGGCTTGTGTTATGGTGCTAAAACTAGCTGTGTTAGACACTGGGACTTCAGCTGTGAAGCTTACCTCCCTTCCTAGGCTTCAGAGCTGAGTTCCAGCCTGAGCCCAAACTTCTACACATCTATTTTTAGTGCCATAGCATGCGTCCTGTGAGCCTGAGTCTGACGTGGTTTCTGCTTGCCATGTAGACATACTTTGTTTGTAAAGTGCCTAGCCCACTGGGTAAGAGACAGTGCCTCCATTGAAGGCTTACATTCTAAGTAGATAAGACAAGCAAAGAATGGGAGTGAAAAACAGAGGCACAAAAAGGTGAAGGGAGTAGCCCAAGTTGACAGTGAGGTTAGTGACAAAGCCAAGGCTAGAACCCAGATCTCCTGAATCCCAAGCTGGTCTATCCATTAGACTGTACCACCTCTCAGTATGAGATTGTGCTGCATGACACATTGCTAGTGAACATATGAAATTTTGGGGCATAAACAGGGCTCTTGAGTTTTGCCACAGTAAATCGGTAACTCTACCCAAGGTTCTCCACTATCACTCTGGGATAGGACAAGCTGATTGCCCACCTCTAGTAAAACATAAATAAATAAATAAAAATAAAAAAAAATCAACTAAAATAGAAGTTAGAGAAGTTCTGTCTCTACTAACTCTCTGTAGCAAGTGGGAAATGTATTATTTCGAGGAGCACTTTTGTTACTGGTATTGAGCAATAAACAAAAAGCAGCTTTGACCAGACTAAAAAATATTCTTTACACATCATGGAATTGTATTGTATTCTCTGTTTGCGTGTCAGAGTGGAAGTGAAGCAGAAGGTAAAGTTCAACTGACGCTTATTGCATCAAAATACTGAGCGAATAATGCGTGTCTGATCAACAGGGCTTTCTGACATGATGCAGCAACTTTAGCAAAAGCAAGAGGATGGCTGGGGCAGGGATGGAATATGGAGAAAGTAGTAAAGCTCCCAAAAAATTGCTTTTCAATGTTCATATTAGCTTTCGTAAATATATCCAATATCTGTTTTCTGGAGAGACCTTTTTATATCATAATTGAAACCAAATTATTTCCATAATAAAAATTGTTTTTCAAAAAATGTCATGTCAGTGAACACACTAAATTATTATTACAGGACTTTTTTTGTTTGTTTATTGCATTTAAGTTGTAAAGATGTAAAATACTCTGGGCTAAGTTCCACCATCTTAACTTATATTAAATAATAAATAACTCTGCAAGAGAATCTGTAACAGGGTAGCTTGCCCCTTAGGGATGGAAATGTGGGGCCAGCCAACCACGATTACTGAAGGAGCCACCTGTGCTGTATTAGGCTCAATGGGGTCTGATGGAGGACAGCAGATTCTCCAATAAAGAGCAGCAGGACACTGGAGAAGGGAGAAGCTCAGGAAGAGGCTGTAGAGAATGAGGAAAGGCTCCTACAGGGAAAAACCCCTGACAGAGGAATTGTCCCCCTGAGTGTAGTTTGCTAAGGCAGGAGGATGCTGGAGCCTGAGCTCCAGTCAGGTACAGCCTGGGAGTGGTGACAGAGTTTGGACCCAGCTCTGGGAGGAATGATTGGGAATGTCTTCCCTAAGGGGTGGGTGGAGGATGGGGCAGGAAGAGAGACAGACAGATATTGAACTGGGGTTAGGGCCTGGAGAGGGTCAGACTAAATAAGGACTAAAGAAATTGGACTAAGGACTAAAGAAATTGGACTCCAACAGGGGAATGTTTTAAATTACCTTTAGACAGGTGGTGTGACATTCTTAAGGGGCCCTGAAGAGGGGGAAACAGAGGCAGAGTGCTGTACTGTTCCCTCTGACCATGAGGGAGTGTTCAGGAGTTGGCTGACTCTGTTAAAAAAAACCCAGTGGTCAACAGGACTACTGGCAAAGTAAGGTACTGTGGGAGAAATCCTGGCCCTATCAAAGTCAATGGTAGAGTCTCAATAACTTGAATGGGGCCAGGATTTCATACCATGTCTAAGCAGGCCTGTGTTAGTAGAGACCAACCCCGTACTCTGGGCATTCAGATATCTGCTATGTTTTGTACAAGAGAAGTGGGGTGGGAGGAGACAGATTGGAGGTGTAGAATAGAGAGCTCAAAGAAGATTTTAAAAAGAAAAGCCTGGGAAAGGGCTATATTGGACAAACAAAATGTGTTAATGCTGCCGTCTCCAAGTAATGTGTTTACTTATAAGTAACATAGATTGGGGAAGATCCCAGAAGTGGTGAGTACTCAAGCAACAGTTTCATGAATCTGAGGCCTATTTCCTGATGGAGAAGCAACACGTAAGTATCCTCTCACCCTGATCCCAGTATCACCTAGGACCCCTTTGCAATTTCTTTATGTAAAGCCTTGTGTGCTAAAATTAAAAGGAGAGTTCAGAACGCACAGCATTAACTAAAGGACAATAAAAGACAAAGCTCTTGACTCAACTATAATCAAGACACTAAGATATAGGAGTTGTACTATCCACCACAGAGGACATATATTCTATGGTACTTTTCCAGTGGAATAACAGTACATCAATTCTCATATATTGAATTTTTCGCGTGTGTGTATATCTCATATCTATCTTATCCTACCATGCACACAGGACACTATCACACACATGGGCACATATATTAATTCCAAAGGGAGAGATGATTTTTTTGCCTTTATGGATTTCATCAAGCTGTGACCAGGGAGATTGAAGTGTTCACTTACTGGCTTATGTATGTTACCATTCCTGATGTCCGATTTGTGTCCATTTATTCTTTTGCGGAGGGACTGTCCAGTTTGGCCAATGTACATGGCAGAGGGTCACTGCTGGCACATGATGGCATATATGACATTAGTGGATGTGCAGGTGAATGAGCCCTTGATGGTGTGGCTGATGTGGTTGGGTCCTCTGATGCTGTTGCCAGAGTTGATATGGGGACAGAGTAGGCAACGAGGTTTGCTACAGGGATAGGTTCCTGGGTTGGTGTTTCTGAGGTGTGGTGTGTAGTTGCTGGTGAGTATTTGCTTCAGGTTGGGGGGTTGTCTGTAAGCGAGGACTGGCCTGCCTCCCAAGGTCTGTGAGAGTGAGGGATCATTTTCCAGGATAGGTTGTAGATTGTGGATAATGCGCTGGAGAGGTTTTAGCTGGGGGCTGTATGTGATGGCCAGTGGTGTTCTGTTATTGTCCTTGTTGGGCCTGTCCTGTAGTAGGTGATTTCTGGGTACCCGTCTTTCTCTGTCAATCTGTTTCCTCACTTCCCCAGGTGGGTATTGTAGTTTTACGAATGCTTGATAAAGATCTTTGTAGATCTTTATCTAAAAAGATCTTTATCTTTAAAGATCACTTCAATCTCTCTGGTCATTCTATTACAGATTTAAAAGTCACTGTCATCGAACAAAAAAACTTCAGAAACAGACTTCAAAGAGAAACAGCAGAACTAAAATTCATTTGCAAATTCAACACCATTAATCTGGGCTTGAATAGAGACTGGGAGTGGCTGGCTCATTACAGAAGCAGCTTTTCCTCTCCTGGAATTGACACCTCCTCATCTACTATTGAGAGTGGACTACATCTACCCTGATTGAATTGGCCCTGTCAACACTGGTTCTCCACTTGCGAAGTAACTCCCTGCTCTCCATGTGTCAGTATATAATGCCTGCATCTGTAACTTTCACTCTATGCATCCGAAGAAGTGAGGTTTTTACTCACGAAAGCTTATGCCCAAATAAATCTGTTAGTCTTTAAGGTGCCACCAGACTCCAATATTTTCACTTCTCCCTTTTTCAACTACAGACACTCTGTGTAAAAACTGGACCTCAGTGCACAAAATGAACTGAACACTACAACAGTGGACTAAATTTGAGATGTTATTTTAATCATTTTTTATGTAAATGCTACTTTTCTCGTGTAGCTCTGTTACCTTTCTCCTTTTTCAAGTATTTCCAAGTGCTATTGATCACTAGCGCAAGAGCCAAAACAAGAATGAGTGTACCCTTTCAAAGTCCAGAATTTAAATTTAGGTATTTAAATGTGTTCTTAGGTAACTGCATACACATTTTAGATGCCCAGGTATTCAATTAAGCATCCATATCTGGATTAGGGGCTATGTTCTGCTCCCATTGAAGTTAATGCCAAAACTCTAATTGAATTCAATGTTCTAGGAATGAAATCCTGGCCCCTTGAAAGTCAATGGGAGTGTTGTCACCGGCTTCAATGAGGCTAAGATTTCATCTTCACTACCCATGTTTGACAACTGGGCTCTGAATGAGAAAGCGAGTTCTGTCTTTCTGTGCACGCAGGTTCCCCATGCTTCCACTGTAACGTTGTCATTATAAACATTCTGCTGAATATTTCCTCCACCTGCTTCAAAGAATTAAAAAATCATCTCTTAAAAGCAAAAGTAAATGTACCAAATGTTACTATGCCTCGGGGGGTTGAGAATGATGAAGCAAATGTTGTAATGTTTTATATTTGATCTCATGGTAAACAAATGGAATTTGTGTGTGTGTGTGTCATATCATAGAATCAGAATCTCAGGGTTGGAAAGGACCTCAGGAGGTCATCTAGTCCAACCCTCTGCTCAAAGCAGGACCAATCTTCAGACACACATACTGTGATATAATCAATCCTCATTATTGATGCTGTAGGGCAAAGGTGAGATTACAGCTCCATCATATTTTCTAAACACTCAGAAGTTTCTCAATATCATTTTGGGGGGGCTGAAAATTTCTCCTGCTTATTCTTCAGCCAGTGTTCGGAAGTGCATTTTCTTGGAAGGTTTCATAAAAATCCATTTGTTTTTCGAATTATTACAAAATAAGAAAAAAAATCACCAGTTGACATTTTCCAACATTTTTTTTGTGCTTCAACACCACACAAATAGCACAGACTTGGGATGTGGACTAGAAAGATGACCTACAGCAATAAATACGTTTAACTTCTATCATTTTATAAAGAAACTTTTGAACAACAGATTTGATCATTTTACTTTAGAGGGATTCTCGTGATATGATGCAAAAATCTGAATCTATTGGGCCAGATCCACACCTGGTGTAGATCAGCATAATGCCATAGAAGTCAATGGATCCATACTTGTTCAGCTAAATTGGGTGTCTTTTTCAGGTTGAGGGCTAAATTTTGGGAGGTGCTGAGAACCTGCGTTCCCCACTGAAGTTGAGGAGTCTTGCGTTAGCACAAGGTGAAGGCCAGGTCTTGCCCTTCCACAGTGAAACCTGTGGAAGGTGATTCAAAGAGGGAAAACAAAGTTTCCTCTGAACTCTTCCTTTAGTTTGGGCATGGAGCAGAAGACTTGCTTCTCTGGAAGAAGGAAGTACAGCCACCAAACAGTATGATCTGCTAAGATCACTTAGATCTTTGAGGAATCTCTTAGAGGCCAGGGCTATGTACGCTGTGCCATGGCACTGACACTGACATGGCACCGACTGCTAGGCCTCCTGTAGCTTTTTCCTGCCCCGTGGCTTCATAGGAGACCTAAAAGCTGGTCTCTAAAATCACATTTTCTGTCATGTTAACTTTGTCCTCTCTCCCCTCCGTTCCTTTCACTGATTTTGTATACACACTTGCTGCTTCTTGTTACAGATGAGATGTTTAGCAGGTTAAGGCAGGGATTGTTATGTTCAGTGTTTTTTCAGTGCCTACCATATTAGGGCATGATTCTTGCTCAGGGTTTCTGGTACTACTGGGATAAAATAAATACTTTCTAGTGAGAGACAAACTGTAGTTAAACTCAAGTTAGCCAGAGCACATAGAAGCAGGATGGTATTGTGTTGAAGGCACTAGTCTGTGCCTCAGGAGATGAGTTCACTTCCTGGTTCTGCTCTGAACTTCCAGTGTGATCTAGAACATGTCCCTCAGTCTCTTTGTGCCTCAGTTCCCCACCTGTAAAATGGATATCTCAAAGGGTGGTTGTTAGGATAAATATATCAATGTTTGCAAGATGCTCCCATACTGTGTTAATGAGGCAATATATGTACCTAGACACAACACAAAGGGAGATGCAGTCTTATATAATGGCAATGTACAGAAAATATTAATGCAATGGGCTTTCTTTTTTATCCCATACCCAGATAATTACATGTATGCTGTTGTCATTTGAATCAATAACACGTTATCCCTTTTCAGAAGGGGGATCATTCACTAATGGAAATGACAGTGAAAGCTAAAGTGGACTCAGCTTGCAAAACTAAAGCATTCCTGTCAGTGACATTAGCGAGCTCTCAACAGAAACCTCTTCCTTAGTCTCTTTTTAGTTCCTTCTCCTGTTCCCAGAAGACATCAGGCCTCTTGCTGGATTCTCAGTTTAAAAGCTGGCCAGTCTCTTCAGCTTTTAAGTTTTATCAACTCATCTCTTCAGAATGTTCAACCAACCTGTTTGGGTTGTGTGAAGAATGTAAGTAAATTAAAAGCTCATAACATTTAGACTTCATTATCAGGTAACATCCTCCTGTTGCCCTGTTCTTGACTCTTGATACCTGATGCCCCAAAATGTGTTGTCTGTTGCTGAAGAGTGAAAATGGGGATGTCTTGCTCCTTTTTTATGGATAGAGAATAACTGGTCTATGGGGTAAAAAGATGTCTGATTAAAGCACTATGAGACCCAGAGGATCTCCTAATATGGAGACTTTTCGGACCTGATCCAGCTCCCATAGAAATAAATGGTAAGATTCCCACTGGCTTTAAGGAACCTGGATCAACCCCTTTTATAGCACATAATCATTCTAGTACTCCATATACTTTTAGTGTTACAGCTGGCACAGTGGATCTTCCAAAACAGCAGAAAATCAGAATGGATTTTTGTAACCTTTTTCTGGCCTTCTGATGTTTCTAGCAAGTAAGGTTACAAATATTTGCTCCAACTGAAGGTCTGATCCAAAGCTCATTGAAGGCAATAAGAGTTTTACCATTGAATTCAGTGGTATTGTATCAGACCCCAGGTAAAAGTCACAAAGATACTTTTCCACTGGAACAGGAGTGGAGACATTTAAAAGAAGGGTAAAAATCTGTAGTATCTGATGCTTTAGGATGCAATAAACTAAATGCACTCCAGCTTTATCCTCATAGGGTTGGCTCCATTTTCTGAAGCTTTTAAATAGCTAACAAATGGCTTTCCTATGTTGCCTGGTTTTCTATTATATTCTTTCTGGCATGTATGATATAGTGGAATGACATCATATCCATTAAATCTGTCTCTATTCTAGAAACTTGTTTAAGGTTAACTGAGGCACAAGGGTTTTGTTTCACATATCTGATGTGATTCAGACTGCACAGCTCTAATTCATAATGCCTTTAAAACAATGAAAAGAATACCCAGTAAATGGGTCACTCAGTTTGATACATGGATTCAGCACTAACAATACCCTAATTTATATATTTAATACATATATAAAAGATTGAGGGCACTTTTCATTTCCTGAACCCTTCATAGTTCCAAGGAATCCAATCCATGCTTTGCTCTCTACAACATAAGTTTGGGGTTTTAATGAAGGCTGCCAAGTTGGCAATATGTAAGTAAATTAATGTTAACACATGTGTTAACTATCTGACTGATGACAACTACAGGACTTCTCACTATTAATCTTTCATCTTAAAACAGACTATAAACTGGGTTGGAAATAATAATAAAAAAAAATAACAAGAAGTGTAATAATAGGAGAATGTTCAAGTGCAACCCCACCATAAAACCCACTAAGCATAACTCATTATAATTTTCCATATCCCCATTTATGCACTGTAAAGGAGACTAGCCAAAACCTTGAAAATTAACAGCATCATCCATCTGAAACCCTCCATAAAGAACAGTCCAGCTCTTAAAATATACTTTTTAAAAAAAGATCATTATGGATCTTAAAATTAATTAGAAAATGTCAATTATAGGTCATATCATTTATGCCTCTCAGACAGGGAATTATAATAAGTCACAAGGCTGAATCAGTTCCTTTCCTAACTGTTGTCTGTTGTGCAGCATTGCTATCCAGTGTTAAATGGCTGACACATTCCCCCTTCCCAGAGATGGCCACATTTCAGAGGGAATTAAGTTTTTCCTGTATACACTAGGACACGATGATGTCCTTGGATACCAACAGCAACTCCAGTTGTAGATATCTGAGGGCAGAATTTGGCTAATAGGGCCCAATCCTGATGAAAGGAGCAAAGACTTAAGGCTACTTTATTTTACAGCAGCCACAAATGGCCCAAAGAAATTCAAACCATAGCTGGGCTCAGGGTGGCCTCACCCCTTTTCTTCCAGCTGGGTCTCTTTTCTCCTGTGACACAGGACTCAGGGAAAGACTTGGTTCTATCACACCATGGTATCCAGCCTGCATGACTGCAATCCTCCTGAGGCTCGTTAAGCTAGCACTGTGGCTGGATTCCAGCAAGGGTGTAGCACAAACCAGCCAGATTGCATCTGACAATCTGCCCCTTTCACTGCAGACGCACTAGCTGGACCTACTCAGAAAACTTCCATCAAAAATGTTTTGAAAGGAAAGTTTAAAAGGGACCTTGAATTATCAATCATCTGATTTTAATAAGTTTCACAGCCCACTGTTTCACTTATTCTTCTGACAAGCTGGTCAGAATTTTTCATTTAAAGCTTTTTTTTACCTTTCTTTAAAAAAAAAAAAAAAAAAAAACTTACAATTTGTCAACAAAAATCAAAATAATCTTTTTCTTTTTGCTTTGTTTTTTGTTTCTCCAATTCCCCTTGTCCTCTCCCCATTGCAGTGGCAAATGGAAACAAATCGAGAGGAAGGGGAGAAAAGAAAGGGGAATTAAAAGGGGGAGTGGAGGGGAGAAAATAATCAAATAATTATTTTGTTTTGAAAACCAAAAAATCATTAAAAAGGACAGTTTTTAAAAATCTTTTTAATGAAAAACATACTTACTATTTTCCAGCTGGCTCTTTTCCTTAGAAATAGGCATGAATCATGGTGGGTTTTTTAATAGTAGTAATCAGAAGGCTTTGCAACTGAAGCAAGTCAAATTATGGCTTCTAAATGTAGAACTTTTTTGTTATGTGGTTGATATAGTCATTCAAATGAAACATAATGTGATTCGATGGTAGCTAGTGTAGATTGAAGGTATTTTTCAATCCCCATGTTGAGTTGTTGTCTGAAATCCTTTGTTTATTTTATCCTATTTATACACACAAATGAACTCAATTTTAAACTTGTGCTATCTCTGAAATAAAGGGTACTGAGAGATCCTGTTATAATTTGCACTGCATGGGTTCTGTGTTCAATTTTGTTTTCTATATCCGTGAGATTTGCAATGAAAGCGAGTAACAGTCATTTACCCATATTCATGTATGTCTATAAGGCATACACACAGATTTCATACTGGTATATCTATGTAGGTTAGGGGTGCAACTTTTAACCAAAATAGTAACCCCTAGTATTGATATTGTTATAACTTTATAAGGTGTTTTATGCTGGTATAATGTATTGCACTTCCTCTATGGGAAGAGCTGTACCTGTAACACTGCATCCACATGCTGGTCGGGGGGGGGGGGGGGGGGGGAGAAAGAGCGAGAGGGAATGCAGTACAACTTTTTGAGTATAGACAAAATCTTAGATCCCAATTTTGCCCCTAATCACAATGTGGATACTAAAGTACAGGGTCCAAGACTTTAAAACCTGGGCACTTAAATTCTAGCTCCTACATTAAGTGACCTGATTTTCAGAAGTGCTGAACAACCACAGCTCTGACTGGAGTCAATGGGAGCTGCTAGGTGCTCAGTACTAAAATTCATGCTCTAAGTATTGAATTTAAGAGCCTGCCTTCAGGAATCCATTTAGGCAAACCTTTGTCAGGACCAGCTCCAGAGAGGTTCTGAGCACCTACAGTAATGAGCAATTGGGAGTCGCCCAGCCTTTCTGTGAGTTGGCCCATAGCTTGAAGGGAAGTCAGAGCAGCTCATGAAAGGAGTGATTCAACCTGAATTTATATCAGAAGGCATTCTCAGGTGAAAGGCTGAGAACTAAAATGTGAGGGGTACCATCACTTTCCTCTAGGAAAATAGAGTACACAAGCATGAGAATGACATGAACTGCAAACTAAGTCCCTGGTCCTGGCTTGGCTTGGCTGCAGGAGTCTGCCTGCATATGTTACATTGCAGTATCAGAGACCGGTATCAATGCAAGTGTAGGGTGCTCAGTGTCTTGAAGGAGATATTCAGCACTCTGCAGAGTAGAATCTGAAATGAGACACATGCAAATCTATCTGCTACTTCATACAAATATGAGCATGTAATTGATCCATTTAAAAAAACCATGCAACACATTCATCACTTATTACATAGCATAGAGTAAGCACAGACGGAATAGCCAGGGGCTCAGAGGATACCCCAAAGTGAATAAACAATCCTTAGATCTCTCCTAAAATCTCACTCTACCTATGATACACATGGCCCCCAACCCCATAATATTGGAGTACCTCACAATCTTTGATTTATTTATCTTCCTGTAAGGTAGGGAAGTGCTATTATCCCCATTTTATACATGGAGAACCCAGGCACAGAGAGTTAGGCCTGGCATACACTAGGAAATTAGGTCAGTATAACTGCATTGCTCAGGGGTTGAAAAATCCATACCCCTGAGCAACGCAGCTAAACCAACCTATCTGCCAGTGTAGACAGCGCTAGGATGACAGGAGAATTCTCCCGTTGACCTAGCTACCACCTCTCTGGGAGATAATTACCTATGCTGATGGGAGAATACCTTCCATCAACGTAGGTAGCATCTTCACTGAAGCGCTACAGTGGTGCCAGTGTACTGGTTTAGGTGTAGACAAGCCCCAAGTGATTTGTCCAAGGTAACACAAGAAGCCTACAGTGGAGTAGGGAATTGAACCCATGTATCTCAAGGTCCTAGGCTAATGTCCTAACCACTGACCATCCTGCCTTCTCCTGTGGTGGCAATGAACTCATTATGCAATGTTGTTAATAATAAAAAGTAAACCCTCTCACCAAGTCTATTCTCAGTCTCTTCGTGCAGTATGTCTCTTCTGTGGGCCTTTTCAGGCCCAATCCTTCAAACCTATTACTGAAAGTAATTCTTAATACCATGAATTGGCTCACTGAAATCAGTGCTCACACAAGACTGCACTATTTGACAGCACTCACAGGCTTGGATCCATGGATTGTAAACTCTTGGGGCATATACTCTTTTATTTCTATGTCTTGTACAGTGCTGAGTGCATTGTCAACACTTAGTGCTTAATTACCCACCATTTCAGTTAATGTAAATAGGAGCTTTAGGTGCTCAATAGCTCTGAAATCAGGCCCTTGATAAGCAACATGTAAAAATGACATGTATCGCTCCTTCTTTTTCTCCAGACACAAAGTTTACATTAATACCAGTCTGTTAGCAAAAGAGAACTTAATGTAGTAGGAATTATCATTGTAGCTATTTGTAGGCAAAAAATAGGCTATTCTTTTGTACTAATGGGTTTATTTGAAATGCATAGATTATATTACATACAACTACTCACAGGCAAGGATAGGAGTACAATATATCCATGCACCACTTACCTCCCTCTCCACTCCAATCTCATTGTCAAGTTTGAGAGGGAGTATATGACAAGGTTGCCTGGGATAGCATGAGACTGGACGCAGGGACCCTGGAAATCCCTTCTAGTCCTATGTTCCCAAGTAGTGACTTGTCCATAACTCTCACTAGTTTCCATACTCCTAAATCAAAGTGGGCCCCTAATGGAAATACACCAAACCTTTTATTTTGAGACACCAGACATCTTAACTTTTAAAAAGGCTCCCAGTCATCCACCTTTTCAGTGCCAATTTTGCAGCTGAATGAAAGCCCAACATAGTTGGTTTTAAATTCTCACATGCTAACAGGAAGCCAATATAATTGTATAAAACCACATTGTTTCTCAAGATTTAAAACATGATGGAACACATCATAAATATGCCACAACATTATTGAATTACGAATGTGATGAAGAGCTGCACCTAGATCAAATGCTTGAGAAACAAGTCGTTGATACACAACAGTTGATGCTAATTTGCTAGGACAATATGGGGCAGATTTTCAAAAATCCTGCGGAACTGCATCGGGTCAGATTTTTCAGAAAAGCTGATCTTCCATTTAGGCACCTCAATGAATTGGCCAGATTTTCAAAGGTGCTCAGCAGTTCCCACTCTCCTCAATGGGAGCTACGGGGTGCTGAGTGCATTTTAAAATCTGTCCCACAGCATTTAGGTGCCTGAATGAGCTATTTTGAAAACCCAGCCCTATTTCATCAAGTATTCTGGAGCAGCAGATAATCTATCTAGCCACATACCTGTACTGTACATTTCCCTGTCAGCCCTGTGCTAGAAAAATTGGGGAGTTCAGAGAAGATAAGGTATGACTTCTGAAATTAGAGGTGAAAAATAATGATTCTGTTAGCCATCAGTGGTGATCCCATTTGCCATCAATTACTGTTTAAACTTCAACTTCATAAATCTTTGGGGATTTTACAAGTGAAGCACATGCAGCGTTGAGACTGATTTTTTTTTTTATCTGATTATTCACAGCTTGCTAATTTGTAATTGGACTTTTACAACTTGAAAACCTCCAGATTTCAGAAAAACTAATTTATTTTTTTCTTGGGTTAATTGCAGCATTCACACTCAAAACAGTGGAGTGAGATTACTTCTAGTGGGTTGTGTGCAGTGTTCTGGAACTAATAAAAGATATTATTGATTGCCTAATGAAAAGCACCACATTCACACAAATTTACTGTGGCTAAGCATGGATAGAACAGCTACTTCTCATTCTGTTTTGAGGATCACCTGCCATTTTACGTGGGTATATTGCTGCATATGAAGTGTTCTTTTAAATTAAGTTAGAGTTGCCTATGGGGCACTATGTTGGGTGGCTCCATTAAGGTGCTCTTATACTTTTTCTTCCATGCAGTGCTACCCGTGGCTTTTAATTTAGCTTAAGATCATCAAAATTAATTATGATGGAGTGTATTAAAAGTTGAAACAGCAAGTCAGAGTTTTATTCAGTTAAGTACCCTTTACTTTTTTTGTTTGTGTTTGGTGGCTTTAGTGTGTTATTTGTTCACGAGAGTCCAATCTATGCCATTCTGAAAAGAATTAGTAAAGTAGAACACAACAGTTGAATAAGACACTCATGTACTCTCCTTTCTGATCTGGCTAAGACATGGATTTTAAGACCAGAAGGAACCATTATGGTCATCTAGTCTTATTTCCTGCATAACAGAGACCAAAGAACTTCACCCGTTAATTTTTACATCAAGCCAATAGCTTCCAATTGAACTGAAGTATATCCAGACTTGACTTAAATAAAGTGATGGAGAATCTACCGTATCCCTAGACAAGTTGTTCTAATGGTTAATTACCTTCTCAGTTAAAAAAAATTGTGCTTTATTTCTAGTCTGAATTTGTCTAGCTTCAGCTTCTGACCAGTAGATCTTCTTATGACTTCTTCTGCTGGACTAAGTCACCTCAAAACCTTCTCTTGGATAAACCAAATAGATCGAGCTTCTTTAATCTCTCACTGTAAGGCACGTTTGCCAGATGTCAGATCATTCCTGGAACTCTTTTCAGAGCCTTTTCCAATTTTTCAATGTGCTTTTTGAAGTATAGACATTAGAACTGGACACAGTATTCCAATAACAGTTTCACTGATGCTGTATTTGGAGGTCATACCACCTCCTTATACCTACTCGATATTCTCCTACTTATAAATGTCTTAAGGATCACATTCACCCTCTTAGCTACAGCATCACCCTGGGAGTTCATGTTCAGCCGGTTATCTACCTTCATCCCTATACACTGCATCTGGGAGCATGCTTCCCAGAGCAAGTAGATGGATGCTTGAGCTAGTGCACTAAAAATAGCAGTGTAGATGAGGGTTGCATGGGTGGTGGCTCAGGCTAGCCACCTCATACATACCCAGTGGAGCTGGGTTGGTACTCAGGCAGGTAGCCTGAGCCGCCGCACATGGTACCCTGATCTACACTGCTATTATTAGTGCACTAGCTCAAGCAGAGCTAGCATGTCTGACTACTCAAGCTGAGAAGCACAATCCCAGCTACAATGTAGGCATAACCTGAATTCTTTACAGGGTCATTGCTTTCCAGGATACAGTCCCTTATCTTAGAACTGTGACCTATGTTCTTTGTTCCTACATGTAAGATCTTGCATGGCTGTGTTAAAACTCATGTTCAATTGTAAGCCCACCTTTCCAAGTGATCCTGGTCAGTCTGCATTACTGACTTGTCCTCATCATTGTTTACCACTTTACTAATAAGTCACACCTAACTCTGTGATCCATTGAAAGTGAAAGGTGATAGATATTTTTTCCTTGTAAGTTAATTTAATGTTTGAGTGCCTCATCCAAAACATATTAGACTCAATGGGAATCTTTCTATTGACTTCAATAGGTTTTGGATCAGGTCTTGAGACATTTACAGTGTTGTTGCTTTAAAAGTATCATGACTTTTAAGACTGAGTGCAAAGTATTGTGGGGTTTCACAAGAACCTCAAAATCCTGTCCATCAGCTTGGACTTATTCCTGTAAAAAAAACAAACTAACAACTTTTGGAGGGTTTGGCTCAGTTTCTCCATATCTAAAGTGGAAATAATACTCACCCATCTTTATAAGGCATTTTAAATTCTCAAATGAACGGTTCTTTGCAGAGCTGGTCAAAAAACTTTCAGTGGAACACTTTTGTTGAAATGGGAGTTTTGTGGGAGCATATTTGTTTCAACAATTTTTTGATTGGGAGTGGAAAAAGTCCAAACGTTTCATTTCAACAATGTCAACATCAACTTCAATATTATATTAAAATATTCATGTTAATGCATTATATTTCTGCATAATAAGTCTGTTTAATATTTTAATATAATATAAAGGTAAAAACAAAATGAATCAAACTAACACTATAAAAATGAAGCATTTCAACAATACCAAAACACATTTCGGTAGCTCCAAATTGAAACTTTTAGATTTTTCATTTCATTGGAAATTCCTACATTCTGACTCAGATGAAAAATATCAAAACTTTGGAATTTCCCGTGGAACAAAAATTCCTGTTCCCGAGCAGCTCTTGTGCTATGCAAAGGGCATATTGTGGTTAATAAATATTATTTAATTAGTGAGGATAGTCTCGTGGTTGACACTTGTGTAAGAGGTGCCAGTTCAATTCTTCACCTGTGCCTCAGTTCCCAATCTGTGAAGTGAATATATGACACTTCCTTTCTCTCCTTTACCTGTCTTGTCTATTTATGTTGTAAACTAATCTGTGCAAGGAGTGTCTCTTACTATTTGTGTGTATGGTGGCTGGCACAATGGGGCCCAGATCTCAACTAGAGCCTAGATGCTACTGTTAAAACAAAACAAAACAAAGAAACAACAATCCTAATAATTTTTCAGTAGTGATCAAAGCTTTTCAAAAGTAACCAGGAAGTGCTTTAAGGTTAAAATCTGCAAAGGTGGCTACAAGCCAGTGCAGAAGGACTTTATGGTATGTGTTACTTTTGTTTCATATGTGAGTGCTTAGCGTTCAACCACAAAAGGATTTATTGGGATAACTTTCCAAATGATGCATTAATATGTAGAGCACACGTATATGATTTTTAATCTTGAAATTTTACACAATAGTAAATGGATAGTTTGTGGTTATATTCAGTCTTGTGCAGGGGACAGTGTGAAATCACACCAACACAAGAGTTATGGGAGAGACTGTGCCTCAGGACACAGCATGATTCCCAGATTTTCCCACCACCGTAATTATTTGGGCAAGGGGAGGAGGCTCCCAAGAACTTTTACATCAGTGCGTTCTTCTATTAATAGTGGCTCTTCCCAGTGATTTCTCCCAGTGACTGGAGACTGAGAAATTTGTTACTTTTTGCTTTACCTGTTCTGATAACTCCAAGGCTGTGCCTTTCAATATTTTGCTTTTATATGAGTAAGCTATTTAAAATGATTCCAGAAGATATAATGCTTCCAGTCATCGTTGCCTGAGAAGCGTGCCTCTTTTCTCTTTCCTATACACTGCTGCAGCCTAGGGGACATAATTTTGTTGAGAATATTTAAGGTCACACATTGTATCACAAATTAATGTTGTCCTATGAGATTATTGTGCAGTTTGGGTTCTAAAACTCTCAGTCAAGATTCTAACTAGAGAGTTTGAATGCCTTCATGTAGGAGGGTGCCAGCAAGAGACACCTTCAAAGGTCCTAATTTTCAGAAAGCATTGAGCACCCACTTCTATCAGTTCAGGCCATTTTGTTGTATCTCAAGTTGGACATGCAAAGTCACTACTTGCTCTTGAAAATCTTGGCTCTTTTTAGCATTTTAATCTTGAAAAATATTGTGTCATGCTTTGTTGAGTGAGTAATGGATTAAATATAAAGGCCAGATCTGAGAGTGCAATCCTCAGTGACTTCAGCAGCTGTTGCAAGTGCTCGGCATCTTGTAGGAGTGGGCTCAATGTATCTAATAATATAGTTAGTATTTTGTTAACCTGCACACTTTACTGCAGACAAATTAGCTCATATTCTTTCTCATCAATGTGTAATTATGTTATTCTGTCTGTAAATGTGTGTTTGCCCTTTAGATACACATGATTTTTGCCATTAGTCCTATGCAGTCTGTGAACACTGCTATATTTAGTCCTCTTTTCCATGTTGTCTATTCCTTACAATACTTACATCATACAGCAACAATGTTTTATTTGGATTTTTCTTAAGTGTTACCAAAACGTATTCTTTTCTAGACTATTATTTTCTGTGAAGCTTTGAGATGTTGGAAAAGAGAAAAAATGCCACAAAACTATGTGGAAACAATTGTAGTTTGGCTGTTGTTCAAAATCCCCATAGGGGTATTTCAGCAGGTGAAACGTCATGGGACTAAAGCAGTGAAATCAAGAAAGAAACAATTTAGGCAGAATGCCAGGATCCTGTCTATGAGAAACATAAAAGTCCAATTCTGCAAACACCTTAGTATATTATTTTGGGGAAGTTCTATGGCCTGTGTTACACAGGAGGTCAGACTAGATAATCACAATGGTCCCGTCTGGCCTCGAAATCTTCCTAATTTGAGTAGTTCCATTGAAATCAAGGGAACGGCGTACAAAAGGAAAGTAACTGCTGTGCTAAAGTGTTTACAAGATTAGGCCCTCAGGTTATGGAATGAGCTCCCTAGTGAATTTGTTGAAACCCCGTCTTTAAAACTAGACTTCACAAAATACTCCAAAATGTATTGTAGGGCAGTGGTTTTCAACCTGTGGTCCACAGATCCTTGGGGGGGTCCACAGACTATGGCTAAGGGGTCTGTGAAAGGTTGTTGTTACCATAGAACAGTGGTTTTCAACCTATGGTGCGTGGACCCCAAGGGGTCCACAGACTGTTTGATTTCCAAAAGGATCCACACCTCCATTTGAATTTTTTAAGGGGTCTGCAAATGAAAAAAGATTGAAAACCACTGTTGTAGGGAACAATTCTGCAATGACAAAGATATGGACTGAATGATCTAATAGGTCCTTCCCATTTCTCACATCTATGATTCTGTGCAGCTGTAGTGTAGACACTTAGTACAATGATGGAAAGGAGGGTTCCGTCACTGCAGTAAATCCACCTTTCCGAGAAGTGGTAGCTAGGTCAACAGAAGAATTCTTCCATTGACTTAACAGTGTCTGCGTCAGGGCTTAGGTCAGCTTAACTGTATTGCACAGGGCATGCAATTTTCCCCAGCCCTGAACAATATAGTTAAGCTGACCTAACTTTGTAGTGTAGACAAGCCCTAAGATTCAATCAAATCTAAAAGGGCAAGAACCTTAAGCAGTAACTTTAGGCACAGCTTAATTTCTATTTTCCATTAACTCTGGATGAGCAGAGTTTTTTCCTTCTCCTTTGTATATTTGAAAAAAGTTATTGTTTCCCTTGCATTTATTACTAACCTTCACTCTACAACATGAGTACAATGTTGGAACAGTATTTTGATGGCAGCCTGAAAGCAGCCACTAGGAGGAGCTGATTGCTTTATTGAGAAAGTCTGGGATTGATTTACTAACAGTTCTAATAAAAAGTGTTAATAAATTGCGTCCAGTACTAAAAGCAGTGCTAAGCTAAGATAAAGCTGAAGTATTTATGTATTATTTACAACTGTTACATAATAACTTGTGGGATAAATGCTCTGTTTAAGACTAATGTACTTTCAGGCAGCAAAGAAAGTCAGGGGCCTGACAGAAAAAAATTGAACACTTTCCTTTCTAAATGAAAAAATCTGATTCATGTGTGTACCTTTAAAAACAAAATCCAACCTATGTTTTATGCACCCATGGGGGATGCAGATGAAATAGAAGATTTAAAAAGAAAAATTAAAGGACACACTTCTGTATGTGGCTGAATATCAATGTGTGCTAGGGGTTTAGGTAAGTGCATAGATACTGCATGGGTGAAGAGATGTGACCCTTGTCCATAAACCGGGATCTTGGAGAGAATAGCTACTCATTCTGTAATAACATAATAGCCTTTTTTCTGCATTATAATATATTTATGTGTATTTTATAATATTAATAAAATAGTGGCCTAGAAGAGAACTATAAATAAAACAATGGTAGAGAGGGAAAGTGCCAAAAGTAATTTTTCATACCAATTTCTTAAAGGAAAGGAAAGGTCATTCAGTGTCATAGTGGCATAAATTTGGGGGTGAATTTTGTATTTCTGCTCCCAAAGGGATGTGCTTGTGTCCAAAAAAAGCAGTTGCCAACTGCACCACTCTTAATGATTCCTATCAGTTAGGGCCTCTTTTTCCTGTTCCTTCAAAGTGAATTCAGAGCTGGTGAAAGGTGCCAGATTGATGGCACTGAAACAGCATTAATAGGAGTTTTGGAAAAGGTTGCATATTTCAGCCAGAGAGTAAGCGCTATGAATGAGGTATGAGGTATTGTAAATTAGAGAAGAAGAGCAAGGCTTGGAATGAAGACGTGGGTTTGGCCCATGGTTATAATCAATTATCCACTGTCTAGTAAAGTATAATTCAGGGGGTGCATGAAAAATGCAAAGTAGAGTGGGGGTGTCCTTTTACTTCTTTTTAAAAAAAAGGAAAGAGGAAAATATGGGCTAGGCAGGCAAATCTGAGGTAGCATATTTTCTAGCTCTTATTTTAAGAAAAGAGCATCTTAAAGAGGTCAGAACAGTTTCTACTTATCATAATCCCCACAGCAGCCAAAAAAGTAAGAGAACTCAATGAATGGAGATTCACCAGAGCAAGGATCATTTTAGGGACCTGAAAGGAGATGGAAGAAATGTCATTTCAGATCCTCTAATGCCAAATGTCAAAGAAAACAAGGGAAGGTTGATGTTCAAGAACAGCCAAGGAACATCCTTTGGGAAAGGGCTTTGTGTAATAAGGATAAAACAAGAGGGCATGGGGCTATCATCTATGCTGAACAAAAGGTGTGTTTTTCTTGATCAAACATGACATTCCTGTGTAAAGGACACTTTCTTTTAATGCTACAGCAAGATGGACGAATGCAGGAAACTTGTCCTATGTCTCTTCATGTGTTTTATAAATAATCAAAACATTATATAATCCTGAGTAGAACCGTAATTTCCAGATCCCAGATTTTTATCTATTTATTTTTAAGAAAAACAAACAACTAGCCAGTGGTTAGGGAATTTACTTGGAATGTAGCAAGCACAAGAACAAGTCTATACTCTGCCTGATTCAGAGGAGGGTCTTGATCCTGGGTGTCCCACATCTGAGGCGAGGGTCCAAGCCACTAAGCTATTGACTATTCTGAAGTGACTTTCTCACGTTTTTTCATGAAAATTTTCAAAGGGTCTCATTTTTGTTCCGATGCAGAATAAAAACTAATTTTGGAATCTCAAATTTTTGTGAAACAGATTTGTTATTTTCCAGACAGCCCTATTTATGACCCAGTGCAGGAGGTTTTACAATTTTGGGTCTGAACTGTAAACCGCCTAATGCACCTGCAGTAAAGGGGCACAAGATGCTTCCATCCATTCCAGTAAACACTGCCAGCCTATATGCTGTGGGGAAAGCAACTGCTGCCAGACTGCTGCTCCCCCCACCCATGCAGGTGGATGTGCAATGTACTGGCAGGATGGGAAAGTAAGGTGCATCTGGAAAAGGGTTGTTACAGCTTGTTTCTCCTAGGTCAGCTTTTTGTGACATCCATCCTATGTCAACTCTGCCTTGTAAATGGACAATTTCTCCCTGATGACAGAAAGCTTCTCTGACATTCTCAAAGGAGACTGTAGAGAAAACCAAGTATCAGCAGGAACAGAGTTAAGCGATGATACTTTGCACTCCTTTTCAAACGAGGTTGCTTGATTAGCTGGATGTTGTGTGTCTGTTTATTTTAAACTGCTTTCATTCAGTTGTTGATCCAGTTGTATGGATTTTCATATTTTGTTAAATACAGTTTTATTGCTTGTGACAGATGCCAGATTCTGAACTCATAGAGGTCTCCAGGGTTATTAGATTCCAATGAAGGATAGATAAATGAAAACTTCCCCTTCAATGTGCCATAACCTTGGTCTGGAAGAACTGCCTGTATTGGTAAGAGAGTAACTAATTCTCTATTGAGACTGCCAGTGAGTTGTAATTGTGATGGTATTTTTTTTTATCACGGATGTGGAAACGACCAGCATATTTTGCCTGAAAAAACAAGCCATCAGATTGCCAAAACCACAGGGCAGATTCAAACTGTTCATCTAGAGGTGAAAGTTTTGATAGCCCATAACCAATTCCTGGAGCCATCCAGCTCTTCATAGCTATGAGGTTGAATAAACTTGTATTAAAAAGAAACATGCTTTTTGGCTTAAATCTGCACCCTATTTGAGTTGAACGTTCCTCATGCTGACAGGAGATGACAGGTATCCAATTATAAATCAATTTAATCACAAAATAGTGTACTTTAGTTCCATAATAATTCAAACCAATGGTCAGTATTTGCCATAGAAAAATCCCCAGCCTCATCTGTCTAGTGTGTGTTTTTTTTTCTGCATGAGTTATTTTTTTCACAAATAAATACCTCATGTTATAGTATATGCATCCTTCCCTCTTCCTCCATTTACCCTTTGGGACACTGCTGTGTAACTTGACAAGCTCTGTTGTTTGCCAAAGAAAAAGGTGGTAGAGGGGCTAAAATCACAAAATTAAATCTTATTGGACTTCAGTATCAATAGCAGTTTATGTGCCTTCAATGTAATGCAGGGTTCCTACTATTGCCAAGTCCCATTTAATATCTGTTCATGTTTTCAAGGATGAAAAATAAAGTTACTTGTTGACATCTATGATTAAAGTGCCCTCATTTTGTGAACTTATACTGACACTCAAAGAAATAAAACTGTAAACAAATTTAACCTTGCTTATGTGAGAGCTACATATTCTGAGTATTGGTCCAAATCGTGAATTTCTTATTTGGGCAAAATCCCCATTCATCTCAAGGAGGACTGAATCAATAAGCCTAAATCCCGTTGAAGGAAAACAACACAAACTCCCTGATAAATCCATCTGTGAGCCCATGTAGTTCATGGCATGGGAAGTGCAAACCTCTCCCACTACTGATCCTTGACACCACAGTCAATCAGGAACTCTCTTATTTAAGAAAAGGCCCTTTAAAAGGCATGATAGACTCCATTCAAAATCATTTAACAGTCATTCCTCTAATGGCACAATGTTTATCTGGTGCATAACAGCAGCTATTTCCAGCATATTGTTCTTCGAAGTGAACATGGGCCTAATCAGAGGATCAGAGTTTCTCAACTAATGAGCAAGTTATGATACTGATTATTAGTTTAGGTGGAAACTGTCAAGTTTTTGTGGCTAAAATCAGAATATTGAGTTGATTTTAAAATGTTCATTAATCAGCAGGAGCTCCGTCCTGCAGCCATTATTGATGTGAAATCAGTGGAACTATTTACAGGAGTAAGGACTGCAAGACTGGGCCCCAGCAATGCAGTGCTCCCCTTTGGCTTTGTTAAATCTGTTTTGTCCCCTCACAGGTTATCATTAGCAAGGAGTAAATTCAGTCATCTTAACCGCTCCTTTAAGACTTATAAGAAGGTACCAATTGGGAGAATGACTCTGTTATCTGAATACTTGTCTAGTAGCGGAGCAGGATGACTTATTTTGCACAAAAACAGGTCGGTGGGTGGGTGGGTGCGCCAAAAAATTACTTTGAATTTTCTGTTTCCCAACATCTGCCAAAATATATCTTAATCAAATTGTAATAGAAATTTCTATCAAAATCGTTATCAACATTTTTATTAAAAAGCAAGTTTTCAGTACATTAAAAATTTTAAGTGATTTTGATAAATTCAGTAAAAATATTGTTAAAAATAACTTGAAATAAGCAGAAAATGGGTCCATTTCAAACCCTGCATCTTCTTAATTTCAAAATTTTTAAAGGAATTATTTCCCCATTTTTTCACCAGTTCTGTCTAATGGCAATTTGACTGGACTTAATTTGCAGTTACAAAAAACAGTTGTTAAAACACAGTCATTAAGCTTTCATCATAGGTCAACCCCTGCTCCTCCTTCATGTGCATGGAATACTCTGGTTGCAGCAAAACTACTGCAGTTCCATTGCACGGTGAAGAAGGCAGGATTTGGGTAGCCTGAAGGCTCTCACATGTAGCAAGAAGATGTGAGGGTGACCATCTATGACTACAGTAGGAGATGGGTGCCTAGATGCCTTTGAAAATCCCAACCTAAATGCAATTGACAGTGTGGATTTTCTCCTAGCTATCTGTTGTGTGCAAGTGGTATTTGAATGAGTCCTGAACACTAAAGATGCACTGATTCACCACTCCGAGCACATCTCAAAGGTTCACAGCCATCCCTGATGTTCTGTCCAAGGGCTGGTCTACACTAGATGGTGGGGTCGATGTAAGATACGCAACTTCAGCTACGGGAATAGCATAGCTGAAGTCGACGTATCTTATTTCGACTTACCTCGGGTCCTCACGGCGTGGGATCGACAGCCACGGCTCCCCCGTCAACTCCGCTACCACCGCTCGCCCTGGTGTAGTTCCGGAGTCGACGGGAGTGAGTTCGGGGATCGATATATCGCGTCTAGATGAGACGTGATATATCGATCCCCGATAGATCGATTACTACCCACCGGGTAGTAATTTGTCTGGATTTACCCTGGTGTAACATTCAGCGGGTAGGCTGGATGTACCCCAAGATGTAGATGAATTATGAAAGAGTGAAGCAACTGATGTAAATGTGTTGGTGAAGAACTTCAGCTTTTGCGGGGGGGGGGGGGGGGAGGCGGGGATCTGACTGCAACTAAAATGAGAGAATGCATGATGGGCATTGTCTTGGCCAACGTACCAGAGTTTGATCTGGGAACATAAGTTTGAAGAATTTGAGCTAAAAAGCCAAGCTATGTAGCTGAGGTCTGCAATTGACTCTCATCCTTTGTGGATAGGGAATACAGAGGTACATGTAACTCAGATCTGACATGTGGTTTATGAAGACATTATTTTTCACTGTAGAATGTTAACAAATCTCCATTGATTATATTTATATAATCACTATATTTACTATATTAACTATTATAAATATAGTATAATTTATAACGAATAATTCAGTTGCATGCAGCAGAGGACAAAATGTTTATTTTTAAAAGCTTTGCTATATGAAATAAAAATAGGTATCAGATTTTTGATTCTAGAACTATTTTAAAAGATGACAAAATCATGACAAGTCATAATCTAGCACATAGTTACCATAGTATTTAATCGGGAGTGTCAGAAAATGGATGGAACCAAATTCCATTTTTGTTTATACTAGTGTAAATCCAGTGTGACTGAGTTGACTAAGATTGTGTTAATCTGGATTTACCCTGGTGTAACATATTTGTCTGGATTTACCCTGGTGTAACATATTTGTTCATACTGTTTATGAATTGGCATGAATGTGTCATCCTCCCTTCATCTGAGTGTAAGAGAAGGTCTGAGATTCCAGGCCATAATAGGTCTCCTTTCAGAGCCTGCTGACTGGTAATTTTAATAGTTTGTAAAAAGAACAGGAGTACTTGTGGCACCTTAGAGACTAACAAATTTATTAGAGCATAAGCTTTCGTGGACTACAGCCCACTTCTCCACGAAAGCTTATGCTCTAATAAATTTGTTAGTCTCTAAGGTGCCACAAGTACTCCTGTTCTTTTTGCGGATACAGACTAACACGGCTGCTACTCTGAAACCTGTCATTAATAGTTTGTGTTTCTCTGACATCAATTGCAGCTCGGCTAAGGCAAAGTAAATGTCATAAAATGTTTTCTTCTTCAACAGCCATTGGCAAATAATTGGCATCTGTTTTCTGTTGTCTATCTGAAACAGACGTTTTCATTTCTCATCTAATTCCTTGTTGATTCAGGGCCCTTGAGGGATTGAAAAACTTTTTTAAGGAAAAATATTGATAACATTGTCTCATTGGAAATGTGAAAAGATTCTAAGCAACTTCCATCCAATTATTGTCCAGACTAGTTGGGATCTCTGAAAACAATTCAAAACAACACTCAGGAAATCCCTTTCTTTTGTTTAAAAGGTGGTTGACATAAAAACAGGAATCAGACAACTTCATTTGAATGATTCTGTTTTCATTCATCATCAACTGCTGGGTGACCCCAGCAAAATATTTACCAGAATAAAACATAAGATTTGTGTGTGCAGTGGGTGTACTTTTCCATGGGAGCCAATTAAACATTAAATTAAAGCTTATGTAATTATGATTTGTGTTTATGATGGGAAAAAAACCCTCCTTGTTACTAATGTTTAAAAGCAGATAAAATGCCTCTCTGACTTCAGGAATTCTTTTGGCTGAGCATGAGGCCATTAATAGTCATTAACACTCTTTCAAATGTATTGCCAGAGTGGTAATAAAATCAACACCTTCTAATTTTTATATTGAAACTGCGCCAAAGTGCATTTGGTCTTGTCACTACACAGCAATGTGCGTGATACTTAAGATATCAACATAAACACTGAATAAAATCATAATTTCTTTATTAAGCAAAGACACGTTGCAATGTCATCATAAACCAATATTATTCAAGTGTATCAGCAGAAGGCATGATAAGGAACATGAGATGGGCAACAGGTTGGCAAAAAAGGTGCAATCAGCTTTTATTTCCATGCTTGAACATTTTCATGAGATTGTTAAACATTAGCTGCAAAATCATACCCAGAAAACTAATTCTAATGTTTGTATTTTCTATTTGCCACTTAGATGCAAGTCACAATTGGACAACACCTTGCCTAATCAACACAACATCTGATCCATTTTCACTACTTTATTTCAGAACAGACTGACATATTTACATTGGAATCTTTTTACAGCAAATTTGGTTAGAATAAAACTCAGTTTAAACGGCTGTAGTTCCAAATTCCATCAGTGTCTTGAAATGCAATTCTAGATGCACTGAACCTCTGTTAATCAGGCACTAAATGGCTAAAGGGCTGAAAATAGGATATCAAGACTTTTGTTTCTGGGGCTCAGATCTTCCATCCTGCTCTTTGGGGGTTGAAGGATCAGCTCATCTGGAGTTCATTACAAGGTCTGGTTTGGATTTAGCCGACAACATCAGTGTTTGGCTGTTTAGTGACCTGTGTCAAATGCTGGTCATCTCAGACCTGTTCTTAGTGGACAGAAGTCGCCATCATTCTAACTATCACACTTTATTATGCCATTGTTGACAGTCTTAATAATGAGGCCAAGGATTGATTTGGACAGTGAACATGAATGAACAGAGATTTTCCCATCTGGATCAAGGTTCAGAGGCCTTGACCTTTACTGGAGAAGCCCACACTGCTGTAGCTCATGGCTCTACCTATTCTGTGGATATATGGAGATAGCCCCATCTACAGTGCTGTAGATTAACATCAGTATTATTGGTATTATTATGGTCCTCATTGCAGGAATTCCTCCATCCTTCCAGGCTTCATATTTTGCACTGATATTTACTGATCAAGCAGGGATGGATGGGACTCTATTGCAACCTTGAAGTTCAGTTTGTCTAAGCATCCAAAATTCTGAGGTTTCTTTTCTCTCTCTGCACTTTTTTTGCCTCCCATCCACTTTTTTGCCACCCCAAATACTCCCAGTCTTACAAATTCTACTCACTTCCTTCAGCTCCTTCACTAATTCCTTCTTCTCAACCAGCCCACTGCCTCAACAAGTCATTCTCCTCAGCCTTCGAGAAATCCCTGTTAGATACACCCAATAATGCATTTTGTTATTCTAAGCCAAGAACTCCGAGACTATAAAGGTTTGAGCTGGTTCCATATATTAACAGAGATATTCCTATCTCCTATTTTCTTTATTCTTCTAGCTTATCTTCGAGAGTTTCAAGAAAAAACAGTCTTATGGAGGGAGACCAGGAGCTACAAATAAGAGCTAGGTGGTATTATTATTACTTCCACTCTTTGTTGACTTTCTCAAATTAGGTAATTTCCAAATGCAGAGAAAATGTTCTATTCCCTTGTGAGTCTAGTGGACTGAAAACTGTTTTGCTACATACTTGGAAACTCTTGTCTATCTTAATTTTGCCTTTGAGTTGCTAGCTGTCTTTCTGAGCTATCTTATCACAGCATGAATGCATCCCATTATCATTCTGTCTGACACTCACAGAAATAGCTATAGCCAAGCCTCAGGGAAAGTTTTCCCTGTAGCATGGCCATTTTATTCTATAAACACACTGGTTAGTTGCAGATGCAGTTGCCTATCTTTCTGAAAGGTGTGAAATCACACAGAACAGTTACTACCTTGTGACCGAATGGCCAATTAACTACAACATGTTTAAGATGTGCACCAGCTTGCCTTATTTTCTGTTAAAACTGAGTCCATGAAAAGGAAGCATCATGTAGTTTAGGCAGTTGGGATTGCGGCAGACTGCAGTAGCAGAACTCTCATTTTATGGATTCTGAGGTGCTATCACTTTCAGTGTATACTGAACCCTTAAGCACATAAGTAGTCTCACTGAAGCCACTTGAAAAATATTAACATTTAGTCAGGAATTCTCCTCTGGGAAATTTTTGATTTTGTCAAGTTAAATATTTTTGTTAGGAAAATCAAAATGAAATATTTTATGTTGGCTTGACCCAAATCAGAATATTTCATTTTTGAACTAGTCCAAAATGTTTTGTATTGAATCAGTTCAATAAAACATTAAATTGCATTTCCCTATTGTGGTACATTGCCTTGTGGGAGTTGTAGTTCCAGCCCCAATTCTCTTTTATGAACCAGGCTTCCTGGAGAATTACATCTCCCATAAGGCAATGTGTTCATGTCCTTCCTATTGAGCTGTGTGGTGTATCATGGAAGTCGCACATCTCTGGGTGGATTATGGGAGATGTAGTCTGGTCAGGGAGCCTGGGCAAAAGGGAAGAATGGGCTCATCAGGCTCCCAAATTACAACTCCTATGAAGCTATACTCGGTTATGGGGAAAATGCAATTTAGTGCTTCAGAACAAAACATTTTAGGTCATTTCAATAAATCAAAATGAAACATTTCAACGTTGGGAAATCATTTTTTCTTTCAAAAATATTGAAACATAACATTTTGACATTTCTGAATCAAAACTTTTTAGAATTTCTGTTCCACTGAAAATTTTGAAATTTCAAACAAATATTGAAATGTCAGAATTTCTCATGGGATAGAAATTCCAAAATTCTCTCAGCACTAATTGAAAGTAGTGGGACTAGAGTTGGTCCAATGTTTTCAAATCAAGTTTCAATGAAGGTCTGCCACCCCACTGGGCAGGATTTCTGTCTCCCTGATTTGGAATGAAAATAATTTTGGAAATTCAGAATTTCTTGTGGGACAGAAATTCTGCTTCCTGAATAGCTCTAAATGGACCTTAAAGTTAAGTATGTGCTTAAAGCTCTAATCATATTTTGTATTGAAAAGGAACCAAACTGAAAGTTGTTCGACTTGAGTATATGCCCTAAACTGAAAACAAATCCAAACACCAAGGTTCAGAGAGTCTTTTCCATTTCCTATTTCATTTTAATTTCATTCAATGAAACCATCACAGTTGGACTAGTTTTAACTCTGCATGTGGAAATTTTAGGGGAGTGTCTGTTTCAAAAACTGAATTGTTGATTTTTAACACACCTCAATAAAGGTATTTTCATGGGCAGCATAGAAACGTGACAGTAGTTATTTCATCTACCATTTCCCCAGATTACAATCGCTCAGTAATTTTGTTAAGGTAAAATTTTACTTGTTGACAAATGACAGGAGATTTTCATCTATATTTGTTTACACCAGGACTGAGAGCAGAAGTACCAAAATGCTATGAGTGTGACTATTTGTGACCTGAGTTAAGCCGGGCATTATGTGGAAAAACTTATAAGAGAGGTTTCTATCTCCTTCTCAGACCACAGATGTTCAGGTGAACTTGGGCATGCTTTAGCTAATTGTTTGGATGATCATCAAAATTAAAATGAACCTTCCAAGTTGTTGACGTTTACCCATCACTGATCTGAATCTGGTTGCTTGATATATGCAGGAAACTTCTCTTCTACCATATGAAATGAACGAATGAATTTGCAACTTCAAGAGAGGAAGGAATTTGCTATGCGCCGAGCTGATGTCCTTTTCTTAGAGATCAGAGTTCCAATATGGCCATTCTGTTCAAATGGAAGCACTAAATACACAGCTCATTCATCAAGCCTAAAGAGTTTAACTCTGACCTGAACACTTGCTGCTGCTTGTTACTTTAATTGAAGCTACACAAGGTAACTGACCCTTATTCTGTGAAATAGGTATCTGTCTGATAATGATCTCACTTTGTCCCAAGGTTTAACAAGTGTTTACCTTTTAACCAACGCTCTGATTACATGATTGTTTCTCCCTCTCCCTTTTCCCTGACTCTCTTCCTTTATTATGTGATATAGCTTCTTAAGTCCCTGACATTTCAAGTGAGGGTCACTGTATTTATGCAGTGCCAATAACTCGGGAATGTAATCTTATGTGTTGAGTGTGCTCTTCACCATTGTTTTGCAAATTAGTCAACATGAAACCAAATAGTGATAATGTGTTGTTATGATTAAGGTTAATAAGCTACTGATTATCTCCATAGAATAAAACTGCAGACACATTATTTAAATGGTTTGCTTTGTTGAACTAATTGATAAAGGATCCAAACTTATCTCTGTGGTGTTAAAGACGATGGTGGGTGTGGGGGGAAATATTAAAGAACAAAACCAATGTGAGTGGTATATTTGTAGAATCTGTAAGTCATAGCCCCATGCTGTGGGCAGGGCAGATCCCCTAGGTTTTGTCACCCAAGGCAAAAAAAGGTTTTGGTGCCCTACCCTAGCCTCTGAATGACTGAGCCAAAAAACCCCCCAAAGATTTTGTGCCCCCAGAAGTTTGCATCCTGGGCAACCATCCTGGTCCCCTACAACAAAGATCAGCCATGGTGTGGGCAGTGTGCCATGCCATAGCTCCAGAGCATTCTATCTAGCCGCACATGGCATTAAGGCTACTGGGCTACCCTTGAAAATGGTAATGTCCACTCCCCTCTGCAAAATCCAGTCTTAGAGCAAGAGACATATCAGATAGCTAATCCATGGGCGGCGGTTATAATAGGCCTGGGGAGGTTAAGCCTCCCCTGGCACAGCCACCACCAGACACCTGGGCCATGGTGGCCCTGTCTGCGCTCCACCTCTTCCTCTCCCTGCTCCGCCCGTTCCCCAATGCCCCCACTGCACGATGCTACTTGGTGAATCCCTCCACTCCGCCACCCCCCCAGAGGTCCCCAATATCCCTTCATTCCTCCACAGCCCTCCTCACCCCTTTCCCCATGAGACACCTCCACTTGCTGCATCTCTCTCTCCTCCATCTTCCTGCCCCATGAGACACCCCGCCCCCGTCTGCCACTCACCATGCCCCCTCTTGCTGCATCCCCTCCACGAGAGTGGGTGGGTGAAAAAAGGATGTGGTGAACGGCAGGCTCGGGGGAGAGGTTCACGGGGGGAGGGGGTGGAAGAGAGGAGGGATGGGCTAGTGGCAGGGGTCTCGCGGGGGAGGGGGCAAGAGAGGAAGGCCATGGCAAGTGGCGGCAGGAGCCGTAGCGGGGGAGGGGGGTGTTACCGGAAAATTTAACCCCAACTGTCTTTTAATTTAAAACCCTTTATTCTCAATTTATCTAGTCCGGTATTAAAGGTTGTGGCCCGCCCTACAGATTTTCCAGAGAAAAGCTGCTAACCAAGGCCAGCTAACTTTCCCCTTGAAGGATACAGATACAGCCCTCCGATCAAGAATAGGCAGCAAGCAGTAAATTCATCTAAAACAAAAATCATATTTATTTAGCAGTAAAATGTTACAATAAAAGAGGAGAGAGAGAGAGGTAACAATAAAAATAATAAAACAGTAACAGTTACAGATACAGTCTAAAGGAAGCGACGCGAGAAATAAAGACAGTATTACAATTACAATTTATAACAATATAATCATTCACTTAATGCTCTATACCAGGGGTCGGCGACCTTTCAGAAGCCAGGGGTTGAGCAGTGAGCACCCCCTGGCACATTGGAAAGTTGGCGCTTGTAGCTCCAGCCC
Source organism: Trachemys scripta elegans (assembly GCF_013100865.1). Classification (NCBI taxonomy): domain Eukaryota; kingdom Metazoa; phylum Chordata; order Testudines; family Emydidae; genus Trachemys; species Trachemys scripta. The sequence continues at coordinate 51,956,365 of NC_048299.1, forward strand.
TGGAGTCGGTGCCTATACAAGGAGCCACATATTAACTTCTGAAGAGCCGCATGTGGCTCCGGAGCCACAGGTGGGCCACCCCTGCTCTAGGATGTTAAATAGAAAAGATTTTGACTTGCAGAGGCTTTTAAACAATCCCTCTGAACCGTCTAGTCAAGGTCCTTCTGCTGTGTCTGTTGCTCGAGGGCGATGGCCAGAGGCGTTTTGGCTGCTGTGGCGAGCGGGCAGTGCTGCGCTGGACGGCTGCTCCTGTTGCTGAGGTCAAATGTCTCCTCAGATGAGAGAGATGGAAGCCCGCTGGCGGCGGCTGCTGGGCTGCTGCGGAGGCCTCCTGCCGACTGGTTGCCAGAAGCGGTTGTTGCCAGGGGCAACCTTGGAACCCTGGGTGGGCTGCTGCTACAATAGCAATCTTCCAAGCAGCCTCTCTTTTGCTGGGTTCCGCTGGAGCTGCTGTCGTTGTTCCGCAGGTGTCTTCTTCCTTTCAGGTGTCCAGCAGCGTTCTTCTCTCTTGCTGGTCCCTATCTCCTGCAGAGCTTTAGCCTGCTGGCTGCTGCCTTTATATATGATTTCAGCTCATTAGCTATTTATTATCATAATTCAACCAATTAGCTTTTAAGGATTTGCATATGCTAATTTATATCACACATACTGATGACACTCAAGCTCAGCCAATCAGCTTCCAGAGATTATCATATGCTAATTAGCCACATGTACAGAAAGCTCCTCCCCGTCCAATAGACTTCTATGGGCTACAATGTATTCCTATGGGATTTTGCTGAATCATTCTGAGGTAGCCTTACCTTCCATTAAAAGAACAGGAGTACTTGTGGCACCTTAGAGACTAACAAATTTATTAGAGCATAAGCTTTCATGGACTACAGCCCACTTCTTCGGATGCATATAGCATCCATTGTTTCCTATAGGCTCCAACGCATTACCATGGGGTTGTCTTAGCTGACCTGATGAGCCCTAGCTACTTCAGCTGACCTTTGGATGAGCCCTAGCTAAAGTCCCGTTGATTTCGATGGGCCACCATGTATCTCTATGGGATTTTTCACTACATTACATAACCCTATAGCTGCCATTACTGTTTTCTAATTTAAACTATTATTGATTTTTATTTAATTAAAGCCTTGTTTTTAAAACTAATCCCTGTCCTAAGCATGTCAAAGGGTCCTGACACCATCACCATTCCTTTTATGTTCAATTAAGCAATTTTTATAATTTCAGCAATTTTAAACCCTTTCTGAAGTTTTTCTTAGATTTTCCAATTTAGGGCTTGGTAAGGCATTCTGGGCAACTGACACAAAAATCTTTTGTCACAATGGGGTCTGGTGCAGAGCGGGGGTGAAGTGTGGGTGGGACCGTGGGTGGAAGAGGTGAGTCAGGGAGCTAGCCTCCCCCAGGGGAAGCTTCATCCCCCACCCAAGAGCTTATCACACACCAAAGGGAACAAGAAGGAACCCGTGGACACAGTGGGATTGAAATAACTTTGTTTACTAAAGCTTGGTCTACACTACAGAATATGGTTGACATAAGGCAGCTTATGTCTACCTAATTCACTCAGTGTACACACAGCCTTGTTCCTGCCAATGTAAGTGCCCTGCCACACTGATATAATAACTTCACTTCCACGAGAGGCATATGGCTTCTGTCGATGTAGTTAGGGCAATGCAGTGTCCCTAAAGACACTGTGTTACTTACATTGGCTGTTGGCTAAAATTCTTGTCAATTTCACGCCTCCTATTGGAGGCGTGAAATTGACAAGAAAGGCTGGTAGGTTCCTTGCTGTGAACCTTATGCCTGTCTCACAGCTCAGGCTGTCCCCCCAGGGCAGGTGGGGGGCTCCAGCTAGAACCTGGCTGCCCCCACAGATCCCGGCTATTTGCTCGCAGCGGGCTGCTGCCTGGGCTTCCCTCTCCCTGCCAGGAGCCGTGCTGCTCCCAGATCCCAGTCAGGCTGCTGCCCATGATCCCCACTCCAAGCCTGGATGCCAGGCACTGAAAACCCAGTCTCCCAGAGCTGTCAGAGTGTGGCTGCTCTGACTGGAGACAATAGCAGCATGAAATTGACAAGAATGTCAATTTCACTGCTGGTAGGCTCTATGCTGTGAAATTGAGCCAGTGCAGGCTCACAGCTGGGACTGTCACTCCTGGGCCGATTGTGGGCTCCAGCTGTGAACCCCATATGACTGTCAGTGCCTCACTCTTGGCTGGCAATGCCTCATAATGCCCAACTTCAGTTGGTGCAAGTGCTTCTGGTGAGGACGCGCTCCACGGGCAGACGGAGGGTAGTGTGGACACCAACAGCCGATTGAATTACTGTGGTGGGTGTAAGTCGACCTAAATTAAGTCCACCTAAATGTGTAGTGTAGACAAGCCCTAACTCTATATATCATGAAAGAACTAGCTTCATATAGGGTTTGTCTTTACTGAGAAAAAATGGTGTGTTCTTTGCTCGAGATACCCATCTGGAGTTAACTAAATGATGGTAAAATCCTAATGAAGACAAGGAAGTACGTCCCATTTATTTCAGTGGAAGCAGAGTTAGGCCAATGCTGAGCACTTTTAAAAATCCAATCCTGAGTGTATATTTCTGCTCCATCTTCATGAGAAGGCCATTGCTTTTGAAAATTCCACCCTCTATTTTCCTGTAAGGACCAGGCCTCATGCCATTTTCCACTGACTGAGGGAGAGTGTTGTCATAGGCACAAAGGAAGCATCAATATGATATTACACTTGGAAAATATTAGCTCTCTCTGTGACTTTCTGGCCCAGAGATGTGAGTACTGCCAACTGGATCACTACTGACAGTTTTGTCTCTTTATGCTTGTATGCCCCACAAAAGAGTATCTGAACATTGAAATAAGGAAGGGCACTTCTGCCAAAACAAAACAACAGTGTGCATTGTGTAAAAGTGACTTTGAAATCTATTAAGAACACACAGATGATAACTCATACATGTGTATACAAATCTATAGCCCATGGACGCTTTATCTGCATGAGTCAGAGCAGACAATGGCAGCAGGGGCCAACCTCAGTGATAATAAAGTTAAGGTAATTAATACCAAAATACAAGTTGTGGTCTGACACTAAGAAGTGAGAGATTTCAAGTAGAGCTGGATGAAATTTTTGGCTGAATTTTTGGTGAAAAATTGAGATTCCGCAACACCAAAATGTTTTGCAAATTTTGGGTCAATTTTGCCAACTAAGCCAAAAAGAAAAATTTGAAGCATTTCAAATTTCTGTTTGAAATAATATTTTGTTTCAAAATTTCCATTACTTTTGTTTTTAAAAAACTAAAAATTTTAAAATGATCAAAATCTGAAGTTTCAGTTTTGTCAAAATGAAGTGTTTCATATTTTCGACCTTTCAATTTACTGCAAAAAAATTTGATTTTCTATCCAGCCCAAAACTATTTTTTGCAACTTTTCAAAATTGCCAGTGAACTGAAAAAATCTGTTCTAAATGCAAGAATTCCAGTTATATAGTACTTGGTATATGATGTAGCCTCTGGCGGGACACTACTGAGAGTATCAATTCAGAACAAATTGCTTAGAGAAGGGCAGTCACAGCCCACAGTTGGGGTTCCTTCATTATCAAGGCACACCAAACCAGCCAAACAGAGAAGACTTTGGTTTTACCCCCCTGGCTAACCAAAAGTCATACAAGCAATTCTCTCAGACACTCCAGTTTTCCAGTATCACCACCAGCAGCACACCTTATGGGGATGAATGGGATAAAAACCAATACCCCAGGAAAAGAAAAAAGTTCTCCCAATCCCAAAGGACAAAGGTCAATATACCAGTCAGATCTTACCCGCAAATCACTCTGTTGCTAATCCTTTAGAATCTAAAATCTAAAGGTTTAGTCATAAAAAGAAAGAAATATAGATGAGAGCTAAAATTTGTTAAATGGAATCAATTGCATACAGTAATGGCAACGTTCTTGGTTCAGACTTTTAGCAGTGATGGAATAAACTGCAGGTTCAAATCAAGTCTCTGGAGTATATCCACAGCTTGGATGGGTCATTCAGTCCTTTGTTCAGAGCTTCAGTGTAGCAAAGTTCCTCCAGAGGTAAGAAGCAGGATTGAAGGCAAAATGGAGATGATGCACCTGCCTTTTATAGTTGTTTTGCCATGTGGCTGGTGCTTCCTTTGTTCCAAACACAAGCTACCCAGCATATGGCTTGAAAACCTTAGAGTTCTGAGCATAGGCATGTCCCTACATGCCTTGCTGAGTGACAAGGTGTATCTGCCATCTCTCAGTGGGTCAGTTGTATAGCTCATGGTCCTTAATGGGCCATCAAACAGGCTAGGCAGTGCTGATGCCAAATTGTCTGGGGTGTCACCCAGAAGCATAGCACAAGTTTGAAATACAGACAATATAGAGCCAATATTTATAACTTTAAATACATAAATGATACATGCATACAGACACCATAATCATAACCAGCAAATAATAACTTTTTCATAGCCACCATACTTGATCTCCTTTGTACAAAATTTGGTGCAACTATAGGACCTTGGTTGCAACAATGATCTATATGGTCCCAGTTAATGAGAATAACGTCACCCTTGTGTTCTCAATCTAGGTGGTCACGAGTAGGTTTCAGTGGGTCATGACCACTCTTCCTCTTCTCTTGGCTAAATAGGAGTGGGGTTCTGAAACTTTTTGTTGTCCTGTAACGTGAGTCACACAGTACGGAAGAGGTGAGTTACACATAGTTTCTTTGCCCTAATGTCTTTTACTTGTGTATTAATTTTAGAATAATAGAATATCAGCATTGGAAGAGACCTCAGGAGGTCATCTAGACCAACCCCCTGCTCAAAGCAGGACCTAATCCCCAACTAAATCATCCCAGCCAGGGCTTTGTCAAGCCTGACCTTAAAAATCTCTAAGGAAGGAGATTCCCCCACCTCCCTAGGTAACCCATTCCAGTGCTTCACTACCCTCCTAGTGAAAAAGCTTTTCCTAATATCCAACTAAACCTCCCCCACTGTGCCTTGTTCTGTCATCTGGTACCATTGAGAACAGTCTAAATCCATCCTCTTTGGAACCCCCTTTTAGGTAGCTGAAAGCAGCTATCAAATCCCCCCTCATTCTTCTCTTCTGAAGACTAAATAAGCCCAGTTCCCTCAGCCTCTCCTCATAAGTCATGTGCTCCAGACCCCTAATCATTTTTGTTGCCCTCCGCTGGACTCTTTCCAATTTTTCCACATCCTCCTTGTAGTGTGGGCCCCAAACTGGACACAGTACTCCATATAAGGCCTCAACATTGCCGAATAGAGGGGAATGATCATGTCCCTCGATCTGCTGGCAATGCTCCTACTAATACAGCCCAAAATGCCGTTAGCCTTTTTGGCAACGAGGGTACACTGTTCAGTCATATCCAGCTTCTCATCCACTGTAGCCCCTATGTCCTTTTCTGCAGAACTGCTGCCTAGCCACTCAGTCCCTAGTCTGTAGCTGTGCATGGGATTCTTCCGTTCTAAGTGCTCTGCACTTATCCTTATTGGACCTCATCAGATTTCTTTTGGCCCAATCCTCTAATTTGTTTAGGTCCCTCTGTATCTTATCCCTACCGTCCAGCATATCAACCATTCCTCCCAGTTTAGTGTCATCTGCAAACTTGCTGAGGGTGCAATCCATTCCATCCTCCAGATCATTAATGAAGATATTGAAAAAAAACGGCCCCAGGACTGACCCTTGGGACATGCCTCTTGATACCGGCTGCCAACTAGACATGGAGCCATTGATCACTACCTGTTGAGCCCGATGTTCTAGCCAGCTTTCTATCCACCTTATAGTCAATTCATCCAGCCCCTATTTCTTTAACTTGCTGGCAAGAATACTGTGGAAGACCGAGTCAAGGAATAACACGTCCATTGCTTTCCCCTCATCCACAGAGCGAGATACCTCCTCATAGAAGGCAATTAGGTTAGTCAGGCATGACTTGCGCTTAGTGAATCCATGCTGACTGTTCCTGATCACTTTCCTTTCCTCTAAGTACTTCAAAATTGATTCCTTGAGGACCTGCTCCATGATTTTTCCAGGGAGTGAGGTGAGGCTGACTGGCCTATAATTCCCTGGATCCTCCTCCTTCCCTTTTTTTTAAAGATGGGCACTACATTAGACTTTTTCCAGTCATCCGGGACCTCCCCCGATCGCCATGAGTTTTCAAAGATAATAGCCAATGGCTCTGCAATCACATTCGCCAACTCCTTTAGCACCCTCGGATGCAGCACATCTGGCCCCATGGACTTGTGCTTGTCCAGCTTTTCTAAATAGTCCTGAACCACTTTTTTCTCCACAGAAGGCTGGTCACTTTCTCCCCATGCTTTGCTGCCCAGTGCAGTCGTCTAGGAGCTTACCTTGTTTGTGAAGACAGAGGTGAAAAAAGCATTGAGTACATTAGCTTTTTCCATATCCTCTATCACTAGGTTGCCTCCCCCATTCATTAAGGGGCCCACGCTTTCCCTGACCACCTTCTTGTTGCTAACGTACCTGTAGAAACCTTTCTTGTTACTCTTAACACCCCTTGCTAGCTGCAACTCCAAATGTGATTTGGCCTACCTGATTTCACTCCTACATGCCTGAGCAATATTTTTATACTCCTCCCTGGTCATTTGTCCAGTTTTCCACTTCTTGTAAGCTTCTTTTTTGTGTTTAAGATCAGCAAGGATTTCACTGTTAAGCTAAGCTGGTCACCTACCATATTTACTGTTCCTTCTATGCATTGGGATGGTTTGTTCCTGCAACCTTAATAAGGCTTCTTTAAAATACAGTTAGCTCTCCTGGACTCCTTTCCCCCTCATGTTATTCTCCCAGGCGATCCTGCCCATCAGTTCCCTGAGGGAGTCAAAGTCTGCTTTTCTGAAGTCCAGGGTCCATATTCTGCTGCTCTCCTTTCTTCCTTGTGTCAGTAGGCATTGCTTGCCTCTAAGCTTTATGTGTGAATAAAGCTTCATTTTGAATACAGAAAGGATGTACAAAAGACTTAAGCTCTTATTTGCAGCATTGTTGTAGCCATGTCGGTCCCAGGATATTAGAGAAACAAGGTGAGTGAAGTAATATCTTTTTGTCACAGAGTGTGGGGGGGACACAAAGCCCTGCACCCCCGGCTTCCTGAGATTCACCATGACTCACAGCCAGCCAGTAAAGCAGAAGGTTTATTTAGACGACAGGAACACAGTCCAAGACAGGTCTTGCAGGCACAGACAACAGGATCCACCCCAGTTAGGTCCATCTTGGGGTTCCAGGGCCCCACAGCCCCCTTGGGAGGTCAGAGCCCTGTCTGCCTCCCAGCCATTCCACCAGCCAGCTCCTGAAACTCTCCCACAGCCTTTGTTCAGTTTCCCGGGCAAAGGTGTCACCTGGCCTCTAACCCCTTCCTGGGTTCTCAAGTTACATGCTCCGGTGTCTTCCCTCAAGGCCAGTCTCCCATCCCCCAATGCAGACCGTCCTAGCCAACCTCCCCTGCCTTCCCAGCCAATACTCCCCACTCAGCATTCAAAGACCACATTAAGAACAGTCCCAGTTCATCACATCTCTCCCCCCTTCGAGACCGAACTGAGCGAGGTCACTTTAGCCAGTAACCCGGGGAAGTTCGAAGCTACCCCCGTTCCCGTGGATGCCCCAGCATCCCTCCCATTCCTTGGTGAGAATTACACCAGGCCCTTCCAGTTTCACGCCTCCCCTTAGGTCGGGGGTGCTCGATGGCACTAGTAGTTCGCATGGAAGGTTTATGCAGCCTGTGCCCTTTTCCCACCCCAATACCCCTGGGGTTCCAACTGGGGTCTTCTCCCAGCGTTCCAGTCTGGAGGTCAGTGATTCAGGCTCTCTTGGTTCAGAGCCCCCCTTTTAACCTTGGCCACCCTCTGGAAAGGCTCCTCTATGCTGGGCAAGGGTCCTAAAGCCATTTTCCCCTTGTCCCGGGCCTTCCTCCCCCTCTGACAGGGGTCACAGGATCAGCAGTACTGTCGGACAGTGACAAAGACCCCAGGCCAGTAAAAGCTCCGTAGCAGCCTCTGCTGGGTACGCCAGGTCCCCTGGTGCCTTGAGAGGGGAATGTCATGGGCCCGGTACAGCAGCTGGCAGCGATACTTCTGGGGTACCACCAGCTGCCTCCTGATCCCCCCCGACTCCATTTTCCCTGGGGGAGCCCATTCTCGGTACAGGAACTCTTTCTCCCACAGGAACCTTTTCCGGCCACCTCTTCCCATGGTCTGTACCGCACTGAGGTCGGCCAGGTCCCTTATCTTCCGCAAGGAGGGATCTTTCTGCAACTCGGCCTGGAACTCAGCATCTGGGACAGGGATAGCCACCTGCTCTCTCTTGCCGGCTGGGTCTGAAGCCGCAGCCTCCCTGAGCCGTGTCCCTGGGTGTTCCTTCCCCACCAGGTTAGGGTCCTGCGCCTCAGGCAAGGCACCCTCCCCGCTGTCAGGGCACAGTGCCCCTTGCTGGCTCTGACTACGGGTCATGACCAGGGCACCCTGGAGGTTGCTTGGCCAGTCCTCCAGGTCCCCCCCCATCAACACCTCAGTGGGCAAATACGGGTGAACCCCCACGTCCTTGGGGCCCTCCTTGGCCCCCCACTTCAGGTGTACCCTCGCTGTGGGCACTTTGACTGGGGTCCTACCCACCCCCATCAGGGTCAGGTAAGTGTTGGGCACCACCCGATCTGGGGCCACCACCTCGGGCCGGGCCAGCGTCACCTCTGCGCCCGTATCCCAGTATCCACTGCCCTTCCGCCCATCCACCTCCAGGGGAACAAGGTACTCGCTCCGCAGGGACCGCCCAGTACCTACCCTGTAAACCAAAAACCCTGAGTCTGGAGCATCCAGCCCCCCAGAGGAGCCGGCCTGGCACTCTCCTCCCTCCTTAGCAGGTGGTACGCTGCCAGCCCCCCTGGCCGGGGAATGCTGCCCCTTGTCCGGCTGGGTCTCTACCCAGTCAACCCTCTGTGGGTTGGGTCCGCTCAGTCTGTCCCTGAGCCTGAGGCACTGGGCCCGTATGTGGCCCCTTTGGCCACAGTGATAGCAGCCCATGACCCGTGGGTCCCCTCGAGCCGGTCGGATGGACCTGATGCTGAATGTCCCCCTTTGGTGGGCGTTCTACATATTTCCCCGCTGGGAGGTCCCATGGTGACTCTCTCTGTGTGTTGTGGCAGGCCTGTTCCTTTGGGACTCCTCTCTGTTATCCCCTGCCCGACTGTTCACAAACTCGTCGGCCAACTGGCCTGCGTGCTGTGGGTTCTCTGGCTTTTAGTCCATCAACCATTGCCTCAGGTCGGATGGGCACTGCTCATACACATGCTCCAGTACGACTAGGTCAAGCAGGTCCTCTATAGTTTGGGCCCCAGCTGTCCACTTGCGGACATACCCCTGCGCCCGGTTGGCTAGTTGTAGGTATGTGACCTCACGGGTTTTACGCTGACTCCGGAACCTTTTCCAGTACATCTCAGGGGTCAGCCCAAACTCGTGGAGCAGGGCCTTTTTGAACAGTTCGTAGTCCCCTATCTCCACCCCTTTCAGTTGGCTGTACACCTCCCTGGCTGTGGAGTCCAGTGAGGGGATGAGAAACTGGAGCCTGTCTGCAGGGTCAACCTGGAGCAGCTCGCAGGTATTCTCAAAGGCCATCAGGAAGGTATCCATGTCCTCCCCCTCCTTACACTGGGTCAGGAAGCACTTATCAAAGCTCTTTGCAGTCTTGGGTCCCCCCTCACTCCCCGCAGCCGGGGCCCAGGGCCGGCTTTAGGCCGATTCGGCTGAATTGGGCCCCGCGCCAAGAGGGCCCCGCGCTGCAGCTGTCCGCCCCGCCCCCAGCTCACTTCCCCCTCCTCCCCTCCCCTGAACGCTCCGCCCCCTCCCCTGCTTCCTGAAAAGAAGCATGGGCGGGCCGGCAGCACAAGGTAAGCTGGGGTGGTGGGGGCGCAAGAAGGGCTCCGGGGAGGCGCGGCCCGTTCCCGCAGGCCCCAGCGGCTCTGGCCCGGCTCGGGTCTCCCCCCATCCCCCCCGCGCGGCGCGGCTCGGGTCTCCCCCCGTCCCCCCCCCCCGCGGGCGGGCCCCGCGCGTCCCCTCGTCCCCCCCTCGCGGCGCGGCGTGGCTCGGGTCTCCCCCCGCGGCGCCGCGCGGCTCGGCTCAGGTCTCCCCCGTCTCCCCCCGCGGCGTGGCTCAATTCCTGGGGGTGGGGCTTGCAGCAAGCCCCGCCCCCAGGAATCGGGCCCCGCTATTGCTAAAGCCGGCCCTGCTGGGGCCCCACTGCTCCTCAGCCTGGCCAGTTCCAACTCGTGCTGACGTTGGTCCCGCTCATGTTGCCGTTGTTTCTCCTTCTCTTCCTGCTCATGCTGATGTTGTTTCTCCTTCTCTTCCTGCTCCTGCTTCAGTTCTTGCTGCCTTAATTTGAGCTCTTTCAGTCTCAGCTCCCTGTCATATTCCAGTCGCATCCACTCCCGGGACGGGGAGCTCTGCCGGGACAATCGCTTGCTGGCCGCCGGGGTCAGGGTGCCCTCGGTATTCGCTGGGCTTCCCCCAACCCCTCCCCTAGGTATAGGTAGGCAGGGTCTCGGGATGTCCTCGGCAACAGTCTGACCGCCCAAAGCCATGTCAGGCCCTGGGGCCCACGCTGCATCCGCCGGGCGGCTGCCCTCAGGGACAGGGCTCAGTTCATCCAAGCAATCCCTCTCCTCCAGCTGGGCAATTAGCTGTTCTTTGGTGGACCTCCCAATGCGCAGTCTCCTCTGCCTGCACAGCTCCACCAGGTCGCTCTTAAGGCATTTAGCATACATCCTCCTGCTGGCCACTCACAGGCCTGTGCTCTCCGCTTTCCACCATTCCAGGGAGACCCCTAGTGTGCCAGCCATTCTTCAGGTCACCATCTCTTTGCCAGGGTCAAGCTGCAGACTCCTCCGCCCCCCGGACTGCTTGCTGCGATCTCCCTGGGGACCCTGTTACTGCAACAGTCCTTCTCTCTGGTCACACACTCCCAGGGGTTAATCCCTCCCTGAACCGTCTCTCTCTGACTCTTCAGCCCACCTGATCCCCGTCGATCCCCCTTCGTTTTACTGCTCCCCAGTCACTTACTGCAGGAAGCACCGTCCATGGGGTGCAGTAGATCCCACCTCTGCCACCAGTTGTCACGGAGTGTGGGGGGACACAAGGCCCTGCACCCCCGGCTTCCTGCAATTCACCATGACTCTCAGCCAGCCAGTAAAGCAGAAGGTTTATTTAGACGACAGGAACACAGTCCAAGACAGGTCTTGCAGGCACAGACAACAGGATCCCCCCCCAGTTAGGTCCATCTTGGGGTCCCAGGGACCCACAGCCCCCTTGGGAGGTCAGAGCCCTGTCTGCCTCCCAGCCGTTCCACCAGCCAGCTCCTGAAACTCTCCCTTCAGCGACCCCTCCCACAGTCTTTGTTCAGTTTCCCTGGCAAAGGTGTCACCTGGCCTCTAAACCCTTCCTGGGTTCTCAAGTTACATGCTCCGGTGTCTTCCCTCAGGCCAGTCTCCCATCCCCCAATGCAGACCGTCCTAGCCAACCTCTCCTGCCTTCCCAGCCAACGCTCCCCACTCAGCATTCAAAGACCACATTAAGAACAGTCCCAGTTCGTCACACTTTTATTGGACCATCTTCTATTGGTGAGAGAGACAAGCTTTCGAGCTTTCACAGTGACCTGAAGAAGAACTCTGTGTAAGCTCGAAAGCTTGTCTCTCTCACCAATAGAAGATGGTCCAATAAAAGATATTACCTCATCCACCTTGTTTCTTTGAGCTCTTACATGCAGATGCCCCTTTCTCAAAGTATATTTGCTGTCATGGTCTTTTGGTTTCCATTCCAAGCTGAATGTATATGAGGTTATTCAAACAGCAGCAAAAGGGAGCCTGATCTTTAGCTCACAAGCTGTGAGAAATATTTCTAACATAAAGGAAAACAGCTCACATGCCAATTTCATAAGAGTGGGAAAAATACAAAGGAATTACTTCTCTCCTAGTACACTTTTACAAACATTTGTGAAAAACTGCTTTTTGCCAAGTGAAATTGGAAGCTGAGTATCTCACTGCTGGGGGTGGAAGGTGAAAGGTAAAATTCAGTTTGTATCGTTTGGCCCAAATTTTCAAATTTAGTTGCTTAAAGTTAGGCACCTAACTCCATATTTAGGCACCTAAATAAAAGTGATTTTATTTTCATAAAATCGGCAGAAGCTCGGCATTTCTGACCACCTGGTTACTTTTATTTGATGTCTAAATATGGAGTTAGATGCCAAGTTTTAGGCACCCAAGGTTGAAAATTGTGTCCTTTGTCTTGATCCAAAACTATGGGACGAACAATGCTTGTCATGTCACTCACATTTGGGATTTAAAATTATTTAACTGAAATAAAAGATTGATTTTCTAAAAGTGTGCTCACAAATGCATATACCAGCTTTCATTGTGGAAAGGGTATACAAATCTCTTCTATACTTGTACTTCTTTGAAAATGGAGTCCATCATTATTCCATTAACTACATTAGGAGAGTCACAGATTCCAAGACCAGAAGGGACCATTGTGATAACACTGCTCTACAGCCAAAATGCTTCTGAAATAAATGTAGTCAAACTTTACTAATTCTGGGTCTCAGAGAACAAAAATGATGCTTAAAATTGTTGATTGGCTCTAGTTTTCAAGCTATGCTTTTTAGGCAAAACCATGAATGATGCAATCTGAAGCTGGTATTGCGTCATACATGATATGAATTGCATCATGTTATTCCTAGACGGCATGGATGATGCAATCATAACGAAGCTTACATCACTCTGCTGAACAAATTGCCCTATATCAGCCCTAGAAATCATACAGTGTCGTGCTCTCTTATTTGTCAGTGATTGATTTTGCAAAGGACACATTTCTGTTTAGCCAAAGTGAGCAGAGATGCCTCGTACTTGTGTGAACAGTGCAGATAACTTCTGCTATGTTTGTGATGAAGTGACTTTTGCATCACAAAAGCGCAGTATAACCACTATGGTTAAGAAAGCCTATCACCTTTATTTTGGCTGCAAAATTGGAGATCAGGACAAGAGGTGGGCCCCACACATATGCTGCAACACTTGTGCAAATCTTCGCCAGTGGTTGAACAGGAAAAGGAAATCTATGCCTTTTGCAGTGCCAATGATTTGGAGAGCACCAACAGGTCATGCCAGCAATTGTTACTTCTGCATGGTGCCTCCAGTTGGGAAAGGTGTGTCAAAGAAGAAAAAGTGGACTGTGCATTATCCAAACATTCCATCAGCTATACACCCAGTACCCCAAGGAGAAGGACTGCTGGTTCCTGATGCACCAGAATCATTCTCACTTGAGTCAGACGAGGAAGAGGATGAAACTTCTGGTCCTGAACCATCAATGTCACAGGACACATTTTCTCCCATCCTCCTCCTCTGAACCACACCTCATAACACAAGGTGAACTGAATGACCTTGTCAGGGATTTGGAGCTACCCAAGAGTAAGGCAGAGCTGTTGGGCTCCAGACTACAGCAGTGGAATCTCCTGGCAGGTGATGTTAGGGTTTCCATGTTCCGTGACCCTCAAAAGGATCTTGTCCCATTCTTCTTCATGGAAGGTGATCTTGTAGCCTGCAACAACATCGATGGTGTGATGGCAGCCCTCAACATCGTTCACGATCCAGATGAGTGGAGACTGTTCATTGATTCATCGAAGATGAGTCTTAAAGCTGTTTTACTGCATAATGGCAATGTTTTGCCATCAATTCCAGTTGGTCATGCAGTCCATATGAAGGAAACCTATGACAACATGAAACAACTTTTGAGGTGCATAAACTATGACCAACATCAGTGGCAGCTTGTGGTGATTTGAAGGTTGTTGCTCTCTTGCTTGGTCTGCAGACTGGATACACAAAGTACTGCTGTTTTCTCTGCGAATGGGATAGTCGTGCAAGAGATTGCCACTACATCAAGAAAGATTGGCCACTCCGACAGTCATTGGAGCCTGGGAGGAAAAGTGTTCAGCATCCACCACTTATTGAATCAAGGAAGATTTTGTTATAGCCCTTACACATCAAGCTGGGTCTGATGAAGAACTTTGTCAAGGCCATTGACAAAACACAAGCAGCTTTCAAGTACCTCCGTGGAAAATTTCCAATTTCAGCACATCAAAATACATAATAAATAGCACATTTTATCTCTGAAGCAGACGACTTCTCAAAAATTGTAGACCAGTGTTATCTGTGCCTTTAATAATTCCTCAGTATAATAATAAATAACACCATATTATTCCACATTCAGAATCATGAACACTGCAACTTACTAGAGTCCATAGAGAACAGTGTTTGTTTGTTTTTTTAATAAAAATAAAGGAATGAACTAGGTAACCGGGAAGAAGAATAGACAGAATCCATCAAAGGCTCCAAACTTAACATGTGTAATAGGAAATGGACAGGGGGTAGGGGACACTTGGTAGCGTTATCCTCTTCCACTTTCTCCTTATTTGAGGGAAGTATGTTCATTTCCTCATGGGAGTTGGCAGAGCCCTTTGCTGAGTTAGTGCCACACATGTATGCAAAGGGGCACAAAAGAGAAGCAGAAGTGGTAGTATCATTGTGGAATTTGAATGTAGTGGCACTTCTAATTTATTTAGTATTCAGTGTTTTGACTTTAATTAGAATTCTTTTGTCACATCATTCATCAAATGTACTTGAAAGAAATGGAAATTAACACCAAAGTTTTGGTTGCCTGCAGCATGCTTGTAATACTTTTACTCATTTTAGTTTATTGTTGTTCAGTTCAGTTTACTTGCGATGGTTCACTTAGCTGCGACTGTATTAAAAAAACAAAAGGTTAGAATGAATATACACTCTTTAAACGTGTTGTTTTGTGAGGGACTCATAGCTCTCAACACCCTGTTAATCAGCCGCCAGTTCTTTTCTGGTTCTTTCGTTTGCTGTTGCATATAGAAAAATAGTACAGAAGCTTCTCCATAAGAATTAATTGTGCAGTTGTCCAGGACACACAAGCTTCATGACGCTGTTGCAACACTGGGAAGTCATTGATGTTTGTGTATTGGCTGAAACTCAGTTAAAGTGTACAGAGAGTGGAATATCGCCAAGTGGCTGAAAGTGTTTGAGGTGAAACAAAATAATTTTACGAAAATATTGTCTGCAGGGGGAAAATGTCCACAGATATCACTTCAACTGCATGATTATTTACACACCAGGATGGCAGCATTGCCAACCTCAAGTGCTCAAAATTCATTAGTTTAGGCCCCAGAAAATCATGCAATTGGTTTAAAAATCTAAAGAGTCTTTAAAAAAAACACCAATAATAAATCGGGAGCTATTTTAATTTGGTTTCTGAGTCTTTAGAATAGCCTCAGAGCTTGTTTTCCAGCTTTTCTCTGGGTCAGTGGGGGCTAGATTTTTTTTTAATGGAAATCAAGATTCTCTCACAATCTCATGGCTCCTTATGATAAATAAAGGGGGGGGATAGCTCCTTTTAATGGACACCCAACCAGCCAGTTAGCTGTAAAATCCCTCTTGGTAGCAGTTCTTTACTTGCTTTACCTGTAAAGGGTTAAAAAGTCCCCCAGGTAAAGAAAAAAAAGTGGGCACCTGACCAAAAGAGCCAATGGGAAGGTAGAACTTTTTAAAATTGGGAAAGAAACTTCCCCTTTGTCTGTTGTTCTCTGGGCTGCAGGGACACAGGCAGTAATGCTGTAACCAGCTTTAAGCCAGATATGATTATTAAGTTATACCTCAAACCTACTTATCTGGAGCGTCAGATATGTAAATAAAATTAGGGAATGTCTAAAAAGACGCGATCAGGGTTATTTCTTTTATTTCTTATTGGCTTGTGGACTTCTCTGTGCTAACCCCAGATGCTTCTGTTTGCTTGTAACCTTTAAAATGAATCCCCCAGAACGCTATTTTGGGTGCTTGATTTTTGGAATTGCTCTTTTAAAATCTAGCAAAAGCTTAAGTTCCAGTTGTATTTTCTTTCTTTTTGTTTTTAATAACATTTACCTTTTTTAAGAACAAGATTGGATTTTTGGTGTCATAAGAGGTTTGTGCAAGTTGTTTGATTAGCTGGTGCCACAGCTAATTTTCTTTTTCTTTCTCAGCTTTTCCCCGGGGGGCGAGCGGGAGGGAGGGAAGGGCTTGAGGGTACCCCATAGGGAGGAATTCCCAAGTGCTCCTTTCTGGGTTCAAAGGGTTTTTTTTGTTTGTTTGTTTTTGCAATGGGTGGTGGCAGTGTTTACCAAGCCAAGGTCAGAACAAAGCTGTAACCTTGGGAGTTTAATACAAGCCTGGAGTGGCCAATATTAATTTTTAAAATCCTTGCGGGCCCCACTTCTGCACTCGGAGTGACAGAGTGGGGATTCAGCCTTGACACTCCTGGAACTGAAGGTTTAAGAAAAACGTGAACTATCACAAGACTCATTATAAAATTACGAAAGCAGGCAACCTGAGTTGCACACATCTACACTGAGTAACAGGGTCCTTTCTCACCCCTTCTCCTCCCAGCTATTTGTCATCCCCCTTCACTGTGTCACACTGCAGATGTACACTTTAAAGTCTTTGGGGCAAGGACAGTGGCTACTTTTTGATGAAGGGCTTAGTACAACTTTGGTGGCTATAAAATATTTAATTATAATACAAGTCCACGTTAATTGAACTAGTTTATGCCCTGATCCAATTCCCATGGAAATTCCTTGTGATGTCAATGAGAACTGGATCAGACCCTTAATGTCTGTTTGAACACTTATGAAGACGTATGATGCCTTTTTACACTATAATTCAGGACCATATACTTTAAGTATCATAGTATCCTTTCTTCATGCTTACTGAATTCTGAAGTATGTCTGCTTTGCATTTTAATATAGATAAACATTTTAATAAAGTATATATTTAAGCATGCTGTGATCAATATAATACAGTGTCAAAGCATTCACTAATGCTTTGCATCCCCTTGTTTTAATATAACAATGGTTTCAGATAACTGGCACATCTGAACAATAATAGGGTGCTCTGGTTTAATCATTATGGAAACACAGTAACATAAGAAAATGCAATAGTTGCTAAAGGATCCCCATTATAGAGATATATCACACACATACATTTTGTGGGTACCTAATGCCAGCTCTGAGTGTAAATAAATTGCAGCTCTGAGAATATTATCTGTGCCTTGTACTTCAGAGCTGTCAGTCAGTATTTTTGATCATTAGCCATCTGTGATTATTTTAATTTTTGCCAGCAGGAGCAGGAACTCTTTTCCACCAGGGAGCTCTGCTATTACAATATAATTTATATGTAAAGAGCTCATTTCATTAGTGAAAAAAAACTTTTTACATAGTTTTGGTTTTTTAGTTTAAAAGAAACTCCTGGCACTTTTAAAAACATCCACAGAAATATTTATTACGTAGCTTATTCTCTTCTATTGAGACTTTTGTACATTCTCTCTACAGAAAAGACAATTAGCAACTTGCTGGACTGGGTGGCTGTAACCCTGCCACTGTAGCACCTTTACTTGTGGGCAAACAATATAGTACTTTTGTTTCTTCAGTTCCACTTGAAACTACCACATTTTTAGGCTTTGTCTTCACTCAAAACCAGTCATTAGCCAGCATGTGGTAATACCCTAATGAAGACAAGGCAGGTGTTGTTTTAACACGTGTTAGCAGGTTCACATAAAGGCTTTACAGCTGTCTTTGTCTTTACTAGGATTTTACCATGTTAGTTGCCACTTCACATTAACTAAACTGTGGTTAAAAAAAAAAAATCCACTTACTTCCTAGTGTAGTTGCACCCCTTAGTGAGAGACATATGGGCATACCTCACTAACCGGCCATTGTGGAGACACTTCCTTATGCAACTGGTTGAAATAAAAGGGTTCCATCTGCTTGATTTTTAGAACTAAAACTACACCCAGCCATACAGTAAAAGAGCCTTATTTATTTTATCAACCTTATAAACTACTGACGTTATAAATTGAGTTGGTGAAGTTCAAGTTGCTCATATAGATACTTACCGTAAAAATGACTTATATTTAAAAATCATTTTGCTTATCCTGATTTTTTGTGAAAAAGCACAAACACCTGATTTTCAAAAGTGCTGAGCTACTGTTATTGCCATTGTGCTCACTGGATTTCAGGTTCTTAGTGCCTTTTAAAATCCAGGTCTCCTATGTTGACCTTAAAGTCTTCATTCAACAATTTACGTGGCTGAGGGATCTGCCTTTTTCTACATGTTTCCTGTGTGTTTAATGCCCTAAACATGATTTGGAGTCATGTGCATACAGACAAGAGAGAAGAATAGATCTTATACTTGTATTTTGTAAGCACATCTTTTGTTTCATGCACTATAATTATAGCATAGATAATGTTAACAGTTTTTAATGTTTCTTTCTTGTAGCAAATAATGTGTAAGATACAGCGCTACCTACTTTTCTTCTTCTTACACAACTCGTAGTTGCATTTCTTTCCATAATCCAGTTTTTATGCCACCATAGCATGTAATTTACACTAATTAATGAGCCGTTGTTGATGTGTAATTCACGCCATCATTTGCCTAACTTCTGAATTTGGCCCAATGAATCATAATTTCTATTGTTGAAATACAAGGGCCAGATCTGCAGCTGGTGTAAATTACATAGATGCTTTGAATGTACATGTTTAATGAACATATGCTGATTCACAACAGCTGAGATCTGGCCCTTTACTACACAATTATACACTGTACTGCACTTGGTGCAGTGATAGTTCCAATTACACTAATCACCGTGATGTGGGGATATGGATAAGCAGGGTAGTTTTGGTGGCTCCTCTCCAGTTCTGAACTCAGCACATGTCCACTTGTAGTTCAAACCCTGAACTTAATTTGATTGTTGAAGAATCAGATTTGAAAGTAAAAATTATGATAAAAAGGAGTAATGTTGATCATGTGATAGAAACCATTCCAAAGTCATGATAAGTTTTGCACAAAATCATACTAGAGCTAGTATGCTACAGATGGTAAACAACTTAAACAGGTTTCAGAGTAGCAGCCGTGTTAGTTTGTATCCACAAAAAGAACAGGAGTACTCGTGGCACCTTAGAGACTAACAAATTTATTTGAGCATAAGCTTTCGTGGGCTACAGCCCACTTCTTCAGATGCAGGAAAACCTATTGTATTTAGGTTTTTAGGTCTTCCAGCAAACTGAATTAATGAATGACTGTTTCCATTAAAAAAAAATCCTTGGGATATATTAAGTACAATTTAATTTTTACTTCTCTATTGCCAAACTTTGATTTGATTGAATCTATCTTTATCCTCATGTGGCTGCTGGAGCACTCACTTTACAGCACTCACTACCTTTCATAATTCCAGACTATCAAGACAAATCTGCAAGTAAAACACCTCACTTTTATCAGCAGGCATTCAGAGAATGACAGGTGGCAAATAAAGCACTTAGTGGATTGTTCTAATTACATTTTTCTTCTGCCTCCCAGAACTTGAGAAAGTTTCAGGAAAATCATATCCGAGAGGTGGATATATTTGCTGCTTTCTTTTCCTTCAAACACCACTTAATTTCTGTAAGGATTCATAAGAACAATTTCAGCCCTGATGTTATACACAGGGCCGGCTCCAGGCGCCAGCCCCTCAAGCTCATGCTTGGGGCGGCAGATTCTAAGGGGCGGCATTCCCTTGAATCCTTTTTTTTTTGTTTCGATGCTTCGGCCGCCTTGCAGGATTTTTTTCTTTTTTCTTTTTGGTTTGCCGCTCCGGCCGCCCTGTAGCGGGTGGCGGCGTGGAGGAGGGGAGCACCTTGCCAGGAGCAGGTCTTTTTTGTGCTTCGGCCCCGTAGGTTTGTTTTTGTTTTTGTTTTTTTGGTGGTTCAGCCCCGCAGGGTTTTTTTTTTTTTTTTTGTGCTTGGGGCAGCAAAAAAGACAGAGCTGGCCCTGGTTATACAGGGATAGAATTTAAGACCCAAAGGGGCCACCAGATCATTTAGACTGACCTGCTATATATCACAGTCCATTAACACCCCTCAGTAATTTCATTGTCTTCCATGGAGTTACTCCAAGAATGAACCTGTCCCAACTAAGAACAAAAGAGACAACAATAAATACAAAAAAAGTGAGATATTCTAAAAGAGTTAGACTCACTTGGATTTATGTAAACCTAGAGAGAAAGTGGATTTAATCCGAGATCTCTTTCACTTGAGAATTGAGAGAGACCATGAAAAATAGTGCTCTCAAGTTTGCTTCTAGTTCTGTGTTCCACCCTGGGGTCACTTCACTGGAGTTATTATGAATACATACCCAGTGATAATCCAGTATTACAAAAGTCATTAAGTTGAGTGCTTGTATTGACTGACTGTTCAGCTCAAATGAGAAGTTGAATTCAATGGGTGCTCAATACCTTGGAAAAACTAGTGAAAACTTGACCATGTGAGCTAGGTACCAAATGGCTTCTGTGGGCTCACATGGTTGTTGGTGGAGTATGTTGCATTGCTTCCACCACCCCACTTCTGCAGATTGGTCTGACTCCTTTTTGCTCCCTTCTGTGCAACACACCTGAGGGATGAATACATACTCCAAATAATAGAGGATCATGTAAGATTGGACTGAAATGCTTTAGCAGACCTGAGTGAGCAAACCTGTAGAATACCCCAATGTGCTATCCCTATCTTCAGCCAGTGCTATTAGTGTTTCACTTCCATGAGCAGCTTGTTTCATGATGACCATCTGTAATTATTTTTAAAGCCTTTTTGACTATAATCTCTAGTCTGGTAGACCCCCTCAAAAGCAGATGGATCTGGCTACTGGAAGATTTCCCATGTGTAGGGGATTTCTAGAGTGGTGTAAAGCTCCTGTAGTGGCTCCTACACCACCTTCATCATGATCCCTGATTCAAGGGGCATATCTAGGAGGCATCTATATAACTGGCAATTAACGGGTGCTGGGGTACCCCACTGGGGCCATTAACAGCTGGTATAGTTCAGAAAGCTAAGTGGGTTGAGGATCAGGGGTCTGTGATTCTACTCCCAGCTCTGCAATATGTAAGCTGGTACAACTTCTCAGTTGCTTCATTTGTAAAATGGGAGAATGGTCGTTGCTTGGTTGTGAGGCCTTGAGCAGTAAGAATGATTGTGAAGAGCACAGAAAAAATAACAATAGTCAGTAGAAAAGGTGAAAATGGAACTTGAGTTCTCCTGGCTTCCAAGCCAGATCACGATCCCCCAAACTAAAAGGGTACTTGGATTTGGATGATGAGTGCTCTCTTTTTCTAAAAATAAGAGTGCACCAGCATGCCTGTACAACTGTGCAGGACAATCTGCCCAATTTAGGGATTGTCCCATAACAATGAGGATGGTTGGCAACCTTAATTTTTCACTTCACCCCACAATCTATATCCATCACAGCATCAGCTCAGATCATTCAGCCTTTGTCATAAAGTTGGAAACAATGTGAGGGACTAAATGTGAGTGTGTTAAGCTCTATTTTAATATTACTTTTAGCGATTCCACTAAAGGACTAACCAGGGTTTGGACCCAGAAATAATAACCTTGGGAAGTCATGGAAACGCCTTCAGTGAAGATTTTCAAAAGTAGGTTGGACAGCCATCTGTCTTGGTGGTTTAGACACAACAAATCCTGCATCTTAAGAACATAAGAACAGCCATACTGGGTCAGGCCAAAGGTCCATCATCCCCAGTATCCTGTCTTCCTACAATGGCCAATGCCAGGTGCCCCAGAGGGAATGAACAGCATCTGATCCTGTAAGATTCTGACCCTACGATTCTATGGAACACCCACCAAATGAAGCTCATCTTCTGGCAATGTCTGTACTAGAGCATTCTAGATGTGTAGCAGTGCCTTATACAAATTCTGTTGAAGAATATAGTCCCTGGGCTGAGTCTGGAGAGGGGCAGACCATACCTTCTCGGAGGCTCCAAAACTGAATTTCATTGTGACGTTTGTAGTAACTCAGAATAGCAAAATAATATTTAACTCAAAGAGAGAAGGGCTGTGCATGGACAGCTTTGGTATTAGCATTTTCTTTATACTTCCAGGTGGAAGTGTAATTAAAAATGGAGATCTGTTTACCATGCGAAGACAGATGGATGGTCTAGGGATTAGGGCACTAGCCTGGGACTCGGGAGTTTGGGGTTCAATTCTTTGCTCTGCCAAAGACTTCTTGTGTAACCTTGGGCAAGTCACTTCACCTCTCTTTGTGCTTCAGTACCTCACCTGTGAAATGGCGTTAATAGCTAATAGTGCTTCCCATGGGGTTACTGTGAGGATAAATCCATTAAGATTATGAGGTGTATCAATTAGAAGTGTAGCATTTTAGAGTCCCTTTATGGTCTTATTTTGTAGCCTATACTTAAGATAAATGCGTTTTAGAAGTTTTGCCTGACTAAGAATGCAAGATTTGCACCCTTTGCTGATAATTTTGAAGATAGTTTGGTTCCAACCTCATGGTAAGTGTAGAAATTTAGCTACAAAGAATACAAATAGAAGCCAAGAATACACATCAGAAGGAAGAATCTTGGCTGTTGGAAGTTTAGTTGCTTGAAAGGTGGTCTTTTTATTTTCAGCTACAGATTAATAAAACATCTTCCTCATAAATCACTTAGGTAAATACTTTCAAGTGTGCAACACGCCCTATTCCCATTGCTTACAAGAAAACTGATACACATAGTAGGTTGTATGTGGTATGATTGGTCACAAGAGAACTGATACAACCAACAGTAAGCCTCAGTGTGTATGTGCCTCTAGTTCTTGATGACTTGATCTAATTTGCAATAATTCTATTAATTGGTTTGCCCCCTAGCACCATCAAATCTTCACATTCTAGAAAAATTTCCCTCCCCCTTCCTTTTTGCTAATAAATTCACCTCTTTAGGGTACTGTGCAATCCCATTTCTCACAGATAAATGAATCCTGAGATGCTTTATGAGTCTCTAGATAGAAGAATAAGAATGGCATAAAGTGTGGGAGGTTTTCAAGGGGGAGGGGGATATATTGGGGAGGGTTAGGCTTTTAAAATATCTCAGGTTGCTCCATTCTCATTATCATTATGAGCAACAACAAAGAAAATGTTTACTTTGCAATCTACTATACATGATTTTGCATATTTCCATTTTTCAGTGTTTCCTCGGCAAGACCACAATTCTCCAGTCAGCTTTCCTAATAGAGTCCTCCTTACTATGTTGGACAAATGTCATGTCCCCTGGCTCTCTCCATCCTGTAATGAAAATAGACCTATTGCCAGCTACACCTTGCTGATTGCTTCCTACCTGCTGTTAAGGATAATTTGTGCAGTGTAAATGAAGACTTCAGCAGTTGCTGAAGGGGAAAAAAAGGTACAAAAAGGGACTGCTGTGCCAGATCTACATAAAACAGCCCCTACAGAAACAGTTCTGATTAGTCAAAAATGTGTAAAGTGTATAAAAGATCTTTAAGTTTTCACAATACTAATTACACTAGACATCATAAACAAGTGTTTCACCCTGAAAAATGAATCAGATCTGTTGTATTTTTAATTTGTAGTGTGCTCAGACCTGGGCCTGCATATGTAATTTTCCCCCCATTTATTCTTGCAGCCCTGATCTTGCCCATACTTACTATTAGCACTTCTACTAGGTGTAGTGCTTACCACACCAAGTTAGTCTTGAACACTACATCCAGTCTTGCATGATTGCAGGGCCGAGCACACAAACCAGAACCAAGGTCTTTGAACATCCGCCAGGTACCACAGTTTAGTTTGTCAACATTATTTATCTCTAAAAAGGGTTCTACAGATCCTAAACTTAACAGTGTAACAAATCAGTGGGGCTCCTAGCAAGTTTGAAGTTGCTTGCTATGCTGCACGCTATGGACATTCAAGAACGTCACAGTGTCAATAAATGTTGCTCTGAGCAGCATTAAATGTCCTTAAACGCTATCTGACAAACCCCTTCCCTCACCAGAGAGAGAATGAGTCGATGGCAGGATGGCAAAAGAACCAGCTTGGATCTGGGATCTCAGAGGTGCACACAGTTAACTATTATGTGTGTCTGGCTTGGGATGCATGTGGGTTGCCTCACATCTACCATTAAATAGGTCACATGCCTTCTTGTTACATGCTAAAAGAACCAGATGGCACATAACTTCAGTGGTTGAAGCATTGATCTTGTATTTTTTTTTCCCTTTCTGATCATTTTGATGCAGAAGGGGACCGTAAAGGACCTGTTTGTTACAGTATTGATATTGTACTTTGTCTCAGTTTCTCTGTACACCTTGGATTCAGCTGGGAAATACTGGG
Source organism: Trachemys scripta elegans (assembly GCF_013100865.1). Classification (NCBI taxonomy): domain Eukaryota; kingdom Metazoa; phylum Chordata; order Testudines; family Emydidae; genus Trachemys; species Trachemys scripta. The sequence continues at coordinate 51,980,644 of NC_048299.1, forward strand.
ACCAGAGGAGGAAATATTGAAATATCACAAGAAAAATGATTCCCATTATAATGCTGATCCAACTAATGAGTCTGATTTCTAGACCAAAGCAATCCAGATATGTTTAAATAATTAAGCTTTTATCTGCATACTATCTAGCTTCCCCTCACAACTTTTCCCCTTCTTCCTCTTCTGTAAATACATCACAAAAGAACTACTTAACAAATCAGCATATTTTTATATATCCTGTCTCCAGTTCTCTTTATTGTTTGCTAGTGGATCAGGGTTCTTTCCCCCCCTCCTCCCTTTGTCTATTCTGAATAATATTTGAAGAATCTGTTATCATTAGTTTAAAATATTCTTTGCAGGTTTGACAGTTAGTATCTCTTTTTGATCCTCTAATTATCCTTCTAAACTTGCTTCTCTTTCTTTTCACAGCTCTCGCAGTCCTTCTCAACAAATTGTAAATCCTGCTGCTTCTCACTAATACTGCGCTTTCCATCTCTCTGTTCTCTCTTTCCTTCTCCAATTACTTTAGCTTGTGTTGCTCTTTTCACCTCCAAAGATCTAATAATACTCTTAATGCTTTCTGTCTGTCTATTTGTACAATTTAAACATAGATACACTGAAGCCCAAAAAGTGTTTCCAAACAATGAGCCTGGATTGTGAACCCTTTACTTACCTGAATATGGGGGTGGGTAACTGCTCACCAATGTGAGTAAGGGATTCACATGACGACCCTATCTGACTAAGGGTATGTCTATACTTACGCGCTGGTTCGGCGGCAGGCAATCGAACTTCTGGGTTGGATTTATCGCGTCTTGTCTGGACGCGATAAATTGAACCCGGAAGTGCTCGCCGTCGACTCCGGTAATCCTGCTTGGCGAGAGGAGTATGCGGAGTCGATGGGGGAGCCTGCCTGCCGCGTCTGGACCGCGGTAAGTTCGAACTAAGGTACGTCGACTTCAGCTACGTTATTCAAGTAGCTGAAGTTGCGTACTTTAGTTCGAATTGGGGGGTTAGTGTAGATCAGGCCTAAGCCTTACAGCATTCCTGTGAGGCAGTTTACAGATGGGGGGAAATGAGGTAGCAAGGGGTTCATTTAGCGTCTGATCCTTTAAGATGCTAAGCAATGCCTGGTGGTGGTCCCATTAAGATCAATGAGGGTTGTTATGCCTATCATTTTTCAGGATTGAGCCTACACATACAGTCTGGGGCATAGGTGGGAATGGCACACAGAGCTCCTGGCTCCCAGCCCCTTTGCCTTACCCACAACACTATCTTAAACCAGGCTGAGTTTAATGTTCTGTACTTTCTGCTTGTGCTTGGTTCTTTTCGGGAAATTTTCCGTGTGTGTTAGAATTCCTGTAAAGGTTACTGATGGCATTTTGAATTTTCAGATTAATCAGCTTTGTTACTCTGTGTTTGAATCACCCAGAATTTGTGCTATCATGTTCCAGGTAGCAAGCTCTCAACCCCAGCAGAGAGCAGGCAGCAGTACCACTACCAGTCTATGCCAGTGGGACGCCTTTAAATTCCAGCTGAGGCACCATAGGAACCCCACTGGGAAAGGCTGCCCAAGAGATGTCCTCAATCTGTCCTATTCCCATACCTACCATATCAGCTCTACCTCATCTCCAGCTGCCACCAATCCTGCTCTGTTCTGTTTCTGGGCCTTCTGGGATTATAAATACTTACATAAGGGCAAAGGTAAGTCTCCGTTGTCTGTTCCTCTCTTTGCCATGAAGTACTGCCGTTATTGATTGACTGACTGATTTTGAAGAGTTCAGCTTTGTCACAGTCCTCAATATGAGTCAGAAGGGTAAGATTGTTCCATGATACCCTTTTCAGGTGGATCTTTCAGGATCTTTGCATGCCACTTTATTTTAGCTTTATTTTTCTGGTAATTCTTCTCCTGAGCCATCCAAATGGGGAATGTCACTCGGTTTTGGTATATGTTCTTGTTGGCATCACCTACTTGCATCTGTGTAATCCCTTCTACTACTGTAACGAATTTGCTGCCCTTTCACCAGCTGCTTGTTCTAGTTATGCAATCATTGCTGAGGCAGCCATTTTTTATTTTCTGCTCCAGTAATTGTGTTCAGGGAGTTTTTGTGTGGACATTGTGTATTGAAAACTGTGTTAAAATTGTAAGGGACTTCTTGATCCTGCTTGCAGGTTAAGGGGCTGTATAGGGAAGCATCTGATCTGGGTCTTGAGCAGTCAGTATGGATAGAGCCAGCAGCAGGAAAAACCAGATTCAGAAAAGAATTGGACATTTATATAGAAAATGAGAACATATCCAGTTAAATAAGATTGGAAGGAATATAAATAGAGTTGGCGACAAAATGAAATTTCCAAGCAACAGAAAATGTTTAGGTTTTTTTGGGTGAGGTGGGAGGAGAGAGGGGATTATCTTAATTTGGAGCAAAAGCTTCAACATTTTTTGTGGGACAGAAATTCTGAAAAAATTCCGTTTCAGGAAAACTGAAATAGAATTTTTCAGTTTACCAGCTGCCCATCTTGGAAGGCTCTTGTCTATTTCACTTTTTTCCTGCAGGCAGAACATGAAACTGATGAGTTGTCCAGGTGGACAGCTAGGGACCTTTCATTTTGATTATTCATAAGAAAATGAAAATTTTCCAGCAAAATTGAATTTCCCACAGAAAATTTTGATTTTGCAAAAATGCCATAAAATCATTTCTGCCGGAAAACCATTGTGGTGGAAATTTCCTGATGAGCACTAGATAATATACCTCCATGCTACATGTTTCTTCTGAAGCATAGCATGCTAACCACTATTGAAAACAAATCCTGGAGTAGATGGACCACAGGTGTTATCCATTATGGCAAATCCTATGTTCCTATGAAATCTCATGAAAAAGAATCTGGTGAGATTTGCAGTTCAATATTACAGATTTCAGATAGTTAGGCACTTGAAGTGCCCAATGGCCAGATTTACAAAGGTATTTAGGTGCTCAAAGATGCAGCTACGCAGCTTTGAAAATCCTACTAGATGCCTAAGTGGTTTAGGTGCCTAGCTCCTATTGAAAGTCAATGGGAGTTATATGCCTAACTCACATAGTGCGTAGTGGGATTTACAAAGTGCTTATCTGCATATTTTGGGACCTAAATACCTTCATAAATCCGGACCTAAGTCCCTGTTGAAAACACAGCTTAGGACTTTCGAAAATTTTGCCTTTTGAATAAGGCCTGAATAAGCATCCAAAGTCCCTGGGTTGTTTATACTTTCTGAACTGCATTTACAAGCCTTTTCAGCCTCCGCTCTCAGTATGCACATATTTTAAAACCTTCACCTCACTTCCAGTATCTGCTAATTTTACATTATCACTCAAATCATTGTAATTATCCACATAACCCTTTATTTTTATAAATATGGGACACTGAGTTGAAAAGATCAAAGGAAATATACAAATAAGACGGTATAATCCAGCATTGAGCAAATCAGGAACCAAAATGATTTCAGGCAAAATAAAATGTAAGGTATAGTAATTCCATAATGAATATACTGACATGGTATATTGTGCAAGAGAGATACAGAATAGGCTTCTAATCAAAGGGAGGGCAAAGGGGGTGCGATGAACGAGCATAGGATGACATAAAGGCAAGTTAGGAAAATAAAGTGAACAGATATTGACGTATCCATCCCTCCCCCCAGGACTTAGTGATCCCTCTCATGTTAACACGTGAAAATACATTGTGGACCCATCTGCAATTAATGCTGAACAACAAGAGCTTTGAATATATAGAGCCTGATTGAGGAAAGCATGTAAGCACATACTTAATTATAAGCATGTGCTTGCTTGAACCCCATTGATTTCAATGCAGTTTAGCATGCACTTAAGTGTTGTCCTGAATAGGGATGGACCCTCAAGTGTCCCCAATAGGGATACTTTCTTGAATCAGGGCCTTGAATCAGTTTAGAAGAGGAAGAACCAAAGGGAAAGCTCTGTAGAAATTTTGACGATAGTTTTGGAGGCTAATTTTTACCCTGGCCTTAACCAGACTTCCAGCTGTTTGCAGCTGCAATTTAGCAGATTCTCTGAAGTCAACAAAGTTACTCCTGCCAGAGAATTTGGCTCATAGACTTAGAGCGAGCTAAAAGAAGCCTGATTCAGTCTGTTTTTTCCGGGACTAACCTGGTTGCTGGAGCTGATCAAAAAAAATTCTATTGAAACATTTTCTGTGGAAAATGGCTTTTGAACAAAACTGAAGTTTTTGTGAAAAAAATTGTTTTTGTCTGGAAGTTTTTGGTTTTACACTAAAAACCTGGAAACTGATCGTTTTCACTTTTTTAGCTGTCGTTTTTAACAAACTCCCCAAGAAGGTTAAAGAAAACTTTTGACAAACATTGAAACAAAATTGAATCAAAACTTTTCATGGAGAAAAAAATAATTTCCTGAGCAACTTTACTGATTGGCTTTAAGAGTCTGGAGGGAATTCTTACTCTGATAAAAAGTACTGCAGAATTGACAAGGTGCGCTATATGGGATGGGGATCATCTATATCAGGTATTGGTCCCTGGTAGCTGCAAGATATTGGACCAATGGACTGATCTAGCCCAGCAGGTACTGTGTTTCTAGTGGTAATATTAGTTTAGGCTATTCTACCTCTTATTGTGATTATCTTTGAAATACTTGAACAATATTGCAAAAGGAGTCATAAAATTTAGTTGTAATAGTTACCTAAAAACCTAAAAACATGAAATTAAATGGAATGATTTCCTGTAATAATGTGATTTGTGAAAGTAGAGTAGTATTAATTGTCTGATCTGTAGTTTAGTCTAGTAGAGTTACTCCTATATGTTTAGAAAGATGGACCTATTGAAATACCTAGAATTATAACATTAAAATTAAATGGGAAGAATGTCAAAGTTGCAAAATAGAGAAGGATTGTAACTGGTTTTTTTGTATATCAAAAGAGTAAAGTCATATTTATGTTACACATTGTCCCATAATTCCATAGTCTTGTCTAAATTAGGTATAATTGTTATCCTAAACTAAGGACAGTGTTTAAATATTTTCCTTGTCTAATTCTCCATGGATATTTTACCTTAACTTTAAATGGAAGCACACTATAAAGACAAAACTTTATTGGCATCTGCATGGTTGCATTGGATTACAATTTGAAAACAATGTGGAGATTTGTTACAAAAAAAATTTAAATGTGATTGGCTGCTTTTAATTACACCTGACTGAAAATAAATCCCTCAATGCAAAAGTTGCAGATAGTTGCAAAAGAAACCATTGTCATTGCTTACAAATCCAGACATGTATATTCCCTTCATGTAGTTCTATTTCTGAAAGAGGTGGAAAGTCCTAAGTTACTTGTCAGCAGAATCCTTGATTTAACTGGAGAATATCAGTGTGCAAGGAGAATTCTGTAATAAAAATGTGCCAATTCTGAGCTGTCTGAAAATGTGTCCTGTCACTTTGCCAATGATTTTTTTTTTCAAATTCTAAAATAATGAAAAAGACCTGTAAGGATGAGTTCCCCACTTAATATCTGGTCTATTGCAAGGTTTTAAAGTGTAGAGCTGATGGTCTGAACTAGCAGATTCTCAATACTCATGTGAGTAAGGGTTTTCTGAATCAGGCCCATATTTTGTATAAAAACATACATATGTAGCCTCTCTGGTTTGCATTGATTTGCATCATATTTGCAATTTGTAATTATGTTTGTAGTCTTCCCCCCCCAAGTACTTCTTAGTTTATTATTATTATTTAATATAGCCCATGGAACACTGAACACTGATTAAGTGTTGTATGCTTTCTTTTATCTCTGAAGCATTAACTATCAAGTATTGTGAATTTGGCATGGTGTAATGTAACATTTTGCTTGCTGTGCAGCACTAACAAACAACACATCAGTAGTCATGCCTGTCTCTCATTTAAATGCAACCTCACAGTCACACTGCATGTTACAAATATCTGGGAGCTGTGTGATTAGTTAACATCTTGTGCATAACCCTTAAAATTATAGCAAGTTCTCAGGAGATAATTAGCTCACTGTGTACCTCTAGTGAAATGAACTATGGCTCGGCAATGGTAAGCATTGTATGTTCTGTGACTCCAAGGAACGGTGGCAAGGAAGTGCCTTTAAAGCACTTCGACGTTTAGAAAAAAATCAAATAGCTATCTGTGCCTTATCATGCCCATTATTGTCTTTGCCTGGTACAGTCTCGCAAGCATAATGCTACTTAACAGGCAGCTCCAAGCAGATAGCACATTTATTTATTGCTTGTTATCCAGTTCCTCTTTGCCTCACAATTTTCTCTTTCCATTTTTGTTTTATGTTCTTGTCATTTCTAGCTGTTCCACTACTGTATATAATAGGTGTCCAGTTAACACTGGCCTTCTCTCACTAGAGTCAACTCTCACAGCCTCCTTAGAGTTTATATATCATGTTGATGTGATGTAAGTGGACAGACGAAAAGCATCGCAATGGAATAATCAGTCTGTAGAAAGGATACGCAGCAACCAAAAGGAGGCACATTAAAAAAAAAAAAAGAAAGAAAGAAATACCCCACTGCTTTAGTGTCTGGATTTGTGACTCTTTGGGAAATCCAGGCATGGTCTTTGTGCTTTCTGTTTCGGGTCAGACTGAAGTGCTATTATTATTATTATTATTATTTTAATATTATTTCATTTTAGGTTTGCTATTTCCTCTGTATACTAGTTTCCCTTCAAAATATAACCCGTATTGTGAATGGATCTTGTGCACTCTGGTCTGACTTGTGATTTATGCAAAGGCTCCGCTAAAGATTTTTGAAGGCCATTCTGTGTGTGACTGTAGTTAAGCTGTCTTGCTGCCCACTAGCTATTATATCAGTATCAACGATAGTGTAATATACTGTTTGAGATAAAGAGCTACGTGATGTTTGTTACCTATTTCATACAGGGAGATGTGCTTTCCTTCCAAATTAAATAAATAAGCAAGGTTTAAAATGCAAAAACCCCTAAGACTTCGAACTCCAAACATGCACAAGTGGCAGTGAGGCAAGCTAAATAAATTCAAAAAGCAAAGAGAGCGCGCTAAAATGAGATCTAGAAATGGAAAAGTAATAGGTTTACCTTTTATGCATTTTACATGCCCTTGCCTAATACGCTCTTGCAAGCTATATTCATTGCACATGTCATGTATCTTTGGCAGCCTCACCTGTACTCTGCATACTGATCTTTCTCTGCTAACTACTTAAATGTGTCTATTGACACAAAGTGGAATTACTTCAGAAATTTCATTTTACACGAAATTTCAAAATCTTTTGTTTTCATTCCAATTCAGAATGTTGGAATTTCCTGCAGAACAGACATTCCAAGTTTTTATCAGCTCTATAGCCTTTCTCTGTTACAAAACCTTGCACAATTGGATTCATGGGATCTGACCTTGCAAAGACTTAAGAACATGAATATCTTTACTCATGTGGGGCCTGATCCGAATCCTTCTTGTCAAAGGAAGGACTCTCGTGGTCAGGTTGTGGCTTTGAATCAGGCCCATGAATAGTGCCACTCTCTTTCACAGAATGGCAAGGTCAATAATAAGCTCATGCACATCCACCTGGTTCAGTTAAACTTTATTTCCATTATAAACTTTTATATCCATTATTTCTTGTAAATGAGATGGCTGAAAGAGTTTTTAGAAATAATTTCAGTCCTGAGGGAAGCAGCTTTATGGACAGGTCTGAGCAGAGTGTTGAATGCACAAAGTACATCAAAGGCACAGAGGCATTTGTGAGAGATGAAGGAGAGGGTAATGAAGCTAGTAACATTGAAAGAGTGGGACTTGTAATAAATATAAGACAAATATTATATATACATATCGAGTACACCCAAAAGGATAGATATATAGAAGTGCAAATGTCAATGCAACATCGATTAGTGCCTCATGTGAATTCTGCTGCAGTACTGTATCCAGTTCTGGTGTCCACAATTCAAGAAGGATGTTGATAAATTGGAGAGGCTCTAGAGAAGAGTCATGAGAAAGGTTAAAGGATTAGAAAACCTGCCTTCTAGTGATAGACTCAAAGAGCTTGATCTATTTAGCTTAATAAAGAGAAGGTTAAGGGGTGAGTTGATCAGAATTTATAAGTACCAACATGGGGAACAAATATTTGATAATGGGCTTTTGAGTCTAGCAGATAAATGTATAACAAGATCCAATGGTTGGATGGTGGAACCAGACTGGAAATAAGACTTTTTTTTTTAACAGTGAGGGTAATCAATTATAGGAACAAAGATTATGGTGAATTTTCAATCACTGGCAATTTTTAAATCAAGATTGGATGTTTTTCTAAAAGATACGCTATAGGTCAGACAGGAATTATTTTGGGGAAGTTCTATGGCCTGGGTTATATAGGACATCAGACTAGATGACCACAATATCCCCTTCTAGCCTTGGAATCTATGAATCTATAAATACTTTGTTTTTTAAAAAAATATACCTTGCTTTGAGCCATATTGTGACCTCGGTTTTTAAGCAGACCTCCCACCGAAATCAATAGGGAGTTCTGTTTAATTCTCAGTGCCCTAATATGGCCCACTGTTTTTCCATGCATAGCAGTTGGGTTGTTCTTTGATTAAATTTTCATTGTACGAAATGTTGTTTTTCCCCATAATTGTAGTATGGATGTATTGAAGATGTACAGTTTTTTCAGTCCCCTCCTGTGTATAAAAAAATAGAATGCTCAAGAAGAAAAGTTATACTTAATTGACAAGCATTTAAAAAAGAGAAAGGGAGTCCAAGAGCTGTATCATGGTTTTACAGCTGCATCTTTCTGGTCTTGCATTCTCTTGGTTGCTCTAGAATTCAGTCTGAACACAGCAATAATTGGAAAAGATAGATAGATGGGAAGGGATAGGGCAGCAAGGAAATTTTTCTGCAATAACTTACCTCTTTGACTTTAAAAGAAGTGATTTCACTGCTTGTTAAAGGTGCTGAATTGACAGCTCTGGCACTGAATCTTCTGTTAAGGAAAGTTGGGATTGTCCAGTGGTTAGGACACTGCCTGGGACTTGGGAGACTTTGGTTCAATTCCCTGTTCTGCCTCAGAGTTGCTGCGTGACCTTAGACAAGTCACTTAGTCTCTCTGTGTTTCAGTTCCCTATTGGGGAAAATGAGTATCATAGCACTTCCTTACCTCACCAGGGAGTTGTGGAGATAAAAGATCATGAGGTGCTCAGACAGTATGGTCACTGGGCCATGTAAGTACCCTAAATAGAGTATTCCCCAGAACAAGGAATAGCAGTGAAGGCTTCAGCACAGTGCACTGCCAATATGACTAAAACCCAGAGGGCACGCCTCCAAGGCCAAGATGGTTGTTCAGTCTCCATGTCTATTCAAAACTTGACCCCTCTGTTGAGACTACCAGCCAGGGTGGGATTAAAGTGGTGGGGCTTTTGGGATGTATCCAGTGTCAGCTGATCTGAGATCAGCAAAACCATTTCACATAGGCCAAGAAGCAGCAATAGAACAATGCAATTGTTTTGCTCAGTATTGGGCCTGGGCTGGAATTGAACTGCTAAGATAAAGGCTCTATAGGCCATTACCATCCAGTCCTCCCTATTTTTTATTTACATGTAAATACAGGGTGAAATTCACCCCTGTGCAGAAGGCCACTGTGAAGACTGCCTCACCTAACCTCCTGGGACCGAATACCAACCTAACAGAATGTACAGTGTTAACATTTAGAATATGTGACATTCTGAGCCTACGTGTGAAATATGTAGGGCCAGGTTTTTGACCCTAACTCTGCCAGATTTGTGTTAAAGAGGAAGCACAAAGCAGACAGAAAGCTGCCTTAATGAAGCAGCTGATGATTCAGTCCCCTGACAGAGATGCAGAGTTGCAGGCAGCTGGCTGCTGAGACCAAAAGCACCTCTGTATTCACACCCTACACAGTATTGTTGTCATCTTTGTATAAAATATGCCTTGTGGGCTATCATTTGAAAACTACTAACTCACTGGTCAATAATATCATGGTGAAATGTATGTAGCAACATTACATGTGAAGTTATGAAATCCCCCTGTATGAGGTTGTTAGCACATGTTCAAATTCACACAGCCCTGACTGGGCAAAAGTTGTTAAACAGGTCTATCCTAAACAATGGTAAACACATGCTTACCTCAATTTACATATGAGTAGTAAAAAGGGTCCTCAAGACAGTAGGGGGAGGAGATGGCAGAGACAAAGCAAATGTGCATTTCAGCAAACGCAGAGGAGGAGAAAGACCATGGAGTCTCCTTCACCATTAGACTCCATGTTGCCTTCTTTACTTCTTGAATAAACTTTACTTTGAGGGGTAATTCAGAAGAATCAATTTCAAAGGTTCACTGGACTACAAAAGAAAGGGCAAAGAGCCCCAAGTTCTCTTCTTTTACCTAAGAAGACAAAGGCACCAGCACCTTTGGGCCTCTGGGAGAGGTCCTGACCAAGGAAAGGGTCAGTAGCCATCTTGCTGGAAAACTGGGGGTGAGAAAGGCCATCTTAAACAAAGCCTTGAACCAAAACTTGCTAGATTAAATGTTAGACTTTTAGATGCGTGTTTTCACTTTTATTTGTTGGTAACCATTTCTAACATTTGAATTCACTTAAAATCCTACCTTCTTGTGTTAATAAACTTGTTTTATTTTTTGATCTAAATCAACCCAGTGCTGTGTTTAAACTGAACTGTTTGGTAACTCCAGTTAAAGTAGCACACGCTGTTGAATGTTGACTCCTTACGGGAATAACAGATCTTAATAACCGTACTGCCCAGGAAAGGGCTGGACAGTGCAGAACACACATTTTGGGGGAAATTCGGGACTGGAGGTGTGTTAGGGTCACCCTTCAAGTAGTACCCAATGCTGGTGGAAGCCATTATGTGACTGGTATGTTGCTGACTGGCCACTAGGGTCAGAACTGTTGGACCAGAGCTGCAGCTATACATAGGACACTCAGGATGGGATCTGCACTCTGGTAGGCTGGTTGTGAGAAACCCAGGTTGGGAGCTACAACAGCAAAGCATTCAATGGCACCCAAGGTTGCAGGGCAGGTAGTGACACAATATAATCCACTGGTCTGGATTGCAACCCAGCATGTGACAGCTGCCTGTATGGGAAAATGTGTCTGCCTGTTTGTATTTTCCCTTACTTAAAGTGTCTGGTCTGGTAAGGTACTGAGTGACTCCACTACAATTACACTTTCAGGTGCTGAATACCTTCAGCCTGCGTTAATGTCTTGACTCTAAGACAGTTGCCAACTTTCATTATATAAAAGTCAAATCACACATTAAATCTGGATAAGAATCCTGGTTGGATTCCTAAGGAATCATTTTTAGAAATGGGGCGGGGGGGGGGGAACGACAAAGTTTTAACAGAACTTTTAGAAACTGGGATTGATAGTTGGCTTCTGAATAGGAAGTCAGGCAGAGAAGGACGTGCTCCACTAATCTCTGTGGGAGTCCTAGTGGGACCATAGTCAGCTGGTATGGTTTACCTTGGCCCCAAGATTGCTTTCACCAGAGCAAATAGGAAGCTGTGTCCATCTACCTGACAACTCCTGTCTTTGCTGCTCCCATTATAAGTTTTACATGGCAGAGAATCTGGCCCATAATAAACATTCTGGGGGCCTCCATGTAAATGAAAATCTGGCCCAATTACACCATGCTGGCAGTGTAAAGTGGGTTTTAATATAGTTGGTCCTTCTCGGTCTAATATTCAGTAAGTTATAAGGTAGGCATTAGTAAGCAGCATTCTTGTGTGAGCCAGAGCTTTCAGCTGCTTAAAGACGTAATGTATAACATTTTTAAACTCAAAGACCTTGCAATACATTAAATTACAGCTTGAGTGGGCTTTTGGGATAGTTATGACTGCTACAGGGTGCCTTGTCTCACAGCAAAAAATAGTAGTGTGCCAGGTATTCCAAACTGGTCACCAGCTGCTACTCCTGAACAACACTTGTGCTGCTGCAATGGAGATGATGTTCTGGCCAATTATGTAGGAGATGATTCACTGCAAAGTAGTATTTGTGGCTAATGATCACCTGCAGGGTTAGTGTTAAAAATAAATAAATAAATAAGGGAAGAGAAAAAGAAGTTCCATGCTGGAATTAAAATCCTCAAAGTTTTCAACTTTAAATCTGTTGTTTGACTTTCAGGGATAGAAGGGTGTGTGTGTGTGTGTGTGTGTACACTTTTTACTCTGGCAAATCAGAAAGCCACATGGCTGAACTGGGAACTATAATAATTGACACAGTTCAAGCTGCTAGAGGAATTTATAAAGGAGTTCTTGAAAGTGATCTTCCCCTTACAGATCTCAGCTGTTTGAGAATTGGGCCCCATAAGTCGTCTTTCTACAATGATTTTGTTTTTGTAAATTAATGATCTAAGTGACTTATTATTCAGTTCTTCCACTGCTGCTTTATTTCTGTTGATCTTTGTTTTTCTGCTTAATTTCTATAAATTACTGTACAGTTTCCCATAAGGTATAATTAAGCAGAATCGCTAAAGTTTTAATTATTGTGTATTATAGATGTTGAAAGCAACATTAGCACTTAGCTTTTTAAAATGTGATAGTATATTTATAAGAGAGCATTTATAAACACATTTACATATAGTTAAGATGAAAAAGGTATTTGAATTGTAGTCATTAGCATTTCTTCAAACATATGGCATACCAGCAGAGGCCATGGGCCATGCCTTCATTAACTGAACACTGTTTCATCAGTATCTCAGCTTCCTGCTGTGCTATCCTGTGGCGTACCCTTCTGTCCCTGAGGTTTCAGTGACAAGGGACAATATGTCCCCAAGGTGAAAATCTGGAAAATAACGCAGATTAGCCCTTAGAGGAGTTATTATGATTATTTAATCATATTTAGGAAAGAAATACACTGTGCCACTAAAGGATTTTTAATGTTTTTTCTATCAGCCTACTACTTTCTATATTGCTGTGCATGACAGTGTCTTCAGGGCACCATGAATGTAGCTACAGTAGAACATGACAGCTTTATGCAACGCGTTATAAGACTGACCTGTTTCAAATTTGCTGGTGTAATGGGCAAATTCTACATTGGAACTAATAGGTATCAAGGGTCAATTATCATTCATTGGCTATAATGTTTTTCAGATGATGGATCAAGATGAAACTTTTCTTAATGATGGTACATGTAGCCATTTAATTTTATTCCCTAATAAAAAATGGAAAAGGAATAAAAACATTCTTATAAATGTCATGGTCATATTTTATTTGTGCATTTCTCAGGTATATAAAGAGAGCTTAATATGACAGGCAAAGACATTTGTCTTAAGGCATTAGTCTCTCCTGTATTGTGCCTGCCATATTCATCAGTGTAATTTAAGATCCTTTGCTACAAAACATGTATTTTGAAAAAAATTAAATGCCATGAGATACGGATTTTAAAAACAATTTTCTTATTTTATCAAGATGATACTCTAGAAGGTTTTTATTTTTAGAGGCATCTTTTCAATATTTCTTGTTTAGTTTTTCATACTGTTTTGATGGGTGATGAAGTGCTGGGAAATCCTCATCAGAAAATATTGGTGTTTTGTTTTAGACAATGGGCCTGTTTGTTCTCTCACTTATATTAGTTTAAGAACGGTTAGAGCTCCACTGGTGTCATTAGAGTTATTCCTTATACCCCAGTTCAATACATGTCTAAGTAGTTGCTGAACGGAGATGGACTTAAGCATGTGCCTAAGAGCGCTGCTGAACTGGGGCCTTGCCTGGTGTAAGTGAAAGTAGAATCAAGCCTTTATTTTCCATTGCTCCTTTGGAAGCAGCCACACGTGAATCTCTTATGGCAGCTGTCGGTGAAATTCAAAACTATACCATGAGCCCTCCCATTCTACCAGGAAGCACTGGGTCTGATTCCATACTTATATCAATTTTGCCCTAACATAATTACACTGGCTTCAGTGAACTTACTGCCAGTTTAAACCAACATAATTCAGATCAGTCCCAAGGAATCCTTCTCCAATTTCTACATTCCAGAATTTTATATCTGGTTCTGCCACTGACTTGCTACTTTACCTTAGGTCAGTCACTTAAACTTCTTATGTTTCAACCATGTCTTTATAATGGGTATCATAATACTTACTTCATGAGTGTACCGTTCACTGAGGGTCATGTATTCTCAGTGGTCAGACTCCAGCTGTGGAACTCCTTGCCAGAAGAGGTAAGACTTAGCCCATACTTGAAATCCTGGCTTCATTCAAGTCAGTGGGAGTTGTGAATTGGTTGAATGGGCCTGGATTGCACCAAAATATTATATAGGACATTTTGAGAAAGCTTTTCCCCCCAACAATAATTACTGTAAAACACACATGGTGGCACTCTCAGAGAGAGAGAGAGAGAGAGAGAGTGCAACTGTTCATCTATAAAACACACTTAAATTCACAAATCACTGCATATGTTACGAAGAGAAAGACATAACATCTTTTCTGTGGACTTTATCAAAATTTTCATCTGCTCTTAGATGCCAAGGCGACAGAAGCTTTAGTGACCCCTTGGATGGAATGGATAGATAGCCAAGTGGAGAGTATTAAAAAACAAAACAAAAATCTACTAATTTTAAGGATTGAATCTGACCCTCCTGCTATTGTAAACTCCACACATAACTAATCAGTGGTAACATGGAATACCCTCATTAACTGTAGCCCACAGACCCTGATATTATTCCAATGTTTACAGTACTCATGAGCAAAAATCTAAAACCATCAATCAGGATATCTACATTTTAATAGCATTAATGCTTTCACTTTATTGTATACAAATGTCAAATATGAAAAAAATCACATCTTCAGATATATACATAACAGATTTTGATATATACAGTTTTTATTATTCTCACGCGACAGCAAAATTAAAGATGCAGAGCCAAGGGGGCCCATACCATTTGCAAATCTGTAGCATTTCAATGTATTTTCAACACTACTGTAAATATTTATGGAGTTTTATATGGACTCTATGCTTGCTTCTGTTTGTGATGCATCGACAAGACATGGTAGGCTATCATAGGCAGATATTTACTTTGGGGAATTCCCTTTTGGGCTTTTTTTTTGGGTTGAAAATTGCTTCGTGACATACAGTACTGCAAATCCCCAGAAATGTACCATGCTATTATTGCCAGCTGAGTTCTTCCAAGCAAAGATGACATCAGCCATCTGTCATGTTATACTAATCCTGGGAAGGAAAGCCAACTGTAGAGAAAATAAATACCTTTAGTATCTATTAGCCAAATATTTATGTTAGAAATGAAATGATTAAAATCTCACTAGTCAAGCTAATTATTGTAAGTGAATAGTCCTTTCCAAGTAACCCTCACACCAAAAATGTATTTGTCTTTTTACTTACCTAAAAGCAAAATGTATTATGAACAGATGTGTAAAATGATGGGCTCCTAATACATATTGGTAGTTGATGAAATATGCCACCTAAGAGTGATTTTCTTGCCTGTGGATTCTTCCCTTCTGCCCTTTGCTAGACCTATTCACAAGGGTATGCCAGGTACTATATATTGATTATGATTTTTCAGTATCTCTGTAATGTGGTGAATGGGACCCTACATGGGATCTAGTAGAGAAGAAAGAAGAACAGGAGTACTTGTGGCACCTTAGAGACTAACAAATTTATTAGAGCATAAGCATAAGAAGTGGGCTGTAGTCCACGAAAGCTTATGCTCTAATAAATTTGTTAGTCTCTAAGGTGCCACAAGTACTCCTGTTCTTCTTTTTGTGGATACAGACTAACACGGCTGCTACTCTGAAACCTGTCAGTAGAGAAGAAGCTACCTCCGTCCCTCTTCTCCTCATCACAGACATCGCTATACTTCACTAAGGAGAACTGGTAGATTAGCAGGAGCTTCATGAGGAAATGTTAAGAAAAGATTAATTGGCAGCAGGCACCTGATTCCCTAGAGGGCAGGGAAATAAACTAGCATCAGTGAATAACAGTATGTCTACATTAAAAACACTACAGTGGCGTAGCTGCACCACTTCAGTGTAGACTCTACCTACGCCTATGGAAAGCTTCTCACATTGGCAAAAGTAATCCACCTTTGCAAGAGGTGGTAACTACATTAGTTTCTTCCATCAACCTAGCACTGTCTACTCTGGTGGTTAGGTCGGAATAGCTTGTGTGATTTTTTTCACACCACTGAAAGTTGAAGCTATACTGAAGTAAATTCCTAGAGTAGACCAAGCCTAAGACTTACTTTTATGGTAAGTTTCAGGCTGTGGGATGCCTTTAGATTACATGGAGATCAACCTCTGGTGTGCTGTTTCTGTTTTCCTTTTGCTACCATGCCCTAAGGATGCATACTCCCAGAAGTTTTTAAAATATGGTGCTGATAGGAACCATTTATAGTGCACCCTCATCACAAAGCAATTAAGCACTGTATAATAGAAATCACAGTGCAAAACATTAAAAGCCAATCAAAAAGAGCCAACCAGCCTACTCCATGACAATTCAGTAACCTTGCATATGAAAAAAAAAAAATCATAGTGGCCAAAAATATTCCATGTAATAAGCAAGTATTGCAAAAGAAAGTTGACAAGAATACATTCACATTTTTGTCAGTCATTGCCTCCTCTGTGTTTGCTTTCTCCATATTCTAGCAAATAAGTTTACTGTTAAATAGAACTGGTCAAGATTTTTTTTGATGAAAAATGGCTTTTTAACAAAATGGAAATTTTTACAAGAATTTTGTTTTTTTATCATTTTTTTAGTTTTTCCAAAAAGAACAAAAAATTGAACTTTTCCAGTTTGGTTGGAAAAATCCTAGTTCCTTTCACTTTCTTGCATGTTTTTACTTTCCTTGTTCTTTTTTCATTTGGGAAAGAAAAGGGCAGAAGGAAGTCGCAAAGAAGATTTTTCCAACTAAAAAAATTGAGAAATGTTTCTAAATTGTTCATCAAAAATGGAAAAACTAATAAAACATTTTGAATGAAATGGAAACTTTCCATGAAACATACTCCTTATTTTTTTTATGAGCTGTACCATAAAATAATTTTGAGTAATACATAAATTCAGACAATCTGATCACATAATCATGAACAGAAAAAGAGGGGAAACTAAGCAAATAAATAGTTACAACTTATTTACCCCTTGCTACTAAGAAAGTCAGACCTTCCATTGATTTCAGTGGAGATGCACTGATTTACAGCATCTGAGGAACTGATGAAACACGTTTATTTTCCTCTCGTCTTGGCCTGTTTCTTTGTTTTTCAGCTTGAATGGATGCTTTGGCATATGTCTTTCAGGCACAAGCTTAAATTTGTCACCCTTCTATCACATTTACAATTTATATTGGAGAGTCAAGGTTTATATTTTCACTGTGGGCACTCGTGCCACTCTAGTACGTGTTGTAACAGCTTACCAAGTCTTAATTCCGGATTTTGTGACAATTATTTAAATATACTAGCAGCTTTGACAAACACGCTTGCAAATATGAATAGCAAAATATTTACATAAACTACTTTGATTTAAATATTAAACTGGGTGAGCCCATGACTATTTACTCAAATACAAAAAGCTTTATCTACTTGTAATGGGGTTCAAAGTTGCATCTAATTTTGCTTTCCATACAGTCTACTGCAGGCAGTAGAATAACATGCATGAGTAAAACATTGGCAGTTTGGGCCCTACTTTCAGATGGTGAATCATCTGTCAAATCCCAGTTTCCAACTCAGATTTTATTATTATCTGGCTAAATCCCTAAAAATGCTAAGATCTCTACTTGTCAGAGGATTTTTCACCAAAAACAAAGTGCTTTACCAGCCTGCACCCGGAAAAATGTACTCTACCCCTGAAATTATGAAAAAATTCAGTAGAAATTTTTTGCTATCTTAGCAGCACTTTAATAATGCCACAATCAATGATGAAATCACACAGCGCATTTCTAAAGCCACTTCTGCCTGTGGTTCATTTGCCATCACCTGTAGAATGTGAGAGGCATCGACCTCCTACCCAGATTAGTATCTATCATGAAATTGTGTTAAGCACATTTCTGTCTGGCTCTCGAACATGGACACTATAGCAGACACTTGAAGCAACTAGAACATTTTCACATGTACTGTCTGCAACTCATCTGTAACATCAAGTGGTCGGACAGGATACCAAACACTGAAGACCTGGACTGGTGTTGCATGTCTAGCATTGAATCCCTAAACATACAGGAGCAACTTTGCTGGGCTGGTCACCTTGTCATTATGGATGAAACATGACTCCCCAAACCATATTTTTATGGACAGTTGAAAACAGGAGCATGTACGCTGGGACACCAATGACAACAATATAAGGAAACTCTCAAATCTCACCTAAAAAATGGTCAAATTGACCTGAACACATTTAAAGCTGTTGCTGCTGCCGATGGATCAGACTGGCGGCAGACATGTTGGTCTGCAGTTAAAGGCATTGAGAATAGCAGAACAGAAAAAGCCAAAGAGAAGAGTGAAAGCAGGCTGTGGCAAAAACATGTGGCCATGTTTGTCTGATGTGTGGATGCATCTGCGGATCGCCCATTGATTTATGTTCACACAAGAAGACACACTGAAACAAACTGTTTCTCGCACATCGACCATGATGGAAACTCCAACAACAATATAGATTTTTCACCATCTCTAATTTTGACTGTACAATAGCACTTTCTTCAAGGAGGAGATTGAACACTATAAAGTTCAAATTTAATATGTTCACATTATGTATTCATAACAAGAAGTCCCCCTTCTGTTTGTTCCAAATGTGTCTTTAAGTTACAAGCTAAGAGAACAAATGCTCTAACTTAAAAATCGAACCTCTGCTTTGTCTTTATAGTAAACGAGATTCTATTCATAGTTCTGAAGGCATTTCGGCCCATAAGAATCCCTAGAAAGCAATGCAGTAGAGCACAGGAGATGCTTTTGAGTTCCTATGGGTGACTTCCATGAGTGGTTTCCTCCCTTGTTAACCAGAAATTAAACCTAAAAATTAAATTCTAGTGGCTTCTGCTTCTTCAAGAACCATCACAAGATCCCAGCTTTTTACAGTAACAGAATGACATTATAGAAGTTAGAAAACTTCCAGGAGGAAACGTGTGTGCATTTCCTGTTAACATGCTTTACCTTACTCATGACAGGAGTAAGGCATAGGCTTGTGCCTAGGGCCCCTGTTCCCGGAGTCATCTGCTTGCATAAGAATCTCAGATTTCTGCCTGTTTAAAAGGCAGTTTCCAGCCATTAGAGCAGCAAAGAAAGCTTTGAAAGTGTGACCCAAATTTACTTGTCAGTGGCATCTGCCTGAGTCTGTAGGAGGCCTGAAATAATAACGCTGAGAGGTGTGAACTGCCACCTGTGTCTCTACCACCCAAAATTAAAAGGCTATCCATTTTTTTAGGACAAAAATGCCAGACTAATAACTGGAGAAAGACTGTACAAAAGAGAGCTTAAAATCCCCAACCTCTTTACCATAGTTTTCTGATGACCTGCACAAGCTAAGAAAGAAAACTCAGGTAGTATGGGCAGAAAACATAATCTGATGCAGACAAAATCCAACACAAGCATTACTAAAACCCTGCACTATAGCAATAGTAGAGAATGAGGTAGGGGGGTTGTGGTGGTGGTTTGTTTTTGCCACTGCAGCTAAGTCTCACCTTTGAGTACATTCCAGACCATGAATCACTTTGCCAACCCAAACTGCCTCCACAGCATCCTTCTTTGAGCAGATTGCTTACTTTCTTTGGATAGTAACAATCATACATTGAGTCCGAGATACAATAGACAGACACATTCCAGTTTTGCCAGAATTTGGCTCATTTACAGAGCAAGATGCTAGAGCTGCCATGTATTATGGTTACCACGTATGAGTGAGACCCTCTGAGGTTGGCTAAGAGATACCCAGGATCCTGCAAGGCCTCTATTGACAGATTTTCAGCACATCCTTTAAAGTGGGAGACCTACTGCCTACCCTAAATCACAGCTCATTCCCAATAAACCTCTAATGGACCCAGAAGCTCTTGCAAACTACCACTTGGTATCCAGACTCTTATTTTTAGATTTGAAGGTCAGAAGGGACCATTGTGATAGTCTAGTCTGACCTCCTGTATAACACAGGCCATAGAACTTCTCTAAAATAATTCCTAGAGCATAGCCAACTGAGAAACCAAGTAGAGCTGGGCACAGCTCCCATGAGAATTTTTGAATTTTTGATTTTTTTTTCCTGCCCCAAATCAGGACAAACTGTTGAAATCTCAAAAATTTCTGCAAATGGATAAGTTGATTTTTTTTTTTCTTTTGGCAGGTGGGGAGGGGTTGGGTCAATCACCATGTTTTGATTTGATCATTTCAAAGTGTTTCATTTTTTCTCCACATTTTCCCACAAGAAAAAATGAAAAAAAGAGGGAGAGAGGCCTCCCACACCACTGAACTGAAACAAAATGTGTGGTCAATTTTTGAAATTTTCTGTTTCAAAAATTTTCATGAAAAAAATCAACCAAAACTAATAATTTCATTTAAAATGTTTGTTTTTGTCAAAAATATATATATTTTGCATTGGGTAAAAAAAGCCTTGCAGAACATTTTTGACCAGCTGTACTGCAGACAATAGTACCCTGGAACACCCCATGTTGGTTCTCACGCCAGCTCACTGGTGGTGTTTTTTGATAACAATCTGCTGTCTGTGAACAAATGATAAATTCCAGACTCATATCATGGGTTTGTCTGTGCCATATTTTGCTACTCATTGTGAGATATCACTGTGCTCCCTCAGAGACATTGGGCCAAGATGGGGGTCAATAAGAAGGCACTGAAATTATTCAAATCTCACCTTTGAAAATTGGTAAGTGCTGATAAGTAGCTGTTTCTCTACCTTCCAAACACTCCCCTCTGGAGTCCTACAAGACTTGATTCTCTCCCAAATCCTTTAACATTGACATGAAGTTACTAGGGGAAACTGAGAGGCCACAGTCTCAAATAACTGAAGTATGGCAGGTCACCGCCAATACCCAACTCTATGGCATTTTTAACTCTGATGCAAACACCATGACCTCCTGACTATTCCAATGTCTGCTGAGGTCTGTGCCTGGGTACAAGAGAGCTGGTTGTGGTGTAATCTGAAAAGATAGAGGTGGTGATGGTGGGACGATGGAAACACTTTGAAGAGCTAGAAAACTGCATCACATGGCTATTTAAGGAGTTTGTACCCATAATAGCACATTGGTCCTTATCCTTACCATCTTTTTAGGATTCTTTGCTGCTGGTGAGTGCTCAAATAGCTGCATCAGTGAAAAAACGCCTATGTGTTCCTGGAACTGGCTTGGAGGCTATGACCTACCTGATTTGGTGATAGACTTACTTATGGTGGTCAACACCTTTGTGACCTCCAAGGCTGACTACTAAACCTCCAGATACTTCATCAAGAAAACCTGGAACTTAAAAATACTTCAGTTAGGCCAGAATGCCGCAGCCCAGCTCCTCAACAAGGAACTCAAAGTAGTCTATTGGAATGACTTACTTCTAGTATGAAGAGCAAAGTTAATTGTTTTACATGTTATCTCATGGACACAACAAAGAACAGGAGAGATTAATAGAAAAGGAGGCAGAGCTAAATACATGAAAGAAGAGAATGAGGAGGAGGGAATAGTTAAACAGAGACGCTGAGAGAGAAATTTTAAAATTAAACCTACATTAGTCTAGTTATAGAAAGTAATATTGTTATCCTTTTGTGATTTCAGTTATTTACTCATTAGAAGTCATATTTATACCATGATGATGGAGATGTGTACATTCCACTTGAAGCATAAATATAGCTGAAAAATATGTTACTGAGATTTGAATTACTTTACTGAATAATTTACTTTGTCATCATGAATACAACATCACAAAACTACTATAGAGATATTTTGGTAAAGCCCAGTCCCAAGGGTTGATTGCAGAATGATCAAAAGCTTGGATTAAATTTATGAATTTTCACCTACGTTGTTTTACAATATTGCTTTGGTCCTTTGACTTTAATTGTTTTTTTGAAAGTGGTATGTGCTGTTTTCTGGGTTTCCCCCATTTAGTTAGTTAAATGGATGAACAATGAATTTCCGGGTACCAATAACTACAGGAGATGGTTTCAAGGGCAAAAGAAACAGGCCTCCAAAATTCTAAAGGTTATTAAGGGTTTAGGGTGGGGCCTGAAGTGTAGAGATTTTCTGTATCAGAAGACTCAGACACTGGTATCATATACTGAAAAGAAGGTTTAATGTAAGTAATAAATACCGCACGAGCTCCTTATTGAATAGAGAGTCCAGTGTTTGTTCTGATAGTCAGTCTTCCATAGGGATTGTCCCTGAAAGATCATCTCTCTTTCCATGGCCATGAACTCATATAATAGCTACAGTTCCATCATAACTATGAAGCTGTTGACCAATAAGTAGGGTGACCATATTTCCCCCCAAAAAACAGGACACTCCTAGCCACTCGCCTGAGGGCACCTACCCCATCCTCTTGCCAGTCACAGGAACCCTGTCCCCTCCCCCCCATGCCAGGCTGTTGCCTGGTTGCTGGAACCCTGCGCTGTGGGGGCCTTGCATGCTGGAACATTGCTTTCCCCTCCCCACCCAATCCTACCTCTCTCCTGTGGGGGGTTGACATCTCCGCTCACCCCTTCTGAATCGCCCTTTAACACACAGCCTTTTGATAAAAGTGGGCATTTGTCCTGTTTGCTCTTGCTAACTGATCAAGTCAGCAAGAGCAAATGGGCCAAATGCCTCCTTTTGGAAAAAAAAGTCAGGATGGCCAGGACAGGGCTTAAAAAGGGGATTGTCCTGGCCAAAATGGGATGTATAGTCACCCTACCAATAAGGGAGGCTGCCAAGTGCTAGAGACAGAACTTTCAGACTATGCAGCTCATACAGCTCCCACCCACCAGAGATAAGAATGATTGTGAGACTAATAATTTTCACACAGACTTATGTGGTATCCATACACAAGCACAAACATAAATAAGAGAATAAACAAAAATGTATTAATCATGCTATTTCTCCTACAGGCTGAGAAAGAAGATAATTATTAATATTTTTGTATGCATGAGAGCACTACAGTGACGTGAATCTTATCAGTACCTAATAGATAACAGCAAATACTAATAATAAAATCTTTGCCTGTACACACTAGGACATTCTTTGGTCCAAATTTTCACCCCAGTTATCTCACACACACACACAATCATGTCCATTTTTGTGTGTGCTGGCAACTTGACTTGTGAGCATGAATATTAGCAACTGAATAGCTTGCTACCTGATTTACACACACAATCAGTTATACTGCTTAGTGATGCTTCTAAGACTAGAACTTAAATTCAGCAAGTTACAATCTTTTCCTAAGCAGATTTCTCACCTATATTCAGTTCCCAGAGACTTCAACCCCCTTGGTTGAAGGACCCAATGTTCTATGATTTCAAGAGCTCTGACCTCTTGAACCAACCAAGTTAATGATAACTATGGGGTTCTCACCTTTTCTTCTTATAGTCCACTAAACCTTTGAACCTGTATTCTTCAAAAAGTAGGTCCAGATCAGTCTTCACTCTCCTGCTCAGGGGTAGACACAATGCTGTCTTCCCAAAGTTCATGAACTCTGCTTCAAGAGGCAGGAAGGCTTTCAGGAGGAGCAATCTCCATCTTCTGCTGATATAAATGGGGCTTCCATGATTTTGATTTCACACTGCTTAATTTACACTGGAGACAAGTAGATAGCTGCCTTCCCTCCTGTCTGGGGGAAAAAAACTGTTTCTTCTTATGTTTGGTCACCGACTTTAAAGCATAATATCAGTGAATATCTATAATTCCTTCTATAGTGTTAATAAATACATTTCACAATGCTATGAATCACCAGTGTGTCACAGGTTTTCATAAAAGATTTTACTTGATACACTTTTATAATACAGTAATATTGTATACAATCAATAGATTCAATTACTTATCATTTGAGGTTCCCTTGTCTTTATAGTTAAGAGGCTACCTCCCCCACTTGCTAGTTTGATGTCTTTGTTTATCTTTTATGTAAATATTCCTTCATTGTCTCTGCCTGACGACCAGACTGGTCAGACAAGCAAAGACACATCCCTTTGTCTAAGGCAGACTGGGCTTATGCACTTCTTGGCAAACACATTTTAAGAACATAATTCTAGCACATATTTATAACTCTTTGTACACACCCTGTACATACATCTTTCAAGAATATTAATGATCAGTGAATTATTAGTCTATATTACATGGCATCTTTTGGGTATATATCATGAGAACAGTGTATTCGGTGTAATGAGTATGCCAGGCCTGATGAGTTGCTGACACAGAGTAATGACCCACCAATGGGCCTCTATGTCAAGTGAGATTTTTCAAATGTGTGCAGCATTGTCCTGACTCTGCTGCTATTGTAGTCTATGGGAGTTTTGCCATTGGCTCCAATTAGAGCAAGGCTAGGCCAATGCTGAGCACTTTCAGAAATACCTGCCTGTAAAATGCACGTTAAAGAGGACTGTGCGATATGTATGTTAGTTGCCAGCTTGGTTGTGCAGTGAACAATATACTGAAGGTGAAACTGGGCAAAGGCTCCACAGGAGATGATGGCCTTCATTCTGGACTCTAAGGAGTTCCCAATAATACAGTGCCCTCCACCTCTATTTGTGATGCGTGTCCTTCCATGTTCATGCAGCAGGAGTTGCTGGTCAAGTGGAGTGGACAGATATCCAGAGATCAGTCATTGCTGACCTATTGTCAGAGAGGTTGTTTGAGAGAGAGATTGAGTTAAATATGAATGTTTGTGCGCACATGTTCTGTGTACTTCCACTCAAAGAATGTGGTAAAGAAGGAGTTAGCTGGCCAAGGACAATTGCACTAGGTGTATATAGAGGCACATGTAGCTACCATATATTTACGGTTATAGGAATTGGGTGGAAAATCAGTCAATGAGAGGAGAGAAAGCCTAGTCACAGGCTAACAGTCATAAGCATTTTGGCCAGAGAGTCAGAAAGAAATGATTTGAGGCCATCTTCAAGGACTACAGTAGTGTCCAGGAACTTGGTAGTATCCCTTTAAATTGTTTGTGAGCCCTCCAGTGTCCCCCTCTCTCTTCTCCGTTTCAGAAGCTACCAGAACCCCTGTTAGAGCAGCAGTTATGTAGTTAGGCCTTGCGTATTGTAAGTAAACACAGGCAGTTGGGCCCCACTGTGCCCACATGGATCCTTCCAGTTGCATTTGTTGTGCAGAAGAGAGCACAAAACACAACTAGGTAGTAATATAATTAAGAAAAATAACAATGCTTTTATTGCCTAATGTATAAATAGCATAAATTAAGAATATCAGTGTTGAGACCTGCAGTGTGGGGCTGAGATCAGCATCTTGCTATGGCAGTGAAATATATTTGAAATATACTACTTGTGAAGAGAATTTAAACAGATTGTCAACAAAGGGACATTAGTTCTGAGTGACTATATAGTTGATTATTTTTACATTAAAATACAGCGTGTTTCTTTTTAATTAATTAAATGTATGTTTGTAAAGCATCCCCATGCCCTATTTAAAGTTTGTTGCAGCTTTAAGTATGACCTACAGTGATAGATGTCTCAAGTATATCCTCCTTTGTTTCACTATTCACTTTCCACTGTGCCTGACCAATTGTTTCAAATAATTATGTGTCTAACTGAAAAGGCCTTTTGCACACAATCAAGTAACACTGGATAAATGTCTGATCCTCTCCCTTCCTGATCTTTAAAGATTGTCAAGGCATGAGTTGATAGATCTAAGCTGAATAAAAAAATCCTCTTCTGTGCAATTTATAAACCAGGATATTTGGTATTAATCTGTCTTCTGCAAATGGAACCAATCCCAATTTTTGGGAAGACATCCACATTAAACATAGACCTTTTCTGTGTAAGCCACAATACATGGTTACAGCCAATTTAGGTTCAAATCCAAATGCTAAAATGCTCTTCATCCAGCTGAAAGGAGGACTTTTATTTAATTCTGGAACATTTTCCCTCTGTAATCTTCACATAAATGTAAACATCAGCTGTAACTATGCCGTGATTTTATTTTAACCTGAACTCTATTTACTATACCTCAGGATAATTCACATGGAGCAAAGAGCCCTAATATTTGTATTTTAGAATAAATATTAAGAATATCTCTCTCGGGGGAAGAAAATGTTTAGATAACCTGCCTTTCACACAGAAAAGCTGGCTGCTCAACCTTCAAGCCAGCAGTTCTTTCCTGTCTTTCTAACCAAGAGACAGTACTACATATAAAAATTCAGTGCCTCCTGGCCATAGTTAAGAATCCCCTGTTTCTTTGCAAAGGGGAGAACGTATGGAAGCTGTAAATAAATTATGATTGCCAAAGATCAGAGGAATTTTTACACAAGACCAAAGCAACTTAAGCTCATACTTTGATACAGCCTGTTAATAATTCAGCTCAATGGTAATCTTTACATCCCTAGAATTCCTAACAATTGAAATGTCCTTCAGGGTATTAGCAGATGATTAACAGTTGTTTTAAATAATTACTAGCTGACCTCTCTAGAGGTTGCACAAGGTACACTGTATAATTTAAGTAGTAAATCTAACAACTATTCCTTCTTAAATAGGTTCTGCAAGTCTCCTTTGAAAATAGAGTGCCCATTTGACTACCAACACATTAGATATTTCCTTATTTAACTATTTCTCCTTGCTGTTTTTCCTAGTCACACAAAACAACCATCCTGAGCTGTTCTTATTCTTTTGTGAAATACACATATTTTACAAGGAATTTTGAACCATTATTTTAAAAACGGTCTTAATTTAATTTCCTTTGCAATTTCAAGCTCGATTCTAAAGCGAAGAATCAAACAAAAGTCATTGTTGTGGTCTCAGAGTAGCAGCCTATTAGTCTGTATCCGCAAAAAGAACAGGAGTACTTGTGGCACCTTAGAGACGAACAAATTTATTAGAGCATAAGCTTTCGTGGGCTACAGCCCACTTCTTCGGATGCATATAGAATGGAACATATATTGAGGAGATATATATACACACATACAGAGAGCATGAACAGGTGGGAGTTGTCTTACCAACTCTGAGTTTCACTTGCTTAATTGGCCTCTCAGAGTTGGTAAGACAACTCCCACCTGTTCATGCTCTCTGTATGTGTGTATATATATCTCCTCAATATATGTTCCATTCTATATGCATCCGAAGAAGTGGGCTGTAGCCCACGAAAGCTTATGCTCTAATAAATTTGTTAGTCTCTAGGGTGCCACAAGTACTCCTGTTCTTATTGCTGTGGTCTGTCCTTTCTGAAGCAGGCAGCCAGATCAAGCTTTGACACACTCAGGAAACTTGCATCACTAAAATGTTAAGCACACACGAAAATAGTCTTCTGCCTTTATATAATTAGAGATTATCAAATGTTAATATATGTTATTTCCAGGAGGAACGCTTTTTGCATCCCATCAGTATAATGGACAAGTATAACTTAAAATAAAATGATAGAAACTTCACACATGGACCTACTAACAACCCAAAATTCAAAGCATTACCTGACCAAAATATGGGATCATTGAAAGTTATTGAAACTACTGAGATATATAGCAGCTGAGGATTTAGTCTATGATCATTATAGAAGCTAGGTAATTTCTCTGCAGGAAAGTTATCGGACCAGATCCTCAGCTGGTGTAAATCAGCATGGCTCCACTGAAACCAGTAGAGTACCTCTGAGCAGCTGAGAATCTGGACAATGAAGTTTGCAGCACATTTGCAATGTTTAACTCCTCCCACCCCATTTTCTCCTTCATTCTAATTATTTTCTGTAAATCCTGAGCAGGGCTGCTCTTATCATAAGGCGAATTGAGGCGCCTCAGGTGCCAGATTGGGGGAGGGGGGCAAGAGGGGGCACCACTAGGACCCAGAGTGTAGAAAATTGTGTCTGCTGCTGGTGTATATGTATTCTCTCTGCTCTAGATGCACAGAGATGGTGGAGTGCTGTGCTGGAGGAAGGAGGGCACAAGAGACATAATGGGCAGGCAGGAGAAAAGGTGAGAGGGAATAACAGAAAGCAGCAGGAGCTGCAGGGAGAGAGACGAGGAGGAGCCTCTTATGTACCTCTCTAGCACCCCCAGGAGCCTGGACTGATTAATACCAGCTTCTGAGGGAGTTTCCTGTTTCTTGCTGCTTCCTGGAACCCACTTGGAGAGAACAGGCAGTCAACTGAAGTAGTAGGAGCCAGTTAGGCCCTTAAGATGCTGATATCTTCCCTCACTCAGGCCCTGCTACCAGCCTGCTTATTTGTCACCTTCAATTGAGTGTTGAGAGCCACTATAGCTGGCACAGAACAGCAGTCATGAGTGAAAGAAGAAAACGCCCCTCTGGGGCAGCATTCAGAAAAAGAAAGAAAGCAAAGGATGTTTTTCTATCTAAGCAGGAAGGAGCTCTCCTGAGATACATAGACACAAATGTTCATGGTGAGCCTTCCGGCCCCAGTGAGGATGTGAGTGATGAGGAGATGCCTGAACTTCAAGTTAGTCAGAGTGCAGGTGACCTGGTAGCTACTGCAGCATCCATATCTCCATCTCAAATGGATGTAACCATGCACATTCCTGAAGAAAAGTGTAGATCAGAGAAGAGTGTGGTGGAGGCGCAAGAAACAGCTGCTGCTGAGTTTAGTTCCTTAAGTCTAGATGATCCAGGACTGTGGACCCACTTGAGCAGTAGCCTGAGGGACTTCCTTGTACTGCATGGGCCACAGCAAGTGAAAAACTTCATGTTCCCCAGAGACAATGAAAATAGAAGTTTCCATCCAATACATTACTGGCGTGAAATCCCCAATGGCCATAGCTTATGTACTCAAAAACCCAGAATGCTGCATGCTGTTTTTGTTGCAAACTCTTACAGTCTAATGTTCCAGCCACATTGGGTTCTATAGGAACAAAGGACTGGAAAAATCTGTCTAGAAATCTGGCATGCCATGGGAAGGCAGCAAATCACCAGAGAGCATTCCATAGGTGGAAAGAGCTTGAGCTGAGACTAAAGTTAAAGGCCACCATAGATGATCAGCATCAAGAGAAGATTGCATCAGAGTCTCTTTACTAGCAAAATGTTCTGAAAAGGCTCATTGCCATTGTGAGAATGCTTGCTACCCAAAACCTAGCACTGTGTGGCACTTCAGATCAACTGTATGTGCCAAACAAATGGAAACTTCCTTAAAATTGTTGAGCTGATGGCTGAGTTTGATGCAGTACTCCAGGAGCATCTAAGAAGAGTCACCACCCAAGAAATGTACATGCACCACTACCTTGGAAAAACCATTCAAAATGAGATCATACAGTTACTGGCAACAAAGGTCATACAGAAGATTGTGGCAGATCTTAAATCAGAAAGATATTACTCTATTACTCTAGACTGCACACCTGACATCAGCCATAAGGAACAAATGACTTTAATGGTGTGTTTTGTAACAACAACAGAACTTAGTGAAAATGTCCCTACAATGGTGACTAACAGACAGCATTTTCTAGAATGTATTGACATTGATGATACTACAAGAGCTGGTATGACAAATGTGCTTCTCAAAAAGCTGGAAGATACAGGAATTGCGATAGCTGACATGAGAGGTCAGGGCTACGATAATGGTGCCAACATGAGAAGAAAGAACAGAGGAGTGCAGATACAGATTCGAGAGTTAAACCCTCGAGCTTTTTTTTGTCCCATGCAGTTCTCATTCATTGAACTTGGTGGTCAGTGATGCAGCATCAGCTTCTAGTGAGGCTGCTGAATTTTTTAATGTAATTCAAAGCATCTATGTATTTTTCTCTGCATCAATTCATCAATGGCAAATTTTGAAGCAACATCTGGGAATATCCTCTCTGACACTGAAACCACTGAGTGCCACACGATGGGAAAGTCGAGTGGAAGTGATAAAGCCTATCAACATCAAATTGGGAAGATAGATGATGCCTTGGTTGCATTATGGAGGATAATGCTATGACAGGAACTGTTCGTGGGAGAACAGTAGCAGAGGGAAATGGAATCACCAAAAACATAGATAACTTCAAATTTCTGTGTGGCTTAGTGTTGTGGCATGACATAGTGTTTGAAATAAATGTTGTAAGCAAGAGACTCCAAGGTGTTGACCTTGATATATCTGGAGCAATGGAACATCTGAACAAAGCAAAGTCATATCTGCAGTCTTACCAGTCAGATGAGGGATTTCAAAATGTTCTGAAGAGTGCACAGAAGTTGGTAGAGGAACTTCACACTGAAGCTATTTTCCCACCCATTCAAGAATACAAGAGTCACCAAAGAAGACGACATTTTGTTTACGAGGCACAGGATAATCCCGTAAGAGACTCCAAACAACAATTCAAAGTTGAATTCTTTAACCGGGTGCTAGAATGTGCAATATAGTCAGTTGAAGAATGTTTCATGCAGCTCAAGGAACACAGCAGTATATTTGGGATGTATGATATTCCAAAACTGCTCCCTATACCTGAAGAAGTGCCCTGCATTGGTGGTGTTGGTCAAGAGACAGTGTTGACACATGATGACATGTGCGATATTGATGAGAGTGAAAGCCCTTTCAAGATACATTTCAGCAGGCTCAACTCCAAAGGCTGTTCTGGAATGTATGTGCACAAATAAGATGGTCACCCTCTTTCCAAATGCTTTTGTTGCTCTGCACATACTTCAGACACTTCCTGTGACAGTTGCCAGTGGAGAATGCAGCTTCTCCAAGCTTAAGTTAATAAAAACACATCTGTGCTCCACAATGACACAGGAGAGGCTGGTCAGCCTTGCAACCATCTCAATAGAGCATGAACTGGCCCAGACTGTGGACCTTCAGGAAGCAGTTCAAATCTTTGCAACCAAGAAGGCACGGAAAGCACCACTTTGATTATTCAAACAGATAAAAATGCCAGTGTTTACTATGCAGACAAGAAAAGTTACATTTGCTGTTCAGGCATTTGAAAGTTAAGTGTTACTGAAAATTTTTGTTAGTTCTCCTTTATTGGGGTAGGTAGCAGAGCAGTACCATGAGAGGAGTAGAACAGGAAGAAGGCAGAATTGAGACCTTTCAAAGTTTTGGCCCAAGCGAGGGAGTATGGGGGCGTCATTTGAGCTCCCCGCCTCAGGTGCCAAAATGTTGTGGGCCAGCTCTGATCCTGAGTGATCAGTAGTTAAATGAAATCCCAGATAAGTAAAAGGTGAGTTTTACTGAAATGGCTTGCTTAAAAAAGAGGAAAAAAAGAGCAATTCATAAACAGAGAAAGTGAAAGTGCACTTCCAGATGTGCATTAGCTTGTATTTTCCAGGGGCAGGAGGTCAGTTAACATTGCTATTCTAGCATGTATATTCACCTTCTGAACTGCGTGGAAATTCAGCATAACGAACAACTGATCACCATTACTAATAAGCCAGTACTAATGCGGGTAAGATATGCTCTATTATTTTATTTGCTCTTTCATAACTTCATAGTGTATATTGCATTTAAGTCCAAACCAGTGAGTTCACATTCAATGAAAGAAGAAAATGTCTCCTTCATCCCTTTCACTCTCCTCACCAGTAACTGGCTTCATAAAGGAACATAGTCTATTATTCAAGGATGGTTTCCAGCATGGTTCACAATAGGTTAATGAAAGATATCTAATACTCTTATTAGACCAATCATATTAATAACAGAGACGGGCACAAGAGGGTCATAATGCTAATTGCATAGGAGGTCCAGCCAGAAGGCATCTTTATCTTAGAATTCAAGACACACCAAGTTTGACTAATCACCCACAGTGTGTTTGCAATTAAAATAACACTGTGTTAACCCTGCCAATGTGAGGTATCAATATTTTATGTGTGGCTTGACAGGTTTAAGCTGAACATTTGTGGTGCATGTTCACTTGTAAAGAGAGAATTTCTTACTCCGGTTTAGATGTGTAAACAAGAAAGTTATAGCGGAGAAAATTTGAAGGAGAATTTTTTTTAAAGAAATCTAAATTGTTTCAATTATTTTACCTAGTTCCATTAGCTACTTTAAAAAAAGAAAGACTTTACAAAAAATCCACTTCTCTACCTATAAAATCAAAATCTGGGATGTTTGTAGAAGGTGCTGACCCTCTTCCCCAAGAAGGAAGGGCCTGATTCAAAACCCATAGTAGGCAGTGAAAAGACTCATTGATTTCAATGATCTTTGGCTCAGTCCCTAAATACAGGAAATCATGAGGAATGTTTTGGTACTTTTTATATATATCACTAGTTTGATTGCCTGGCAGCTAAATTTAGGCTTCTGCATAAATTAGGCTATTTTGAATGGAAGAATCTATGATTACTTACAAATAGCTTATTAGTTTTATATATGAGGAAATCCTCATCTGCAGATCAGTGCAGTTCCCTTGAAGTTAACAGAATTACATTCATTACACCAGATGAGACTCTAGGTCTGTGTGCGTATATTGGCTAATCACCTTGGTATCTGAGCACCTGGTTTGTATATGTATTGTATTTCATAGTAAAAACTGCTAAGGCATTACTAGCTTTGTGAACAATAGAGCACATTTTGCTTCATTCCTACCATTCTTATCGACCCTGTATAATGCCTGATGGTTCTGGTTATCTGAAGATGACAATTGTGGACCCCCTCACATGCGCACACACACACTGTCTCTCTGCTATACTTCTGATATTCATTTGCTCCAGTGTTGCTAAACTTGTGAGAGTCCATCTGTAAGGAACACAGCTGCTGCAAAGTGCACAGACCAAACTCACTAAAATCATGGTGTATCTTTCTAGCTCCCCTTACAAGAAGCATTGCATCTTAGAGCCTCTCCCTATTCTAGTAAATATGTTCAAAATCAAAGTAGGAACTGCAGGACTCTTACAAATGTATGTGGACTAGTACTTCTATCTAGCTTCTTTGTTAAATTGCAGATGGTTTATTATAGGTTTTCGCTCCAAAGCTTTTTTTTTTTTTAATTCTAGTGAGTAATATGAACTCCTAACTCTTCTAAATATTTGTCAATTGATGGTCTATAAAAAAAAAATAGGAACACTTCATATCTAGGTCAGACCTTTAGATTTAGGCACAATAGCTTAGTTCTTTGTTGCTTGGACTTTTTCATGAAATAGATCTTGTAAAATGTAAATGCTACCAGATAGATTCAAATATTTTCCCCTGAACTTTTGCAAATAATTCTGTTACTAGTAGATCTTTGTTCTGCTACAGACAAAATTACAGAAAGTCCCTGTAGTATTGAAACAACCTGTTGCTGTTTGTGAGACCTAAATCTAGTAATATAAATGATAAATGTGAGACTTGCCTTTTGTTTTTGTTGGGTATCTCTATTCACTTCCTTAAAATGTTTAGTAAAAATTACTGTACTTACAAATGTAATCAAGTGGGGTTTCAGCTTTTAAAACCCCAGTCCTGAGATTATACATATTGGAGTTTAGAAGTCTGATGGATCAGCAGTTATTTGATCATGCTTCTGTATAAATGTAAGTCCCAACTGGTGCTGGATGGAGACCAACAATTCCATTTTGCAAAAATTTTTGAGGCCTTGAAATTTGTGCGTTTTCTACAATGGCACAAAACCCAGGCCTTTCAAAAGTTTTGTGAAATAGAATTTTAGTGAAATGTCATTTTCAGAGTGAAAAGGTCCGATTATCTAGTTGAGTCTCTCTCCCTCGCATTCTGTCTTGAACTGACCAAAAAAGTCCATCCTAGACCTCAGGAATCTTTCCATTGAAAAAGTCATCTTAATCTGTATGTCTCCACAAAATGTTTCACTTTCCAGAAAATTCCATTTCCCAAGAAAAACCCGCTTCATCTCAACAGCTCTAGTGCCAATGCACGTGTACCCAAATCTTACTGAAGTTGAGGATGAGTTGTGGGTGCATAGTCAGCATCTTTGAATTTACATGCCTACCTCTAGGCAGCTAAGTTTGAAAATTTGGGCCTCATCATTGAGGGCCTGATCCTCATTTGCACTAAGGCCCCGTTTACAGTTATTTAACAATGCAAAGGAGCCTTCAATTTTTATACTGCCAGAGTGATATAAAAAGAGAATCTGGCCCCAAGTGTATACAAATTGTAATAAGCTGAATTATTATTTTTTAAAAACCACAAAAATATTAAATGCAAAGAAAGAGAGGTTGTTTCGAAATATAAACAGTACTATAAATATTTCTATAATCATCAAGGATTGTGTAGTCTAAATTTAGCTACTGTTTTATGAAGGATCATATGTAGATAGATATTAGTGTAGATAGATAGATATTAGTGCCAGATTTGGGCCCAGTACTTATGAGAGTGCATGGTTCCGAAGCAAGGTGCCATTCCCATGCTGCTTGTGTGCCCATGCAGGGGCCGGACCCAATCACAAATTTGGGGTTCAGCTGAGCACAAGGACTATACAGTATTAGCACCATGAGTGGTGATAGCCATCCAAAAGTGAAAAAGGAGAAGCAGGAGGGAATGGCTGACTGCCAAAGCCTGCACTGGCCATCAGAGCTACATCACCACATATATAGTGCAAGCTGCTGCAGCCACTTAAGAGATGACTTGCACTCCCAGGAACTCTGTGAGCTGTTGAGGCTTCTTGAGGAAGGTGCCTACTGGAGCTCCTACTTGGAAAATGGAGCTCTGCACTGCCTTCAGTATTGGTCAGTGCTTAAAAGGCACAATGCCAGCCAAATAAAACATGAGTCTCCTAATGTGTACTGACACTTCAAGGAAAAATTGAGACTCAAAGAACTAGTCAGTGCAATACGCACATGCAGCTTCCATTGCCCTATGAGATAATGTATTTTCTAGATAGAGTTGTACAGTTTTTTAAAAGATTGATTCAGGGCTCTGTTCATTTTTTGATAAGTGTTCTGCAAAAGCCTTACAAGTTATTTAATCTCTTTAGTGGAGGACCCAGGACTAGTAGACAGTACTTAATCCTTCAGCCCATATAGCAAACTGGCAGGTACAACACCAGACAAATATAGAGCTTCTTATTGTATCCTTAGAGTGAAAGTGTCAATGGAGGGACTAAAAGGCCCATTGCTAATGTGGGAGCACCCATTTTTCCCTTTAGAAGCCTATATTTAAGTTCACAAATGCACATTTTGAATGCAGATCAGGTTAATTTCACGGTGGTTTTGCAGTTACATCCATTAACCCCTCCTTTTTAGTGTCTGACACTTATTGTCTGCTCATCAGGTATGCTAACCAGAATGAGGCTGGTCTGCTATTTAAAGTAATAAAGGCCTCAAAAAGGTTGGTCATCATATCTCTATTTGAAAAGCTGATAGTTGCTACTGTCACATGCAAGCCCTAAGATGAGTATAACCAAGGAGAACAAAAGGAAAAACCTCTTTTTTCAATTTTTTTCCTTTCAATTTCCTGTTTGTTGCTGGAACATACCCTTCCCCGGGTGCTGCAAGAGCAGTAATGGCAGCAGCAAGCCTGCAGATGAAACTGAAAGCTAACAGGCAGCAAACAGGTACTAACCCACAGAAAAGAAGTGGGCCAGATCATGTGTCATGGTGGTGTTCTCATGTTCTCCAAAAAGACTTGTCTGAAAATAAACAGGGGAGCAGAAAAATCCTTCTAATAAAAATATATATCGGGACATGCTATTTATTTGAAGTCTGCTCTGTCATAAAATTGGATTATTTTAAATAAGACAATTTGGGGAAAAAATGCAAATTGGCAACGTCCCTTTCAACTACCAAAGGCAGAGAGTCCTCCAAACCAATGGAGGAAGAAGTGTCTAGCAGGCAGGAAGCCAGAGGTTTGAGGTGTTTTTTACATTTCATTTATTAATACGTACTCAAGCTTCTTTAACCACAACCATCCAGGGGGGAGAGCATATGCCAGCCTTGAGCTAAAAAATTCAGTGTGTGGCTGTTGATGAGCTGATCACACTTTAAAGTGCCTGATGAATTAGGCATAAAAATCCGCATGAAGTGGAGAGTTTATTAGCATGAGCTCTCTCACCCCTGTAGATCAATACATCTACCATACACTCAAGGGGGAAAAAGGTTTCCATGGACCTGCCAACATCTCGCCAAATAGGCTGTGCTGCTGAAGAGCTGAGATCTGCTTTTTCTGTGGCCTTTCGCAGTGTAGCAGGGTGTGGATCCTTACAGATGAATCAGCCGTCAGTATTTAACCCTATGTTTATAATCTAATGGGGTAAATCTACAGTGGGGCTGAAAGGAATTGTTTATCATTAACAGTTTGGTTGTTATAGGTTCAAAAATATTTAATGAAAAATTACTTAAACCTCTTTGGTCTGGAAACCTCACAGATCAGGATTTCGTATGTGATTTGCTGTATTTCCTATTTCACCTGGCCCAAACAAGAACAGTTTGGGGGCTTGATTCACCCTTGTTGGCAGATGGGTGTAAAGTACACTTCCTGCATCAATACCAGTGAGCCCTGGGGAAATCAGCCCCGGAAACTCCACCAGCAAATGGCAGGTTTTTAAACTGCTGCCTTCCCTACTAGTGGAGGCAACTCAGGAGATGTTTGGACTCAGTGCATCCCTTAGGAACCATGATCACACACCCCTCTCCTCTCAGTAACACCTACTTTTAAGCTGTGCTGATTGGCTTCAAGGCCCCACCTGAGCAGGGAGTGCAAACACCTTGTGCTGCTGCAATCCCACTCCAGGAAGATAACACCATAGTGACTCTGTGCCCTAGGATAACAGAGCTTAATTCAGCTTTATTCTCCCTTTATTTTCCACTTCCACTTCAGTGTCAGTCTGGAAACATTAATTGCACCTAAACAAATACAAAGCAAAAAGAAGAACAGGAGTACTTGTGGCAAATTTGTTAGTCTCTAAGGTGCCACAAGTACTCCTGTTCTTCTTTTTGCGGATACAGACTAACACGGCTGCTACTCTGAAACCTGTTACAAAGCAAAAAGTTACCCAAATATTTTAAAACCTCAGATGTTTGGTTCAAGTTTAGACTGAAGGTCTGTGTCAGACCTTATAGCCAAGTTGGTTTGCCAATCCCGTGTTATATCATCATCATCAGATGATGATGATCAGCAGGGATTACATATACAGTGCCTGCAACAGATGTTATGACAGTGTAAATCAGGACTACCTCCAATGAAGTCAATGGAATTATGCGGGTGTAAATGAATTTATGAGAGAAGGATCAGTCTCAGAGTGCATTAGCTTATATCTGGAAATAAGCAGCTTTTCATTGTGCTATAAACACCTGGCTTTTAGGAAACTGGACAGTAAAGGAGAGAAAATTCCAAATTGAAAACACTCAAAAGGATATGTGAAATGATATGAACTATCAGAGCACATCAGCAACATATGAGAGAACTCTCAAAACAGAATACCCTGCTTACATGTGCCAAATCAGTGCTAAAATGATATAGGAAAAGGACAGACATCAAGGGCCTTGTACATCCCTGGCATAACTTCAGTGGAGTTATGCTAGCTTGGATCAATTTGGTCTCCAAATCAAATCCTCATTAAGATGATCCATTTGGATACCCTCTGAATATGATTAGGCACATTTGTACAATTTGTATTTTTATGATACACTCTTCCACCTCATAATATTTGGTGCTTGTCTCCCACTAGCGTCAAATATCACTTGTCATTCATTGAATTGTGTAGGCCAATTTTAATCTACTTTGATTTATGTTGGTTCTGTCAGGAGGAGGAATTGTTATCTGGTGGGTAGAGAAATGGACTGAGAGTTAAGACTCCTAGATTCTGTTCCCACCCCTTCTGTGACGCATTGTGTACAAACTGTCAGAAAGCAGTGACTTTGGCAAATAATGTAGATTCTTCTCTGTTACACTGGTGTAAATGAGAAGTAACTCAATTGGTGTAAAAGCAACATACCTGATATTAGTAATTAAACCTCTGTTGCTAAATTCAGCCATCTGTAAAATGTTTATAATTATATGATAGTCCTATATTTAGATTGCATAACATTTTCCATTATAGAGGTTCTTGCACTCTTGTTCTGGAGCTCATCTATACAGCCCCACAGTTCAGACTATGGGGAGTGGATTACACCCTGCACTAGTGTGCTGCACTGTAACTCCCTTGTGTGGATGCTGCAGGCACAAACTAAAAACTACCTACTTCACGTTAACATAGTCCTTTTTTAAAAGGCCTATGTTAAAGTGAACTACGTACTTTTAGTTCACACCTGCAGCATCCACATGGGGGAGTTACAGCACAGCACACTAATGCCTGCTGTAATTCATACCCCCATAGTACAAACTTAGGGGCTGTCTAGATATAGCCTTTGTCTCCCAAGTACCTAAATCACTTTTGAAAATGGGATTTAGGCTACTAAGTCACTTAGGTGCTTTTGAAAATTTTAGGTTGGGTGTCTAATTCCCATTAATTTTCAAGGCAGTTGGGAACTTAAATACCCTTTGTGCCACTGAAAATCTTCCCCTTTGGTTTAAGTGTAAACTTAAAACACAAATGCAGTATATAAACTCCCTGCTCTGTGGGTGTTTTTTGTCACTGTGACAGAGTTTATATATACTGTATTAGATTAATGTTTCCAAGAATTGTGGCCAGTTATAGCGTCCCAAGTTATTTCATGTTGTTTACATTTGGATAGTTTTGTTCTTAGATTTATTTCAGAGCTGTTCTCTGGAGTGTAGAACATGGTTGGCTTTTTTCCTCCAATGTGAATTCATTGTGCAAGGCCCTGGATAGAAAAACATTAGCCCTGAGATTTTCGAAGTTATTTTACAGATTAGGATTCCGAATTTCCATTCTTTGGGTGGGTGGGGGGCATCCAAATTGCTAAGAAACTTTTGAAAATCTCAGTCAAAAAAGTAAATTCCTCTGTTTATCTACATAGCAGGTACAGTGAGGGAGCCTTGCAAGCCTACCCACATTGCCCTGCCAGTATGCCTCATCTCTGATCTGGTGAGATCATGTCTAGAGGGTAGTAGACCTTTCTCTGTGCCCATGAAATCCTTTGTGCATCTGCTGAAACTACCCTCAAAAATACTTTGTGATCTGGGCATTCGTGATTTCTCAGTGAACAGACAATGTTAACTTTGCTCACTACCAGAGCTAGGTATGAACCAGAGATCTAGTGGCTCCATTCCTTCCAGCTTCAAGGGGCATTGGAACACTCTGGGCTGCTGTTATTGTATTTAGTAGCACTTTGTTGCTGCAAAAGGAAGAAAGTGGGAAGATGTAACAAAGTTCAAAACACAAGCTAAGAGATGATAGTTTCCTTAGGGTACGTCTACACTTGATTGATCTATCGGGGATCGATTTATCGCGTCTCGTCTAGATGTGATAAATCGATCCCTGAACGCGCTCCCTGTCGACTCTGGAACTCCACCGCTGCGAGAGGCGGAAGTGGAGTCGATGGGGGAGCAGCGGCTGTCGATCCTGCACTATGAGGACGTGAAGTAAGTCAATCTAAGTCGATCTAAGATACGTTGACTTCAACTACGCTATTCTCATAGCTGAAGTTGCGTATCTTAGATCGATCCTCCACCTCCCCCTTGTGTAGACCAGACCTTAGGCGAGACCAACTGAACTCTGATAAAAGTCAGGATGGTGATTTCCATTGGGAAGGTTTCTCAGGTCCACGACTGGGTGGGGAGAGACAGACCATGTCCCAAAACAGCCTAGTAGTTAAGGCATTCATCTGGGAAATTCCGGCCTAGGGACATACTGCCTGCCGCTTCCAGCAGCCCCATTGGCCTGGAGCAGCGAACCGTGGCCAGTGGGAGCCACGATCGGCCAGACCTGCGGACGCGGCAGGTAAACAAACCAGCCCGGCCCACCAGGGGCTTTCCCTACCCAAGCAGCATCCCAAGTTTGGGAAACACTGGTATAAGGAATAGAGCTTTAATTGCTTTAATGAGAAAGTCCCTAGCACCCTTCTAGGCCTAAGTGATTGCAAAGTGGTAGCTATGAGCTTGTGTGTTAGGGGTATGTCTGCAACCACACTCTTAAATTGATGGCAGTTTGTGTTGTCATGAGAGCGATCTGTCACACAATGGCCATATTCAACCAGTCCAGTTCATACATGTCTCATAATATGTAGGTGATATATAGGACCCATCCTACACTTGAGAAAATGAATAGGAGTACAACCATAAATGTTTTTGGTACCTTTTACAATAGTCTGTGTTTGAAAAATGAGATGGGGAATAAGGAACTTTGTGATTATGGAATCATGGAAGAGAAATAAAACAGCAAATTAAATCTCTGAGAGAGTGTTTCTTTTTTTATTGTACCTAATACTAGTCAGAGAGAGTGAGATACTTTTATTAAACTAAAGTAAAACAGCATTCATATATAATTCTCAGCTTAATACACTGATTTCAAAGAGCCACAAAGAGTATCTAAGTATTATTTTTGAGTTATCTCATAAAGCACGGTGTTAGTAGTGAGGTTTCTGTCTGTATCTGTGGTCTTAACAAGAGTAGCAGCCTGGTATGATAGATACATGATAACTTATTGATGCTGTCAAAATATACTCAGCAGGCATGCCTTTCTAGCAAAATTCACAACACAATATTTTCCCCTGCAATTTGTCCACTATTTTGTTTTTCTGCACTTACTTAAGACTGAAGAAGGGCAGTATTCTACTGTTATGGCCAACTATGCTACCCCGTTCAACAGTGATGCTGCAGTGCTGTGAGCAATTACTGTATTGCTGGTGTATTGTTTTTTATAAGGGTATTTCTTATAGTTCAGCTCTGTTGCCCACAGCTCTTGAGCTACGAGCCTGGACCAAACTTAGTTAGAACCAGCATGGAATGACAAAATCACCACATTCTGATCTCAGTGGCACGGGGATCTCTGATCATTCTCTTCACTTTGATGGTCTTACATCAGGTGTAACTGGGATCAGAGAGTGGCCCTGTATTACTGACAGAAGTCATTAACATTTTGGTTGCTCTGGAATTCCCGGATTCTACAGCACTAACAAAAGTTGCCTGAGGTCTGGGAGTGAGGACAATACTGACACTTCCTCTGCTGATGATGAGAAAGTCAATGTCACTAGAGAACAGTTCAACAAAACCAAAGGCACAATTTTGTGATTGCAGAGCCACTGGCCATTATCTTTGAAAACTCATGGCACTTGGAGCAGGCCCTGGATGACTGGAAAAAGGCTAATGTAGTGCCCATCTTTAAAAAAGGGAAGGAGGAGGATCCGGGGAACTACATGCCAGTCAGCCTCACTTCAGTCCCTGGAAAAATCATGGAGCAGGTCCTCAAGGAATCAATTCTGAAGCACTTAGAGGAGAGGAAAGTGATCAGGAACAGTCAGTATGGATTCACCAAGGGCAAGTCATGCCTGACTAACCTAATTGCCTTCTATGACAAGATAATTGGCTCTGTGGATGAGGGAAAAGCAGTGGACATGTTATTCCTTGACTTTAGCAAAGCTTTTGGTACGGTCTCCTACAGTATTCTTGACGGCAAGTTAATGAAGTATGGGCTGGATGAATGAACTATAAGGTGGATAGAAAACTGGCTAGCTCGTCAGGCTCAACCGGTAGTGATCAATGGCTCCATGTCTAGTTGGCAGCCAGTATCAAGCGGAGTGCCACAAGGGTCGTCCTGGGGCGGGTTTTGTTTAATATCTTCATTAATGATCTGGAGGATGGCGTGGACTGCACCCTCAGCAAGTTTGCAGATGACACTAAACTGGGAGGAGTGGTAGATATGCTGGATAGTATACAGAGGGACCTAGACAAATTAGAGGATTGGTCCAAAAGAAATCTGATGACATTC
Organism: Trachemys scripta elegans; assembly: GCF_013100865.1. Taxonomy (NCBI): domain Eukaryota; kingdom Metazoa; phylum Chordata; order Testudines; family Emydidae; genus Trachemys; species Trachemys scripta. Next base: position 52,022,373 of record NC_048299.1, read on the forward strand.
AACAAGAACAAGTGCAGAGTCCTGCACTTAGGATGGAAGAATACCATGCACTACTACAGATTAGGGACCGAATGGCTAGGCAGCAGTTCTGCAGAAAAGGACCTAGGGGTTATGGTGGACAAGAAGCTGGATATGAGTCAACAGTGTGCCCTTGTTGCCAAGAAGGCTAATGGCATTTGGGCTGTATAAGTAGGGGCATTGCCAGCAGATCGAGGGATGTAATCATTCCCCTCTATTTGACATTGGTGAGGCCTCATGTGGAGTACTGTGGCCAGTTTTCGGGTCCCACACTACAAGAAGGATGTGGGAAAATTGGAAAGAGTCCAGTAGAGGGCAGCAAAAATGATTAGAGGGCTGGAGCACATGATTTATGAGGAGAGGCTGAGGGAACTGGGATTGTTTAGTCTGGAGAAGAGAAGAATGGGGGGTGATTTGATAGCTGCTTTCAACTACCTGAAAGGGGGTTCCAAAGAGGATGGATCTAGACTGTTCTCAGTGGTAGCAGATGACAGAACAAGGAGTAATGGTCTCAAGTTGCAGTGGGGGAGGTTTAGGTTGGATATTAGGAAAAACTTTTTCACTAGGAGGGTGGGGAAGCACTAGAATGGGTTATCTAGGGAGGTGGTGGAATCTCCTTCCTTAGAGGTTTTTAAGGTCAGGCTTGACAAAGCCCTGGCTGGGATGATTCAGTTGGGGATTGGTCCTGCTTTGAGCAGGGGCTTGGACTAGATGATCTCCTGCGGTCCCTTCCTACCCTGATATTCTATGATTCTATGAACTAGAATTTTCCTAACTAGGCGGCCCAAGTTACCTGCCTAGCTACCCAAATTTGAATAGTGCTACTGAGTGCCACTCAGATTTGGCCTAGCCACCCCTCCGTGATGCCAGCAGGAAAAGGCTTCCACTGTTATGCCACCCAGCTCCACTGAAGGACCAAGGGGTGCAAAACACACCTCCTGAAAAGTACACAATGTCGTTGCTTAAGCTCAGCCTGAGGAAAACAAGGTATATAGCACAATGGTTGGTACTCCCCAACATCTTCCCTCGTTGAAAAAACTGTTGAGAACAAGAGCTCCTGTAAGAAACCAAAATGATTAGAGACAGCTGCCAATGTCACATTCAGTTCTTACAACCCTCACTCTTAGGATTTCTTTCAGGGCCATGACCTCTACCGGGGCGGGATGAGGGCTCTGGGGTGGGGTCAGGGATGAGGGGTTTGGAGTGTGGGAGGGGGCTCAGGGCTGGGGCAGAGGGTTGGGGTGCAGCAGGGTGAGAGCTCTGGCTGGGGATGTGGGCTCTGGGGTGGGGCAGGGCTGGGGATAAAGCGTTTGGGGTGGAGGCAGGATGCCCTGGGGCTGGACCAGAGAGGAGAACTCCACAGTCCCCCCTGCTCTCTCCCCACCGGCAGCAGTGAGCTCCGGGAGAGGGGACCCCTTCTCCCCGTCGGCAGCACACTCACCCAGCACCATGACTGCATGTGCTTCTAGGGGCAGGGCCCCTCTCAGGTCCAGGAAGCCCCCTCGCTTCCCCTGTGGTGGGTGCCAGGGTTGTGGGGGGGAGGGCTGCCATCACGAGTGTGCCTCCTCCTCTCTTCCCTCTGTAGCCAGCAGCTGTGCCCCTGCCTCAGCCTGCCGCCGGCACCACTCCTTTCTGTAGCCGGCAGCGGCCAGCGAGAGAACCCAGCGCAGAGTGGCAGGGCAGGGACACTCCAAGGTAGGCACATGGGGCAGCAGGTGGGACCATGGAAGAGACCCAGCCCCAAACATTGGTGGAGCCAGGCCCCCATGCCCTGAATTTGCTGGAGCAGGGACACCATGGGCCCATATAACACACCTCCACTGACCTCTACTGCTATCCTATTCTTAAGGCATTTACTGGTCTATCACTGCATCCGTACTTCTGATCTGAGGGTATATCTACATTTGAGCTGGGATGTGTGATTCCCAGCTTGCATAGATGTCCCTGCATTAGCTCTGCTTGACCTAGCTCATGAAAAATAGCTGTGTGGCTGGGGTAGCACAGTGGTGGCTCTGGCTAGCTGCCTGAGTGCAAACCCGCCTGGACATCCAAAGTACATACTCAGGTGGCTAGCCTAAGCTGCCACTTGTACCCTGTCCACAATGCTATTTTTAGTGTGCTAGCGTGAGCACAGCTAGTGTGGGTACATCGTGAGCTGGGAATCATACCTCCCAGCTCAGATGTAGACATAGTTATAGCCATAGCCTCTTTCCTAAATTCACCCATCTGTAAAATGTTTATAATTATATGATAGTGAGTTCTATATTTAGAATGCATAACATTTTCCATTATAGAGGTTCTTGCAATCTTGTTCTGGAGCTCATCTACACGGCCCCTCAGTTCAGACTACGGGGAGTGGATTACACCCTGCACTAGTGTGCTGCACTGTAACTCCCTCGTGTGGATGCTGCGGGCACACACTAAAAACTACCTACTTCACGTTAACATAGTCCTTTTTTTTAAAGGCATATTTTGCAAGGGAGAAAGGACCCTTCATAGCAACTGCTAGTGTGCCTCATAGAGAATTGAGGGACATGTATTAATTGACATGCGCTGGATATTGAGGTAGTTCCTGTTTTAAGTAGCAGTACTGTTGTTTCCAACGTTCACAGATATGTAACCAGAGAGAGAGAGGTTAAGTGACTTTGTCACACAATATGCCAGTGGCAGAGTAGGAAATACAGCCCCAGCTCACCTAATTCTCCGTTCTGAGCACTCACCACTAGACCAGCTGCTGTGCTGTTGCTTTACTTTTGAACTCCTGATGTGGCCCTTTGAAGGACCATATTCCCTCTAACATTTTAAACAGACAATTGTTTAAGTGTTCTTGACTCTGTATGCCTATGAGAATCATTATGGTACATTTTTTATATTCTTCTGTCTGCCATTATTCTGCATCTCACCAGGATTCTCATTTCCAATTTACCCTGGATATAAAGTTGGATGTGCAGCTGACAGGATTTTTTTCAAGTCCTCACACATACCAGTAGCATATTATTCCACCTGCAGTCATGTTAGTTTTCAATTCAATGTTATGTCATTATTAAGGCTTGTCAACTTCCCTGCACATTTCTAAGGAGGCAAGTCCCAGGAACATTCTTGGCCATTGGTTGAGTGATTCTCTGGAACTACTTTGAGATTTGCACAAGCTGGTCTCCTTGTGCCAACAGTAAAACACTCTGCAAAGGCGTTTGCTGTCACAGCTTTTAATGCCTCCCCTCCTCAAAAATAAGCTCTTTTCTGATTCTTTACCCATATCTGCCAAAGAGACAAGCTCTTTGAAATGAAATGGGGGGGAAATGACTTGTTTTCTCTGGCTTTGGTTGTAAGCTTAGCCCTTGCTTTGTTTGCTTGTAATCTAATGCTTTGGCATGAAGGCTGAGTGTGCATCCAAGAAGTATATTGCGGGACTTCTTAGTGGCACATCAAAGAGAGTATCGTTTGGGCAGTCCATTAGTAAGCAGCCAAGTAATTAATAATACCACACGTGGAAGCAAATGAATGTTTTGCTTGTTGAAAGAGAATGAGAAAGTCAGACAAAGGCCTGGGATCCATGTCCTTGCCCTCAGCAGCAGCAGAAATAATGTTATGAATAGCATTTAACTTGAATTTGTAGCAAACTGCTGCTTTTATCATAAACAATTGCCAGATGGTATACATTATCTTTCTTTTTTCTCCTTTCACAAAAGCAGCATTAATTGCAGAGCAGCCCAGGGCTCCACTCAGCTCATCAGTGTGATAACACTTCATGACCCTGATTAGCCGTCAGTCTACTCAATTAAAAAGATCATTTAGACATTCACCCAATCATTTGCCTATCGAGCCACCTGGGCCTCAACCAGGGGCTCCATTTTTAACATTCTCCTGCCCTCTCTCATCTCGCCTAGCTTTTTTACATATCTCCAAAAGACGTAATTGAATTAAATAAAGCGTCTCAGGGGCAGCTGCAACATCTGCTGTTTGTGGTATGTCAAGCCTTCAGCATTAAAAACAGTTACATATGCTCCAAATTAGCAGGTCGCAGAGATGAAACAGTCGATGATAGTGTTTTTGTGCCAGCGTGCGAAGCAGCTCACAGCTGTGTGCAATTTACAATTAAAGGCTTTATCAGAGCTCAATTGTACTAGTGAATCAAGTGGAGAGAGGTCAGTTAGTGAATTAGACCAATTAGAGCTTGTACAGTTAAATTATCTGTCTTATTACCTACTGATAAACAGCCTTGTCATATCTTCACTCAGATGATGAAGCTGGAAGTGTTTTATAAGTGATATGGTATTTTTTGGTGTAAGGGAACTCATCAGCTCAGCAAATTTAAGGTCTAAGGCAACAAGCAGATAATAGATGACTTTTTTCTTAAAACCCAGAGGAAAAACTTGCAGTTAGAACAGTTTAAGCAAAACTGGCTGTGATCATGAGTTAAGATTGCAAATGTTGGCTGAATTTCAGGAGGTATTTTTCTGCTCAGTAAAGTATAAATCATAAAGTTAACTGGGGGAAATGCTATGCTTCTGATTCCTAAGTCTTTTTTAATTATTGTGAATTGCCTAGTGCACATTTCTCTCTCAGTCTTTCTCTCACTCTCTCTCTGTGAAGAGGGGGAGGAGGAAATGGGAGTAAGGGAACGGGAAAAATCTAATAAAATCAGTTCCTGATTTTATACTGTAAAGCAATGCAGAAACTGTGGGTAAGTTAGCAAAGCCTTTTTCAACAGGGGAATGGGGAAAGATTTATGCTGTCATGATGGTTGAGTTTAATTTTAAGTATCTTACAGCTACATACATTTGACTGAAGGGGAGGTTAAACTGAACAGAGTTGAGCAACTGAAGTCTGTAGTTTAGTCTTATGCTGTGCAGACTGCTTCTGTTTTCAGGTTAGGTAGCAATATGGATAGCTGGTTATCACAAGATTTAGTCATGTGGTCATTTATTTCATAGCTTGCATGGTAGATGTATCTGAAGTGTGGGTTCTGCAACCCAAGTAGTTCAAGTCTCAAGCAGATGCACTGAGATCTTAAGCATCATGTCTGAAAAAAATGAAATGAAGAAGGCCATGATTCTAGGCGTCCACCTACTAGTTCCTTTGTAGCAATTAATAGCGTTGGTTATTTTTCTTCACAGTTCAGTGTTGGTGACTTGCATTTTTCTATTTTAAGCAGCTCTAATCAGCATGGAAGTGACCATCTTAGAAAGAGCAATTTTAACATTTCACTATTTACCTTAAGTGTTTAAACCCATTGGCAAGCTTCAACAAAGATGTTTTTGAACAGTTGAAAAGGAATTTTTGAACTTCATGGGGGGAGAGGGGGAAAGCAAGATAATGTTTGTGGTGTGTGAATCAATGTATTATGTCTGCATTCTTGTCCTTTCAGTAATAATGGGAGTTCAGAGCATGGAGGGGAGACCAGAACACTTTGATCCTACATTCCTTGCACATTTCAGAATAACTGATGAACAATCAGGCCCTTAGTCTCTCTCCTAAAACTCTGCTAGTTCTGAATAGGTAACAATATTTTTCTTCTCTTTCTCTCTCCTCCCAGCTTCTGATATTCAGAAGTGCTGATTTATTTAATCGTATTTTTGGCACTAATCAATAGTCTTATTCTTTTTCAAATTGCAAGTTCCCTGCAGACCCAGTTATGTTTATATTAAATTTTCTTTTGGTGTTAGTAATATATATGAAAAGAAGAATAGTTCAGTAGCTGGGGCACTGTCCTGCCTGCCCTGCCAGAGGCTCCCTGTGTGGTGCAAGTCACGTAGAGTGGGATTCACAAAGGTACTTAGGTGCCAAACTCTTATTGAAATCAATGGCACTGAAATAGCTTTGTGAATTTTCAAAAGAATTGGTATGACTTCGGAATCTAAGTCCCTTTGATTTCCAGTTAGACTTTCAAAGTACGAATTAGGCTCCTAAGTCACATAGGTGCTTTTGTGACTTTTACTTCTAGTCTCTCTGAACCTCTGAAGCAAATGGGGAAAACCCATTAAAGATTGTCAAGTGCTCAGACACTATGATCATGGGGCCATAGAATCAGGTAGACATTTTTACAAAGGCAACATTAAAAATAAATCAAACTTTGTATGTAGCATGTAAGAAGAAGGAGCCACAATCCAGGCATCAGCACTGGTGTATGACCAGCACTGTTTATCATCTGATTGCTGAAAGAGGAGGAGAGGTGAGGGTATTGTATCACCCATCAGACAGTTTAACCTCCACTTGGCAAACCAGGCTTTTCACGGCATAACAATAATGAAGCCAACCATGGACTTGAAAATGCAATTAGAAAGGACACTGTCAGGCTAAGAATCTTTTAACATTTGGTCCTTCCCTGTGTTACTAATAGCAGCTTAAATGATTAAAACTGAAAGAATTTTGAAACTATAATTTATTTTCCTCCGTTTACTTTTTGTACTTTGTTCAGTTTGGATAATGGAACTACACAGCTCTGTTTAGTTAGTTTCACTGAGGGTTCACAGACAAATGAGAGCAGCAGCAACCACATCTAATACCTCTGTATATAAGAATATGTAGCCATAATTGGTTATTGTACTTAACTGTTAAAAAGAGATAGCTAGAGCCCCAGTGTTGAAAAATTTAAAATACTGCCTGAAAACATTTCCATTACCATTAGGTTTTGTACAACTTCCCCCCTCTCCATTTTAAATATCATTGCAGTTTAAATGGTTACTTATTTCTTGATGTGAGAGACCCTTGCAGAAAACAATTTCAGCCCAATCTTTCTGCGCCTATGCAGGCTAGATACAATTTTGCTGAAAGCGTGTGTTACAGAGAAAAGACTGTTTAATGCCCTGATGGTCTTGCAAAGTTTAAGAATGTGCTTAAAGTTAAGCATGAGAATAAATCTTTGCAGGATTTGAGCCTAATATTGCCCCACAGCATTTGTCAAATACAGTTAAATGAACCATTCAGGAAGTGTTGCTCTTATGCTTACAATAATAATCTCTGGTTTTTCAGATGCTGTGCTCCCATCTTAAATCTCTGATCAGTCGTTACTTAGGCACAACTCCTATTGAGGTCCTATGTATGGTACTTAATAAAAATTTGTAATAAAATACAATAAGTGATTCAAGCAATTTGGTTCTGATATGTGTATTTTTTGGCACAGTAAGGTTTGGATTTCAGATCTATTTTCTTCCACCACATTATGCCAAAGCATATCTTCATTAAACCTAGTTTAGAACAACTATTTTCTCTTGTTCTGAGCTCTAGACATTCTTACTTTTCTCCCCGTGTACATCCCTTACATTTTATACAGTAATTTTGAGCTGTCTAAGGTGCTGTAACTTAGAACAAATTCTCTTCCTCCTACCTAGCTCCCTGTTGCTCCTTTACTCATCCCAAGCAAGTGTTCATTTCCCTCCTTTGTTTCTAGGATAGTTCTTCTAATTTGTCGGGGAGAGGGGGTCCTAATCTATGGAACCATTAGCCTCTCAAAAATCTTTTTTTCTAGTCTTATCTTGTCAGTGACGCTCATAGATTTTATTTAAGGTCAATGTAAATCCAGGGACTTTTAAAAAAAATTCTACAGAATTCTAAGAGGAACCAACCCATATTAATTCAGACATGGCCATAAAGTTCCCACTGAGTCAAGAAGAGGATGATTCTATAAGAAGTGGCGGTAGAGGAAGCAATTTGCCCCCAGATTGTTTTAAAATATTGTAGACCTCAATATTGTGTCTGCATTGTAATGCACTTGCCTACTGATTGTTTTTATATTAATGATTCTTTCTTATTTTTGGTTACTATAGCACATGGAATAGACTGTAATACAGTTTACTTGGAAGTGTTTTGGGGGGAAAAAACAGTGGAAAATATTTTATAGTTCATAGGCTAACTTGATTCCTAGTGTAACTCCAGTGACTTTGGTGGAGTTAATTGAGGGATGAAATGGCCACATATGATTGCAGAGTGGTTTGAAAATGAAAAGCAATATATATATTCTAAGCAGAGGTGGAGGTGTTACTCTCAGTCTTTGATTCTAATTTCAGCTAAAGCTCTTGGAAAAGTGATACCTCACTAGCCAGTTATTAAAAGAAACAAACAGAAAAACTCGTGTCATAAACTGCAAATTGAATCTAAAGAGGGTCTTTTGACTCAGAACACACCTTTGAGATCCGCAGACTCCTGGATTACAGTGTATCAATTACTTATACCTTGGAAAAGTCCTCTCCATTTTATATCATTTGAAGCATTTAATCTTATGGTGAAATGGTTTCACTGTAGATTTCACTGTAGATTTTTCCTAATTTCATTTGCTTTAGAAGAAAATTTCTCTCTCTCTCTCTCTCGTTAGATAAATTCCGTTGTTTCTTTTGTAGGCACAGCACCAGAGCTTCATATTGCTCATGAAAGATTAATCCTTGATCCATTATTATTTTCACTCTGTGTTAATAATGCATTAGATGTGCTTATTGCATAGCTGTGGATGTATAGATGGGCACGCTTTGGTTAGACCAGTCAGAAGGGTTGCTGAGATCACCCTTACTCCAAACACATTCTAATGCTTATTGGTTTAATGTTTTAAGAAAAATGACTCAGTGCATGAAGGAGTTTTATTCAAGATGTACTTGCCAAATGTGTTGCCTTAGTGGAGCTTATACTTTGGATATTGATTGAACCACTCTCCCCTGGTGTACGGATGATTAATTCACTATTAACTCCTGAGATATGACTAAACCAAAGAATACATTTTAGCAAGTGGCACTACTTCCTCCAAAGTGCAAATAGAAGCCCCATATTCGAGTCAACCCTCTTAAAACCCTGTGTGAGATTTTCTTACCTATGCACACTGTCAGGATGTTTTTCCTGATGTTTAGAATATATTTTTCTTTTCTTAATTTCATCCCAACGCTCCCAGTTACACCCCTTGTGCTGTATCCAATTACTTTCTGTATATGGTTTCTATACCCTGGTTGTATTTGTAGATGGCTGCCCAAACACTCAGCACTTCGCCAAGCTATAATCCAAACCATGCGCTCAGTTGTGGCATTGCCCTAGGCCCTGAGTAATGGGCAATGGACAGCTGTGCTTGCTCAGGAGCCAGCCCAGAATCACACTGTGGTGCTGAGACTCAGAGTCTGATTCCTGGTTCCCCCCCACCCCACTCCTTGCTCTGGGTGGCAGGGGAAAAGAGGAAGAAGTGAGCTGCACTAGCCCTATGGCTGGCATAGAGTGCTCTCCCCCTGCACAGCGGTTCAGCTGTACTGGTTGGTATGTTGGAGGAGGGGGACTAAGGCTCTGCCCCACCCTCTTGCCTTCCCACCTGCAAAGGAGGGTAAGTAACAACCCTGTGGAAACTTCTCTCCCTTCGTCCCTTACCTTGAGCTACTACCTGGGCGCTTCTGTGAACATGACCTGGGAGTTATAATCTCACCATGAATTTGTTAATTGTTCCTCCTAATTCCTTCAACCCCTTAATCATTTCAGTTTTTCTCCTCTAAACTCCCTTCAGCTTCTGTTCAGAGGTATCCAGGTTTGCAACACTCCATGCATGCTGTCACCGGAAAGGTACAGAGGCGGGGCTATAATCTCACTGCTTCTATGATCCCTCTATGTCAGCCCCAAAACTGCACTGGCTTTTGTTTGTGCCTGATGCTATTGAAAATGTGGATTTAATTCACTATCCACTATCCACCCTAGAGCTCTTTTTCCATTACTTGGGCTGATAAACTGTGTTTGACAGTTTTCCTCTAGATGTAGTAGTGTGGATTTTTCTGAGACACATATAGTGAGTAACTTTGCTCACATGAGTATACCCAATGCCGCCAATATTAATAACTCAGGTGATTAGAATTACCCATGTGTAAATTTTTGTGGGATCAAGCTGTTAATTTCTAATCTCTCTATAAGACCCTTGGTATTATTTCTCTGCTATTACTGTTCTTGGTAACTACCCCCTCCCCAACACACACACACCAGTTTATTATCTCCAGATGTAAAGGAGCCTGGTCCTATCACTGATCTTTGTGGCATCTCACAAGTCATGAATGCACCAAACTCTAGGCAGCTGTCTGGCTCAGTCGTGCCTTTTCTTAGGGACTTCTCTGGGTAGGGTTACCAGATAGCAACTGTGAAAAAACAGAACCGGGGGTGGGGGGTAATAGGCACCTATATGAGAAAAAGTCCCCAAAAATGGTCACCCTACCTCTGGGATAAGGTATGCTAAGGCTGCAGGGTTGCTTTTAAGGGGCACTGAAAAACTGGCACACCCTATCTCATTCACTACATAAGTAATAATCAAGATGGAACTGACATTAGCACTGGGAAGAGTTTTTCCTTTGTATTTTAACATGTTACTGAACTAAGTATAGCAGAACAAATCTAATATCACTAGTTAAGATACCAAAATTAAAACCAACCTCTTTTCATACATTGCATACTACCGTCTCCTGGGTGACCTTGGATAAGTCACATCCCTTCTCTGTGCCTCAGTTTTCCCATCTCTAAAGTGGGGATGATGTTACTGATCTCCTTTATAAAGCACTTTGAGCTCTACTGATTAAAAGTGCTATACAAAAGCTGTGTATTATTATTATCTAATTCTTTGGAAAGTTGCTGGAATTAATAGCTTGGAAGCTACAGCTCATTACCAGATTGGATGGCTAGAAGCCCCATCCTCTCTACAGAATGTTTGTTATCCAGGAATTTAAAATGAAGTGTGTACTAGTTATGGTAATAATTTGGACAGTATTTGTTGCCACCAGTCAGAATTCTTTTAAAATGTCAGATGTACAGCTAGGCTAGCAATTCAGAACAACTAATTTAGCTGATGAAACACCATCTTTTTTCTGTTTATGAATTGACTACAGAGAGACTGTGATTGTCTTTCTTTTTTTTTTTTATTCACTATATTTTGCCAAATATTTTCTGCAAATAATTCTCAATCTGTGGATTGTTTGAAAGCAGTTCATTATGAATTTTTAGTATTCAACTTGCTCTATTTCGTGATAGGATGAGTTCAGATTTTAGAATCAGGTTTCTGGGACAGATACTTACCATTATGAATTTGAATTTAATTTTCAGGAATATTCTGCAATATTTGCAAAAATATCAATTTTAAGTGAACATTCCTGTAAAAGCATAGTATGGAAAAGAGGTAAAAACAGAGTCAAAGTGAGCCCTTTATAAGCATATGTGCAGAATAAATTTTGCAGTATTCATCCAACTTTACCCAGATTTCTCAACGGTGGACTATGCTGAGAGAGTGGGCCCTGATTCAGAAAAGCATTCCGATACAAAAAAGGGGCTTAAAACACGTGCTTAACTCCATCCCTATAAAGTAAGTACTGTATGTGATTTCCTGAATAGAGGTGAACTCAAGTATACACATAAATGTTTTCCTGAATCAGGGTCATAGACAGTGGGAATAAAGTTTTGCTCACCTGATATACAGTATTACTTGGACAGTATTTTCTTTGACCAAAACTGATTTGTAAGTTTGAAAGATCTTTGTAAAATAAACTGTGTTAAAATGAAAACATAAGTATTCATATTTATTTGGAAAACCACAGTTCCTTTAGTTGCAGAGTACCTGAAGATTAATTTATCTTTCTTCTCTATTGCTGACTTTAACTGAAGGCACCGGGAATGTTTCTTTAATTTTGGTTTACTACACAGAAGAAGCTATCTTGTTGGGTTTTCTTTTTTAAAAACTGCTGTTAATTTGAGTTGTATAGCAATAGTATTCTCATATTTTATTTGACCACAGAATCAGGTTCTACACTGTACGTGACAGGTCTGCACTCTGATTCAATCCAGGGAAAGGAATGAGATTTTTTTCCTTGTTGATTATTGTCTAAATGTGGAGGCTAACACAAAGCCTAATAGGTTGAGGAAAAACAAAAGCAAAGATGTAGTTTCATGGTTCTCTGCTTCAAGGAAGCTGGAGTTATAACATTTTGAGCCTGGTAACCTCAGACATTCCTCTGGTGGGAGTTCAGCCAGGGGTGTCTGTCTAATCCTTTTTGTACTTACAAGATAAGTAGGGTCAGGCTGGGTGAGTTCTTTGATAGCAGAGAAGAGCACTAGAGAAAATCAAGGTGTGGCAGGAAATTATGTTGGTGGTTCAGCGAGTTAGATTCTCTCCTTTTGAGTCAATATTGAAATAATGCCCTCAGCACAGTATTAGGGTTCCCGTGCCACTGTTTTAGGTGCCATCTTTTGATGAGACATAGAATCAATGTCCTAAAAACTTATAGACCATTGAAAATAATATACCACTTTCTGCAAGTATAGCATTGTGGACAATGGTGGATGATTTCTGCAGGGTTCATTTGCAATAAACAAACTCCTGCAATTTTGTCTGAGGGCTCAGATTCTACATAGTCAAAGCTTCTAAAAACTCCCTCTTCTATAGTTTCACCCATGGCATTCTCCAACAAGGCCTGGATTTGGAGGAAGGGGAAGTAACCTTTACTCAGGCATTTCAAGAGGACCCTTTCCTTTCTAGTGCTGCTGCTGGAAGAGATGAGGGAGTCTATCGATGTCTTGTTTCTTCACCTTCCAACCTCATGGCTGGAGAGGGTAGAGCTGGCCCATGAACTGCAGAGCTGGCAAGGGACGCAGAGCTCCCAAACCAGCAGCCCGTTATTTTGCCTGTGCTTAGTTGAGGTAGTGCAAAAATTCTGGAGGGGGCTGCATATTTGCAGCAATGAATGTGGGAGCTCCTACAGCCCTCCAGGGAAAGATTCACCATGGCAGAAGTACATGGGGGGAGGGATAAAAGAGGAAGGAGAGTTGCAGCCGTGGTCCCTGCTTAGCTTATAAGCAGCATAGGGCTTTCTTTATTAGGAAGGGAGAGGATTGATGATTACTCATTTTTATCTTTGACTGCTCTTTTACTATGGCAATTTCTGTCTTTCTGGCTGTATTTTAATGATTAGTACAAATTGCTCACAGTGAGAGAGTGAGAGAGAGAGAGAGAGTAGATTTAAAAGAGTATATAGAATTTTGAGGCTATTGTTGGTTCTCTTGCTGATTTTAAGTCCTAACCCCCTGCGCAATGGGGTAGTCTGCCCCCTTAAGGGTAGTGGTGCCTAGGGGTCAGCCCACCCCCGTCACATGGTATAGCCCTTTTAAGATTTTGGTAGGTCTGATATATACAAGGACATAGGAGATATTGGTAGAGAGTCCTGGGAATAAATACAGTTTGGGAGGAGATCTTGTTATCCTTCCTTTAAGGATCCAGGACTGAAAACTTTACAGAGTAGGTTCTCCCAGCCAGTTGTCTCAACCAACATATCTGAGACACATCAGCACAAAGCTGCCTGCTGAATCCTCTGAGTCAGAGGACTAACTGGGGGGAAAGGAGCTAACTGAAGGAGAAGGCCCTGCAGTTATCCTACGTTACAGTTGAGCTCTAGAGAGAAAAGCTGGGGACTTCTGCCTTCAGGAGAGGGACTCCATATATCACAAGGCAGCTCCAGGTAGGATTGATGGGGACTCCAGTTTGGAGAGAGCGACTGTTTAAAATACAGCTCCAGGAAAAGGGTCTGGGGAGCCTCCTGACCAGGAGCAAGAAAAACCTATCAGGACCAGAGGGGACGTGAACTGAGGAAGTTCATTACACGCTGAAAAAAGCATTACTATACTGACTCCTCCCCGCCCCCTCCCCCACACACGTGACAGTCAGGGATGGGAGATGTGTTCTGAACTACTCAGATCTGGGTAACTGACTGGAAGAGTCAGAGTGGTTGCTGTGAGCAGCATGCTTCCAGGGCGAAAAGGCAGCTCTCTGAAGGTGGTCGCCCCGTAACACAGCGGTAAGGGAGAGGAATGCCCCACAAGCAACTCAAGAGTTTTTTGTGCCTGAGGCTCAGTAAAAAGCAGAGAAAAAGAGGGCAGGAGTAAAACACATGGCCTTTATTTTAATGTAATTGGTCACCCCATGCAGACTTCAACCCCAACCAAGTGTATTCAGAATAGGTTAACTACAGAGTGGAGTTGCATCCTCTAAACTATGATTCCTTTTTCCTTCCAAGTATTGTAGCTTGGCAAAACATTTTGGATGGATGGAGCACCTAGGCAGCCATGAAGTCAGGGTAAAGTTCACCTCCCCACCCTATCAGAATATCAGCAAAAGGCTTATGTGCCACTTAAATCCCATTCAACATCTCAAAATAGTCTTAATTGGGACTAAATTGGTGCATAAGTCTTGTGCTGGCTCTCTGCACGGGGTGAATGTCACCAACCATGAACATACTGTAACATAATACACCCTTTTGATCACTGAGACACCTTTTGAAACAGCAAGATCAATTCCATACATAGCCCGGAATAATTGCTTAGCCTCTTTGTCCCTGTACAGAGCACCTCAGTGTTAACTGTAAAATAAACCAAGGTTATGATTGCTGGCAAATCAATTAAATCAAAGGATCTGTAATCTAAACCTTAATTAGCTTAACCAGAGCATGTATTTCTTTGGAACTAATGAATCGAAGTATTATTGGCTTTGTTTTTTCCAAAGCTTCTGGATACATTATTGTTTAAATAAAGAAGAGTAAATATTATATTTGTTAACAGGCTGATGAGCTAGCTTTACTTTTCTGATCGCATTTTATACTTCGGTTGGATTACGACATTCTCATTATTGAGCCTGTGTCCCGTCATTTCCCTGTCTCTGAGATAAATATGTCTAGTCAACTAATCCTTCATTTCATTTTTTGGTTGGGTCACTTTATCTCAGAGTACTGGGGATGTGTACAAGAGAAGCAATCAAAGTGAGCATTTGCCAAGGTCAATGTTCGCCAATCTCAGCCACATAGTTAACACATATCTCCTATGCTAATTATAGAGGGGATTATTGTAATCTCAGATACCACTTTGTGGAAACTCTTGGGAAATGCTGGTTTTAGGCCGCTTCCTATGAAGCTTCCTATGAAGATGGGTGGGCAGCTCGGTGCTCTAGATCCCGTGTTAGAGTCTGGCTGCAACAGTAGATGTAGCCTCCACCCGAGGAAAAGCAGCATCCAACCTGAGAAAGAGAAATAACAGATGGGATAGCAGTTGACAAGTCTCCTCCCATAGGATCCTATGCTTTCAGGTTGAGACTGGCTACTGTCTTGTCTTAATGCCACAACTCTGCTTACAGTCAGGCCCTGGAAAGGAAGAAGGGACTCTTTAAAAGGGAGATGATCTTTTCAAAGGGGATGATGGAAGTGAAGGCTATCTCCTACACTGTTGTTTTTGTCCTTGCATGCCCTTTGGGGGATGCTGCCTTGAATTCCTTGGCTTGGTTCAGTAAGGCATTCAAGCATCTTGTCAACTTTAAGCAGGTTCTTAAGTCCTATTGAATGGGACTTCAGTAGGGCTTTGGTATTGCCTAAAATAAAATGATGTTCTTAAGTAGGGATGGACTGCTGAATCAGGGCTCTTCTGTGTAGTATATCTTTAAGACTGCCCCTCTTTCCAAGCAAGCCCTTCTTTATCCTGTTTTAAATATATTCAGCCAAACTTGGGACTGAAGCTTTGATTCAGGAAAGCACTTATGTTGATGCTTAAATCCCTCTGAAATCAGCAAATCATTCAAGTCAAGTCATTGCTCCTCTAGCTAAAGAGACCACACCAGGCAGTGTTTTATGGGTTAAATCCGAGATTTAAAAATCATTGCATTGATGCACTTAGAGCCAATGCAATAGGCAGAGCATAGAGGTGATGTGATCAGATGATTTAGGCAGCCAGTCTTAGAGATATGACTGAAACTGCTGAAGTGAATGCAGAGCATTTACAGGAAAGTTGGCATGAAGAACATTGCAATAATAAAGCCTGCTTGTGATGAATGCCTGGATGAAGGTCATAGCACTGTCCTGGGTAGCAGAACACCTTATCAGGGTAATAATTCTAAGGTGGTTTTCAGAAAAAGATGACCTGGTGGTTGTAGAGATGTGTTGAGTAAAAAGAAATCTTATGCTTCTGGACACCACCAAGATGCTTTATAGATTTTTCCTGGCATAACATTTACTCCCATCAAAAGGCAAATATGGGAAGCTCTTTTTATTTATTCACTTAGCCGCCTAGCAGCTTTTTCAGCGGTTAGTCACAGCCAAGTTGTATGCATGTAGGGCTTTTCAAAATTTTCCAGCATCATTGACATAACACTCCTATGCTGACTTTGTGTCCACTAGAAATTTGGTTGATCCTACCACCATTACTGATATGAGTAGTGTCATTTATTTCAGCAAGGCTTCTCATGTAAGTAAGGATTACTCATGAGAGTAAAGTGTGAAGGATCAGTCCCGAATTATGTATATGTGGATAACAGCTGAATGCCAAAAAAAAAAAAAAACCCACCACCAACCAACCCCCACTCAATTAACAGACCAACTTAATAGTTGTGTGAAGTATAGTGAGACATAAAAGTTATATAGCATGAACTCCCATAAGGATAGCTGTGAACTTCATATTGCATTTCTGCAGCAGTGGAGTTTTGCTCTCCAAAAGTCACAAATTGAGGCCCTGATCCTGCAATGAGATACATACAGCATCACCTCTGTGCCTATGCACAAGAGACCATCTGTATGTATACCAAGGTCCATGATGTTGAAAATAGCATGGTCCAGAAATGACAAACTCTCCAGTATTCCAAAATAGTTAATTATGAACTTCATTTAACACTAGGGCTGACTTTGCGTAGTGACAATCCAAGATCAGACCGGAATGTATCCCAAAGTGTTTCTTAAATAAAGTCCAGGCTGGTGTCCCACCACTTACTGGAAAAGCTTGGGCAGAACTGGGAGACTGCCAACAAAGAGGTACCCAGGCAAATAGTCTGAAATGAGGAGACTTTCTTTAAAGGGAATAGTCAAAACTGTTATTTCTAGAGCAGGAGAGACATAACCTCTTAATCACAAATAAACCACGAAAGTCCTGGTCAACACACACATGACAGGATGTAACTTCAGTCAGCTCAGCCTCAGGAACAGGGAAAAAATTGTACTGCCATGTCAGAAGGCAATAAAGGACCAGAAATGCCATCAGCTTTGGGATGACATTAGCAAAAACCTGTGGTCTGAGACCACTGATCTTGTGTATAAAGGCAGCCAGAAAATGATTGCAGTTGACAGAAGCTGTGAATTTAAAAGACAAATCCTAATCCAGAAATAATGAAACTGATAGTGTCTGAACCCAATATATTGTGCATATATATAACATCCTCTGATATGAGTGTGGCAGGAATACAACAACAGCTGAGTTTAAAAGAAACAAGAAAATAATCTTTGATCATGTGTAAGGATGTTAGCAAGTAACATGTTCTAAATGAAATCCTTCCAAAGGAAAAAATACCCTGTGCTGCTGAATGACATCCAGATTGTTGCACATCTGGAACCTCCATTACACATTTCACTAAAATAAATTTTAAGATGAGCCTAAACTCAACCTGTCATTTTTTATATATACTAAGATGTGGGTACAATAATCTAGGGATGCAAATGACCCAATTTAGGTATATTACTAGCAGGCTGATGGGAACAAACAGAAAGTTAGATATCTAGGCCTGGATCCTCAGCTGATGGAAACTGGCATAACTTCATTCAAGTCAATTGTGTTACACCAATGTACACTGGCTAAGAACAAAGCCCCTAAAATTTTATCACTAGTATCCTCAGATGCTTACATCAAGGATGAGTGGTTGCCAAGGGCTATAGGCAAGAAACAGGAATGTAGACAAGGCAGAAGGGCTATTGAAGGAGGCAGACAGCACTGGAAAAAGGCAGTAATTAGTGGATCTGTGATGATATTTTCTGAATGGAGCTTTTTAAGATATGAAGAAAAAGGGGACTAATGCCTAAGCGTGTCAGATTTGAAAAGTAGGCCAGAGTCGTCCTGCTTCTGCTGCCTTTGAAGTCCATAACAAAATTCCCATTCATTTTAATGATGAAGGATCAGGCCCCATGTCTGACATACTATGATGATATGTGTGCATGTTAAGTTTGGAATTTGCAGCAATTGTGGTTATTTAGCTACAGGGAACCAAAAATGCGAAACTATATAAGGCAAAGTAAAAGAAGATAATTTATTTTCCAATGGCACTTCTGTAAAACTAGTAAATATTTTACCAAGCAAATGCTGTGGCAAAATCCAGTTGTTCCCTAAAGAGGCACTGTGTTAAATATGGAGTATAAAGTCAGTCATTAAAATGTGAAGGAGAGGGATTTTAAAACTCCTTTCAGAATAATTTGCCATCAACCTTAACTCTGGAGGTGCTACTGATTAGAGCTGGGTGAAATTTTTTGCCCTATACTGTTTTTGGCTAAAAATGAAAATTCAGCATCACTTAAGCATTTTTGTGACTGTGTCTGATGGTTTTGCTGGATTATTTATTTTGAGGGAAAGAAATTTTTAAAAAAATATGAAAATATCAAAACATTTTGTTTCAATATTTTCAAAATAAGATTTCAATATTTTGGATTAAAATGACTTTTTGTTTCAAAATATCCTTCAATTGTATTTAAAAATATTCAAAATGTTTTTAAAAATGCTCAAAATTGGCCTTTATGTTTCATGTTAAATCAAACATTTCCTTCCACTCAAAATGATCTTTTTTTTTTTTTTTTTAACTTTTCTGTTTGCCAACATATTTTGGTTTTGGTCCAAGTCTAAACAATTTTTTTTCTGGCTTTTTGAAATTGCCAGTGAACTGAAAAATCTGTTAATCACCTAGTTATACTACCAATGGCTCCATAATCTGTGAACAATCTTTGTTAAAAGTCTGGAATGTCTAAAAGGTCACAGAAATATCAAAGCTAGAGAGAGGACCTATTTGCATTGGTAAATCCATGTCACATCCAATGCAGGATTGTTCTCTTTAGTATTGTAAATTTTCTAAGGATTTGTCTACATGGTAAGTTAGTGTGTGACAAACCAGGGTGTGAATCTATAGTACACTAGCTTGCTCTGTGGACCCTGCTATCGCACACTACATGTCCCAGGATGTTTAGCACCCATACCTTGCCTTAGTGCTTGCTGTGCACTAACTTGCCCTCAGTTTCTGTTTCTGTTATACTTCTTGGAAAGAGAGGTATGCAAACTTGGATTTAAAAACTATTAAAGGTAAAAAGATAAAATGAGCATTCAGGAAGATTTAGAAACCACTTTGCACATCAATAACATTAACTTAAATTATAACTTGTAAGCACCTGGTGTTTAACACTCATATTATGTACTTAATATATGGTTGATTAAAAGGAGTTCAGGACAATACTTTTCCTAAATGGGATCCTGTTGCATTGTATTTGTGCTTGTTCTCCCTGTTACTGCTTTGAAACATGTTCAACAAATCACCAGCCCAGTTTTATGTCAAAATGTCTGAGGTTCAGTAAATGTGGAAATAATTGAAATGTTCTAAGTGCTGCATGTTTTACTGGAGAGGTATGTAGTCATGAACATGGTTTCAGTAGTTCTTGTGCATGCATAAAATCTTCTCTGCAACATTCAGAAATGTATCTCAGTATCATTAGGTGAATTTTAATTTCCTAGTTATTAATGCTTTATGCAATTACAGTGTCAATAGCACAAAATAGTCAGAACTGAGCCAGCAGAACAAAGTGATGCTTTAATGTAAAGTGTAACACCTACAGATACATCACAAGGGAGTTGAAATGTACAACATTTTAAATACTAGAGTTATAATCAAGTAATGCCACATTGGTATCTATTTTACTGTTACAGTAAATAAGAACAAAAATGCAGCCAAATAATGGATAATTGAATGAAAAGTAGATCTAGAAGAAAGACACAGAAGATTACAGAAAAAGTATATGTGGCATCAAAAGTGAGATATTTTACTAGACTAACAGATTAAAAGCTGCTACTCCAACTCTAAACTTCATCAGGTGTTTGTCATACCAAAGAAACTTGACTGGCTTTCTGCATAAAAACTTGGTATGAGCTGTGGGAAATGATTGCAGAACCGTTGTCAAACACTGCTCAAAGCTAATCAACACTGTTCAGCCTATAATCGCGAAATGGAATTTCTAGAGAGAAAAGACACCACCTTGGAAATTATACAGTTGTGCTCCTTATTGAAAGTGCTGCCATGCATGGAAATAGAAATCTGGCAATACATTTGGAAAAGCAGAAAGAAAAGAGGTATCTCTTAAAGCAAGATATCACAACATGGTATATGGATAAAGTTTCCTTTTCCATAATTTGGATAACGTACAGAGTGTAACTTGCCATAGTGTATGTTTGTGTTGTTAAAAAAAAGCGGGGGGGGGGCAGAAAAATGAAGACATTGTTACTGAAGAAGTGGGGAAAAGGCAACTTGAGTAGTATCATGAGAAGATAATGATGTGAAATGAGCAGTCATTCTTATCTCTAAAGCTACCTCCCTGGCTGTCCTAGCTGTCAACATGCTTAGAGAGTCTCAGAAAATTAATTCCATGGTTTGTTTTAATGGGCAAAATAAAGACAGTTTTTAACTCTCAACTTCTAAAACTGACATCAGTCTTGAAATTCTGCTATTTGAAAACCAATTATAGGTGTTATAACAACCAACAATGTCATTGAAAATGATACAGGTGTAAAGGGATCCCTGTTCAGCGTTGAGACTAAAGCCTGACTTACGTTTAACTTCACAGTTTACAAAGGTTCGGTTTGTTGAAAGGCAGTAAAGGGTTAATAAAAGCCTTGTATTCTTTGGTTGCCCTGCTGGCTACAAAACCAGAATATTTCCTTCTGCCCTTGCCAAAATAAATGTTTTGAAAACCTTGTAGTTCCCAGCTCTGGTTGGAAGTGATGGTATGGGGAGTCCGGCAGTGATAAAAAGCTGAAGCATTGATCCAAGGGAGATCTTCCAGAAGGCATGAGACTGCTAGTGGGACAGGAGTTTTTAAATCATGATTTGAGGACTTCAGTAACTCAACCAGAGGTTAGGGGTCTATCACAGGAGTGGGTGGGTGAGGTTCTGTGGCCTGCAATGTGCAGGAGGTCACACTAGATGATCATGATGGTCCCTTCTGACCTTAAAGTCTGAGTCTATGTAAGAGAAATTAGTGGATTTGTGTCTTTTTTCCACTTTACATCTTGTGTTAAAACTTGCAAGGCCTTAGAGAAACTCAGAATCTCTGCCTGCTCCTAAGTACATTGAATTCAATGGTGTTTTTCCACTGATTTAATTTGGCATTGGATCAGGCTCTTAATGCAGGACCCTATAGTCACCAAACCACACCCTAAATAGGAAAAGCTTGAATAACTCAGCTAATTTGCCAAAAATATAAAAACCTTCCCCAGCAAACCAGTTGAAATGAATCTCTTTTTCCAGCCAAAATATTTGGGGCCTGATTCTGATCTCACTTCCTCTCCGTTGACTTGAATGGCATTAGTCCTGATTCTCAGATTCAGACCCTCAGCTTTTATTTATCACCATGGTTATAAAATTTGAAAATTCTAGGATATTCTAAAATCATGTTGCCAGATTCTGCTCTCAGTTACATCTGTGTAAATCCAGATCAACTGAAATCAGACTTTGGCCTAGTCTTTAGACATACTGCAGTATACCAAAGAACCAATTAAAGGTAGTTGTAAGAGGAATGAATGAATATGAATGAGGTTAAATTGGAAAGGAGGTATTGCTTAAATGAACTGGAGATAAGGCGGGAGAGGGGACTTTTTCATAAAGCGGGAACCAAATCATACATAATTTGCAAGTATTAAAACCTTTTTTTAACACTCCAATTTTTTAAAATTAAAACAAACATGCCTTTAAAAAGCTTCTGCAACTTCACAATAATTTCACTCCATGACCAGGATTGGAATTTATTCTCTTTCAAAGGTTTTTTCTTCATACTTATTGCTCTTGTCTTCTGGGCTTTGACAGGACTTCAGTGTGCCAACAGAGGGCAATAGTCAAGCTAGGATACGCTGCATCTATCATTTTTGTGACTTCTAATGAGTTAGAAGGACACACAGAATCCTCATCTGCCTTTATGGATATTGCTGTGTAATTGCTGTGTAATTATGGCGCACAACAGCTTCAGAAAATTATCTTAGAAGAAAACAGCTGGTTCTCTTTAACAAACAGATGAAATCTTGTCAATTTAAAAAAATTCCAAAGAAAAAATACTAAAAATATATACCGATAATAAACTGGCAGCAAAAAAAGAAATAACAAAAAAAATTAAAATGTATAAATCAGAGCAACTGCTATGAAAATAAGGACTAAAGTATACAACTCTAGAAAATTACAATGATGTGGAGGTGCTTTCATTATATAGCTTTATATTCCAAGGCAACAGACTGTTTCTCCTTTCACTCATGTAACATGTAAAGCCCCAGTCCTGCAGATGCTTATGCACATTCTAAACTTTGAGAGGGCAAGATGGTCACTTGATTGCAATGAGATTATTCAAACAGGACCAGATCCCCAGCTGCTATAAATTGGCATAGTTTTGCTGAAGTCAATGGAATTACAACAGCAAAGGAAAGTAAGTGTATTTGGTGTATAATATCTCTGAAGTGGAGTCAAGTATCAAAGGGGTAGCTGCGTTAGTCTGGATCTGTAAAAGCAGCAAAGAGTCCTGTGGCACCTTATAGACTAACAGACGTATAGGAGCATGAGCTTTCGTGGGTGAATACCCACTTCTTCACCCACGAAAGCTCATGCTTCTATACGTCTGTTAGTCTATAAGGTGCCACAGGACTTTTTGCTGCTTCTGAAGTGGAGGTAACAGAAAAGTAAATTAAAATGCTGCAATACACTTAGGGTGAGATTCGCAATGAAACATAGGAATGAGAATTGTCACGCCGAACTTTTAGGTGTCTAGAAAATCATTGGGATTCACAAAGTCTGAGTTAGGTGCCTAGCTAAGCATGAATGGGGAAAGAGAGGTATCTCAGAATTGGATTTTAAAAAAGCCCGCATACATGGGATGTGGGAGTTCCTCAGTTCAAGTCCCCTCTCCACCTGGGGAGTAGAAGGGATTTGAAGTGGTATCTACCACCTCTCAGGTGAGTGCCCTATCCCTGAACTATGGGATATTCTAAGGTGGGGTTCCCTCCATTTCTCCGGTTGAAGTTATTCCGCTGTGAATAAATAATGAAAAAAAAATCACTGGGCCAGAGAGAGAAAGCATGAAAGTGACTCTGGAGTCTGGGGGTAGGATAACTCATGGGAGACCCTGGATCCAGTCCCCCTGCTTAGATGACTTTTAAAAATTATGTATACATAGCGGAACAGCTTCAACAGGAAAGATGGGGAACCCTATGTCAGAATATCCCATAATCCAATGAATACCGTACTTTGCTGATGGGTGGCAGACCCCAATTTAAATCCCTTCTTCCCCTCAGGTGGAGGGGGGCCCTGAACCAGGAGTTTCTGCTATCCCAAGTGGGTGCTCTAAACACTGGGCTAAAAGTTATGAGGGAGATCCTCCTCTGGCCATTTTGTGGCTCACCTTTAGGGGCCTGATCCAGTAGACAGCTCCGAGCACACTTACTAGACTGAAATTGAAATGTTTCATTTTGAAAATGTTTAAATGAACTGTTTTGACATTTCTGAATTTTTTCTTCTTTCCCTTTGACCAAAACAATTCACCAAAATTGACACAAATTCGCAAAATGTTTTGGTCAACCCAAATCTGCATTTTTCTGCCCCCAAAAAAGTTTGGGCCAAAAAATTTTGCACCATTCTATTATGAGGTGTTACTTTCTTATGCTACTAGTTGCACAGTGGAGGAACCAAGAATTTATAAAATAAATGCTAGAGAAATATGTAGAAAGTGTCAGCTGTATGCATCCTTTCTGATAACAGAAGATAAGAGAAATATTTATTCATATAGATAAATATTTAATTTTTGCCAAGAGGACAAGAAAAATTAACCAGAATGATGGCCCTATTAAAATGCATTTGAAATGATGCACAACTGTTGTTAATATTATTTGAGAGAATATAGGCAAATAGTGTAATTGAAGGGTATCGTAGTTTTGAAACACAAGGAAATAAAGAAACAAATCAACAGAGCCAGACGTGTACCTAGAAGCCTCCTGCTACAAGACAGGCCCAAAAAAGAAACCAACAGAACTCCACTGGCCATCACCTACAGTCCTCAGCTTAAACCTCTCCAACGCATCATCAGTGATCTACAGCCCATCCTGGACAATGATCCCTCACTTTCACAGACCTTGGGAGGCAGGCCAGTCCTCGCCCACAGACAACCCGCCAACCTTAAGCATATTCTCACCAGCAACCACGCACTGCACCATAACAACTCTAACTCAGGAACCAACCCATGCAACAAACCTCGATGCCAACTCTGCCCACATATCTACACCAGCAAGACCATCACAGGACCTAACCAGATCAGCTACAACATCACCGGTTCATTCACCTGCACGTCCACCAATGTTATATATGCCATCATGTGCCAGAAATGCCCCTCTGCTATGTACATTGGCCAAACTGGATAGTCACTACGCAAGAGGATAAATGGACACAAGTCAGATATCAGGAATGGCAATCTACAAAAACCTGTAGGAGAACACTTCAACCTCCCTGGCCACACAATAGCAGATGTAAAGGTAGCCATCTTACAGAGAAAAAACTTCAGGACCAGACTCCAAAGAGAAACTGCTGAGCTCCAGTTCATTTGCAAATTTGACACCATCAGAAAAGGATTAAACAAAGACTGTGAATGGCTATCCAACTACAGAAGCAGTTTCTCCTCCCTTGGTGTTCACACCTCAACTGCTAGCAGAGCATCTCACCCTCCCTGATTGAACTAACCTCGTTATCTCCATACTGATTTATACCTGCCTCTGGAAGTTTCCATTACTTGCGTCTGATGAAGTGGGCATTCACCCACGAAAGCTTATGCTCCAATATCCTGTTAGTCTTAAAGGTGCCACAGGACCCTCTGTTGCTCTATACTTGATTCAAAGTATAGTCCTTGCCACATCCTTCTAATAGCATAACTGACCAAATTTTCTGGGTCCAGACCCCTCCGCCAATGTTCAACAGCTGTTTCTTTTGTCATCTTAGCTACAAAGAGGGAGGTGAACAGGGTGTTTGCCCCTCATAAAGTTCTATTCAGTTGAGCAGAAGGAGACATGGAGTAGGAAAGAAGCTTCATGCTATTTTCTTTGTCCCCAGATTTCCTTTGTCCCCTTTCTTTTCCATCTCACTGTCTGAGGATTCTGTTTACAGCTTATATGCAAATTGAGGTAACCACACAGCCCTTTGTTTAAGACCTGCCTGACCAGTTGTGCCTAATCAAGGCTTCAACATGTGCCTTTAATGTTATATGGGGGCATTTCATAACTTGACAACTGGGTGACTGGGCAACAAAATGGCAGATGAAATTCAGTGTTGATAAATGTAAGGTAATGCACATGGAAAACATAACCCCAACTATACAAATAAAATGATGGGGTCTAAATTAGCTGTTACCACTCAAGAAAGAGATCTTGGAGTCATTGTGGATAGTTCTCTGAAAACATCCACTCTATGTGCAGTGGCAGTCAAAAAAGCTAACAATGTTAGGAATCATTAGGAAACGGATAGATAATAAAAAACAGAAAATATCATAATGCCACTATATAAATCCATGGTATGCCCACACCTTGAATCCTGCATGCAGTTCTCATAGAATAGTTGGATTAGAAGAGACCTCGAGAGATCTTCTAGTCCAGTCCCCTGCACGCAGGGCAGGATTAATTTTTTAGATGGTCACCCCATCTCAAAAAAGATATTTTAGAAATGGAAAAGGTACGGAGAAGGGCAACAAAAAGATTATGGGTATGGAACAGCTTCTGTACGAGGGGAGATTTAAAAAACTGAGATATTTCAGCTTGGAAAACAGATGACTAAGAGGGGATATGATAGACTGATATGGAGAAAGTGAATAAGGAATATTTACCCCTCCACATAACACAAGAACCAGGGGTCACCCAATGAAATTAATAGGCATCAGGCTTAAAACGAACAAAAGGAAGTACTTCTCTCAATGCACAGTCAACCTGTGGAACTCATTGCCCGGGGATCTTGTGGAGGCCAAACTATAACGGGGTTCAGAAAAGAACTAGATAAATTAATGGAGGATAGGTCTATCAATTGCTATTAGCCAAGATACTAGGGATGCAACCCCATGCTCGGGGTGTCCCTAACCTCTGACTGCCAGAAGCTGGGACTGAACAACGGGATGGATCACTTGATGAATGCCTGTTCTGTTCATTCCCTTTGAAGCACCTAGCACTGGATATTGTTGGAAGACAGGATACTGGGCTAGACAGACCATTGGTCTGACCCAATATGGCTGTTCTTATGTTCCTATCTAATATTGCTAAATAAATGTTACCATGATATTATTGAATACAGGGGTGTATTTGTCAAAAAAGTGAAAAGGCAAGCTGCACCATCTCTCTGCCCCATTGTGATGACCTGGAATGACCATATCTGGAGGTGAGGGGTCTGGCCATGGAAACTACATGAACTTTGAGCCATTGGTCTGTCTCCGGAAACTGTCAACAAAGTTGGCAACTAATAACTATGATGTGGCTTTTTGTTGGGGCCAGATCTAGTCCATCAGCAGAAACGTGGGTTCAAGTGGACTTCACAGGCTTTTTTCACACTTTTTTCTTCCTAGTTTTTTTATTGTTTGATCATGACACATTCACTGCAGTGGAAAACAAAAGAGATTCGTTTGGTCATAAGTGATATAGTAGTATTTCTGTTCCCTGACTGGATGAACTTAACTCTTATAAACAGGAAATTATTTGAAGAAGTTGCTGGATAATAGAATCATAGAAGATTAGGGAAGAGAACTCAGGAGGTCATCTAATCCAACCCCCTGCTCAAAGCAGGACCAATACCAACTAAATCATCTCAAATCAGGGCTTTGTCAGGCTTAAAAACCTCTACAGATGGAGATTCCACCATCTCCCTAGGTAGTGGAATTCCAGTGCTTCACCACCCTCCTAGTGAAATAGTGTTTCCTAATATCCAACCTAGACCTCCACCTAGAACAGACGAGCTCTATCATCTTTGGAACTCCCCTTCAGGTTGTTGAAGGCTGCTATCAAATCCCCCCTCACTCTTCTCTTCTGCAGACTAAACGATCCCAGTTCCCTCAGCCTCTCCTCGTAAATCATGTGCCCCAGCCCCCTGATCATTTTCGTTGCCCTCTGCTGGACTCTCTCCAATTTGTCCACATCCTTTCTGTAGTGAGGGGCCCAAAACTGGATGCAATGCTCAAGATGTGTCCTCACCAGTGCCAAATAGAGGGGAATAATCACTTCCCTCGATCTGCTGGCAATGCTCCTACTAGTGCAGCCCAATATGCCATTAGCCTTCTTAGCAACAAGGGCACACTGCTGACTCATATCCAGCTTCTCATCCACTGTAATCCCCAGGTCCTTTTCTGCAGAACTGCTGCTTAGCCAGTCGGTCCCCAGCCTGTAGCGATACATGAGATTCTTCCATTCTAAGTGCAGAACCCTTGGGGCACTCCGCTTGATACTGGCTGTCAACTAGACATGGAGCTATTGATCACTACCCGTTAAGTCTGACGATCTAGCCAGCTTTCTATCCACCTTATAGTCCATTCATCCAGCCCCAACTTTTTTAACTTGCTAGCAAGAATACTATGGGAGACCGTGTCAAAAGCTTTTCTAAAGTCAAGATATATCACATCCACTGCTTTCCCCATATCCACAAAGCCAGTTATCTCATCTTAGAAGGCAATCAGGTTAGTCAGACATGACTTGCCTTTGGTGAATCCATACTGACTGTTCCTGATCACTTTCCACTCTGAGGTGAGGCTGACTGGTCTGTAGTTCCCCGGGTTTTCCTTCTTCCCTTTTTAAAAGATGGACATTATATTTGCCTTTTTCCAATCATCCGGGACCTCCCCCAATTTCCACGAGTTTTCAGAGATAATGGCCAACGGCTCTGCAATCACATCAGCCAATTCCCTCAGCACCCTCGGATGCATTAGATCTGGACCCATGGACTTGTGCATGTCCAGCTTTTCTAAATAGTCCTTAACCTGTTCTTTCATCACTGACAGCTGCTCACCTCCTCCCCATACCATGTTGCCCAGGACAGCAGTGTGGGAGCTGACCTTGTTTGTGAAGACGGAGGCAAAAAAAAGCATTGAGTACTGCAGCTTTTTCCACATCATCTGTCGCTAGATTGCCTCCCCCAGGAGCATTGGCCTACTAAACTCAGGGTTGTGAGTTCAATCCTTCAGGGGGCCATTTAGGGATCTGGGGCAAAAATCTGTCTGGGGATTGGTCCTGCTTTGAGCAGGGGGTTGGACTAGATGACTTCCTGAGGTCCCTTCAAACCCTGATATTCTATGATTCTATGAAAAATCCCACACTTTCCCTGAGCTTTTTCTTGTTGCTAACATACCTGTAGAAACCCTTCTTGTTACTCTTTACATCTTTGAGGATCTTTGAGTATGACACAGGACTTTTGAACAACTGAAGAACAGATTAGCCCCAATTAATTCCAAATCTTATCTAAAACCCAGCACATACTAAGACAGGAACTTTGGAGAATTAGATAGTTTAGTGTCAATGCCCAGCCAAAACATGTGTTCAATACATTTTATAGTTCTTTAAACAATGAGTCACTGACTTTTAGGGTCATATTCTTCACTCAGATCAACACAAACAATAAGCGTCCCACCCATTTATGGGATTACTCATATGTACATTGAAGGCAAAACTTGCAATGGCCAATGTGTATTATTTCCTGGCTTTCATAAACTTGTGCTACTATAAGCTAAATGAAACTTTATTGCTGGTTACATGGGAATTTAAAAATTCTGACTTCTCTTTCCGGACTACTTTCACTTTTGGTATCACCAATGATAAAACTCCTGGAGCACAATGAGAACACACCTCTGGAAGCACATAGATCACCATAGGAAGGTTACCTTGAATCTAGTTTATCAGACCTGAGTCTCTGAGGTCTTTTTTCCATCATGCTGGAAGGAGGAATTGTGTATTTTTGTCTCTCGTGATGATGGGAATGTCAGGATTCTGTGGTTTGTTGTTGGCAGCTCTACTAAAATAGCTCTCGGCAGCTCTCATATTAGTTTAAACATTGTACTAACAATGTAGAGTTTAAAAAGCCTCCTCTTTGATTTCTGCATGTTTGTAGTAAGCTTCCAGTTGTGTAACTGTTTCTTTCATGCTTGTATATTTCAAGGTCAAATAGAAGATGGGCTTTGTGTTGAGCAACTGAGATAAAAAGCAGAAAAGAGTGCCCTTCTTTGAAGTCCAGACTACTATAAATATTTAGCATAAACTTCATAAAGGTCAAACTAGTCAGTTTTTCATGCCCATACTTCACCCATAACTTCAAAATAGGATTGGCTAACATAAGCAAATCTGTAATCGCAACAGTTTTGTGTTTTAGTAACTTTGTTTGGTGCAGGGTAATTCCTTGGATCTTAATGATCAAAGTCTTTTCATTTTGCCATTCTAAGAACTTACACAAGTTGAATTCCCCCTTTGCTATTAAGAATTGAAAAATATGTCCTATTTCATTTTAAAGGTAATTTTCTCCAAATTTGCAATAAACTCTCAGACTTGTTTGATATGGGGGCTGGGCAGCCTATGTTGCCTCCATATAGATTGAAGAATCAACATTTTTTTCACTCTGACGCATTTTCTTGTCCTTTTCTGAGCTACCTGCCTCAATGGTAGCAAAGCAGTTTGTGTGCCAGTTCAGGTGTGCTGGCGAATGCTTTGCGGGTTGAGGCTAAAGTCAGAGCTTCTCCTATTCTCCACCGGTGCCTGCCCACATCCTGCCAACTTGTGGCTCCTCCAAGCCACTTTCCCCCTTGTACTGTGACCCATGATGTGGGTTGTCCATACAGAGCTACAATCTTGTCCAGTGTCTTTAAATCACTTATTGCCATTGGATTCTGAAGTTAGAACAGAACAAAAACACCAAACAGTGAAAGGTTTCTGTGTTCCCAGGGAATTCTAACTAATGATAAGGACTGTACTGTAAACAGCACATGCATGTTCTACTGCCATCTTAGAAATCACCAATAAAACTCAAAACATCGCAGTTTCAAGTTACATATATGTTTCAGCTAAGCAAATCTGTTAATTTTACAATCAAAGTTGTTTTTAAATTAATCCTGGTAATTAAAGGGAACAAAATATGTATGCAGGTATTTTCAGTGTATACCTGCCACTAAACATCTCCTTCTCCAATCCAGTTTTTTAGCAGAGGAATCTACAGTTGGCCATGAGCCCTGTCTCCGAGGGATCTTCTTCACCAACATATGGCTGTGCTCAGAATGATTACCCTGGCCTTCAGTCTGCTCATTTAAGTCTAATGAGGTCCTCAAAGGTGACTGTATGACTCATACAATGAAGTCATTTTTCCAATTAGCATTCTGACAAATGCATTATAAGTAGAGCTGCTTCAATAGGTCTTCACAGCTGGGGAAGAGATCAGGTATCACAAGATTTTTCAGTTACTTTCTGCTGGTGTGGTCCAAGAAATCCTATTGTTTCTGAGTATGATTCTTTATACAGCTGACACATGTCTTATGAGGCTGACCCATTCTTAAAACAAGTCCTTTCTACAATTCTAGATAGCAGTATTCATACAAGGCACAGAAAATAACTTTGTCCTTCCTTAGATGTGAGTGATGTCCACTATAAAATATCTTCCCTTTAAACTTCCTTTTAGATTTTTAAATAACTAATTTAGAAACCATTTCCCTGTATATGCATGTCTCTTTGTTTTGCCATTCACGAACATTCACACAAACAGGTTTATGTTTGCATGAATGTTGGGGGAAAAAGGAATCAGAAATCAGTGTTTGTTTGTTTGTTTTAAGTATTCATTATTTATTATACAGTATTTGTTATTTGCCCATCATTATTCTCCTGTTTTTAAAATTGATCATCTGATGGCCTGTGACATAGGTGAACTATCATACACCAGCACCAGCCTGTGGCATAAGTGAACTACCATACACGTCCTATAGTGAATAGTCAAAGTGAACAGTTGGCAAAACAGCCTGGAGACTGAAATTTGGCAATAAAGCTGTTCCCAGAACAATTACAAACAATGAATACATTCATAGAAATCCAAGTCCTTTACCAAACGATTTGCAAACAGAAAAAAAAGAATATATCCGTTTAGATAATATATACACTCAGCCAGCTCTAAGTGCACATATACAATGTAAAAAAAAAAAAAATCAAGCTTGACCTTGTTCGGTAAAAGACTTGGATGTTTGTGAGCAGTTTATGTGCCAAACTTAAATTTTTGTTCAGAGATGCAATCTACAGCACTACCAAGTAAAATCTACAAAATCTGTACAGTAGCCTCTTCATAGGGAAAAAGGTCTCAGAATTTATTCCAAGAGACAATAAACAAGTTAACCTTCTGCTGCATTCCTTTAAAATTTATTTGGGTTTCAGCAGTCTTACGTTTGCATTTCTGAGGACTCAAACAAATGTCTTCTCTTTGTTTTGTTTTTTACACTATACATTATTTTGCCATTTCCATTTCCATGGTGGAAGTTAAGGTGTAAAGAAGACATTCAAAATAATGTAAAGAAAAAAATAATTGGAAATTTTTTTTACCAAACTTATTCAAAGCGTAAATAAAGTTTGGTTCCTGTTTGGGGCAAAGGTTCATGTGACTTCTTGTTCCGTTGAAACCTTTTACCATTCACAAAATCAATAATCAACATCTATAATTATGTGAGGTTATTATTATTATTGCTAACATGAAATAGATGTTAACATTTAATTATACACACATATATATGGTAAAATTTTCCAAAGTGCGTAAGTCCCATTTTCAAAAGTGACATACTCACTGAGAACCCTAAATCTCATTGATATTTTTGTTCAATGTGACTTAGGTTATTAAGTCAGTTAGGTGCTTTTGAAAATGTTTCTTCTAGTAAGCACGTTTACTGGAACATTTAATGAAAGCGTAAACAGGGTCAAAGTGGATTATTAATTTTTAGACTCAAACAAAATATTCATGGCTATTGTTTTGTAGTATACGCCTAGCACTACTTACAGCCCACTGATCACCGTAAGTGAAGGGCGGAGGCAAACAGATCAGAATTTATGGGAAATGCTTTTAGGAAAATAAGATTTTCTACATAGGGGTAGATTGTGACTTGGACTGTGGTATAAAGGAAAGTAGGAACTCTACTTTTGCCCCTGTACAGGTTACCAGGACTTTGAGTCTGAGTGCACCATAGTGCAGACACTGCACTTCTGCCTGCTCCCCACTTTGGAGCAAGTGGGATAGGACCAATGGGTAACAGGTAGAGCTTTGATTCCACTCCACATCACACGAGAACCAGCAGTAAATCACTACCCTCTGGAGCTGGAGAGGACTCAGAGGAGAATGTTTCTGAGGCTCAGTGCCTCCCCAGGGTTACTTTTGAGCTGAGGTGATGCAGTTTATATTCTTCCCTCTCCCCACCCCTGCAATGCTCAATGCTCAATGCCCAAAGGCAAGATCTAGTCCATAATGATCACTACAAGCGGTAATTACCAAATCCCCTTGGAGATCATTTCCACCAGTCTGAGGTCAGGAGCTAAAGAAAACTGTGTGTGTGTGTGTGTTGGAGTACACTTTACTTTAGTGTGAAATACGAAATTTGATTATCTTTTTATTGTGAGTTAAATATTGTTTTCTATCCTTTTTTAGTTTTTGGTGTGTTTTTTTGCAGAGCAGGGAAAATGTAACCTTTGTTTTTTTGACTCAGCAATACTTTCAAATAAAATGATTTCCTATCATTACCAGTTATCTTAATCTGTTGTTAACATTGTTGGTTACTGACACAGCACTGTAATTCTTAACAAGCTGGCAATCATCTGTTTCATAGTGAATTAAGATACACCTTCTATACCATTTGTTCATTGAACAGTAAGTCCTATTTTACTTTTTCGCCCTTGCCCAGATAAATTGATGCATTTGACAGATACAGGAGCCTGACAGAAATATCAGGCTGGAAAGAGTGGAAGAGAAAAAGAGAATAATATAGTAACATTATACGATTCCAGGGCAGACAGCACATTTGATGATCTCATCATGAAGGTTACTAAATAAATGAAAGTAAATGGCTAGTTTAATTCAACATGTGGTGTAGACACTTCCTTCCCATTCCCCCTCTACAGTACATTGGATAACATTAGGCCTGACAATATGGATTGATTTAGTGGTTTTCAGATCTGTGCAGTGATTTTGATCCTTTGTGTAAATGATTTACTGATTCTCACAATGTACTTTTTAACTCTAGTTTTTGTTAAATCTTTTGGAAATTCTTTGCTACAACATACTGAGTGCTAATTTTAAAATCTCCCAGTTGCTACTTGACTACTACATTTGAATCGTATCACTGACTTTTTCACTCAGTCTTTCCGTGGAAGCAAAGATCATACTTGTCAAGGAAGTAATAGGATACCAAAGTTACTATTGAATTAAGGCAGGTATGAATTTTGTAGGAATGTGTTTGACTTAAAGCAGGCATGAAATATTGGGCATGAGATGCAAATATTCCCTTGTGTAAAATAACGGCAAGTAAAAGGAAATGAACATAAAGTACTGAGTCAACTGCTCACAATCAATGCTAGTAAGGATGTTGGGATAGATGGTTTAGAATTTCTGAAGATGGTTACACAATGTTAATCCACTGTCTTGAGTTATTTAATACGTACTTGATAGATACTCGGGCATTGGTGAGGCTTTGCATACATCCTGGAATTAGTGTCATTTAAAGAATTATCAGTTTTTATCGCCTCTCTTGCCAGTCAGTACAAGTTAACATATTAGACTATAAAAGGCAGAGAAAGATGGAGATTACAAATTCTTTTGACAAATTTCTTATAATCATCTTTTCATTTGCCTTTCATCCTTATTGTTTTATGGCTATGAGCCTTTCCAAATTTATTAATGATAGAACTTTCACTTCTAAAAATTGGTTGACCCAAGTAAGTCTTTCAAATTTCTTGAAATTTTTTTTCTGTATCCGATTTAATTAATAGGTCACTATAGACTTTTAAAAAAATCATTAGATCTGGGCTTTTTTTACCATTACATATCTTAGCAGCAAAGTGAATCCATTTCTGGTTTATATTATTAATATTGATTTACCTTCAGTTTCCAAAAATATCCATCTGATAGCACAGTGCAATGGGGCTGGTATTACATCAAGTTTAAAGTCAGCTTTGCAAAGAGATTTTGATCTTAGTCAGGACTGTTTTGACTGAAGTGGATTGATAATCAATTGTTGCTGTGCTTTTGGAACATAAAATTGAAATTCAATCTATATTTTTAAGTAGCTAAACCAAGCAACTTCTTCCTAATTTATTTTTGCATGTTTTGTACAACAAGAATGCACAACACGTTCCATGGAATATGTATTTTATCACGAGCATGCTATCTTCTCTTTTTAGCTAACAATTTCTGGAGCACCCATCACCTTTAAGTCCCATTCTGCCACCCTTGCATATGTTGATTATATTAACTCATTCCATCAGTAATTATTGAAGTCAATGGGACTATTTGTGGAATAAAGGGCTACTCAGCATGTGTAAGGATATCAGAATCTGCCTCTGTGGCATCTAAGCACCAAACAGGAGGCCAAGTCTGCCTTCCTTTACTGCACAAGCAATCCCATTGCTCTCATCTACTTGCAAAATGATAACTAGGGCTGTGCAAAATGTCCACAATAAAACCTGAACCAATCCAAACTGATCTGTTTTCAGATTCTTAAAATTCAGACCAGGGTGAAATCCCGGCTCCACTGAAGTCAATGGGAGTCCTGCTGTTGACTTCATTTGAACCAATCACTATGGGTTTGTGGGAAGATTTGTAAACATATTGCGTGAACTATGGCCCTATTAATGGTTTTGCAAACCTGGGTGAAACCTTGGTGTTTTTGACAGAGGAGCATGACCCCATGCTGGTCAAAACCAAAGCTAGCATTCATGCAAGCTTCTGTGAACCAAACATCACCAAATTTCTCCTAGGTCTCGTAATAGCAGGCAATTATTCATTGTCTGATCATTGTTTTAGGGCAACAAGAAAATTCTCTTTGTTTCTTGAATGCATTTTGAATGTAAGAATATTTAGGCCTAAACTGTTAAGATAGAAAATGTCTCCAATATTGTCCAGGCAATTTTAAACCTGCATAATTGTGGGTGCAAATAGGCCCCCTGCTTGCATCCATTGTGATGACTATCTTACTGCATACACAAAGCATGGAGTTAGGCATCTAAAAAAGTAAAACTGAGGGAGCATATTAACTGCAATTTGACACTCGCATGTGACTGTGGAGACTAGGCTGAAGAATGGCTTTAATTTGGAAACTGTGAATGTACCTTTTGCCCCAGGACATCAATGAACATATTTCGTATTTCAGAAATGTAACCTCCGGTCAGAATGAAGATACAATAGAATGATGAGATCCTCTGATATGGTAAGCATGCTCCATTCTGCAGACTGGTGGAAAGGAGAATGACTGTAGAGCTGGATTGTGTCTGTGGGGGAAAAATGACTGTGGACCAAGGATGTAAACTTTCCTTTTCTGGTGCTCCCCATGCAGGGCCCTACAACAATTTCCATTCCGACACTATTCTGAGCTCAGGGATTTCGTCAATCCCTATATGGAGAAAGATTCCTTGTATACTTCACTCCTAAGGGAAAGATTCCTTGTATACTTCATTCCTGTCACCCCTCGAAAAGCCACAGAAGGGCTAGGCACAATCAGGCCTTATGTAGCAACAAATTCTGTTCTGCAATTCACAGAGGTGATCCCCATTGATGTCAATGGGGTTGTAGAGGGATGAGCAGTATTTGGTCCTACAGATATAAAGATTTTCCAAAACCGATTTTAAAAAGTAATCAGAGTTCATGGTCCTAAATAAAACCTTTGTTTCTGCTCCAAAGTTCTTGGGTGCACTCACATTACTGAGCATTTGAAGAATTATATTCAATTACTACTTGCATGAACTGGATTCATTTGCAAACAGTGAATTAACTCCATCTCTCTCTCTCTCTCTCTCTTTGTTCTCCATCTATTGATAATGCTGTCTCTATCTTTCAGCATATCAAGAACCTTGGAAATAGAACTGTTCATAAAAATTGAATGAATAGATTTTTACTCCAGCACACTGTAAAGATATTATTTCCACAAGGCAAAACTTATTACCTACTTGGATCTTAAAGCAGTGATTTCCAGGATATGAACTGAAAAACCTGATGTAGAAAAGCCTATGACTCAGCTGTAAGACATTTCATTACAAGAGAGCTTCCATGTGCCATTTAAAATGTATAAGTGTCATCATAAACCTCCCACTCTCCTAAGAATAGAGCTATCACTGGACCCTGTTATCTCACGACCCCAAGGTACAATATGATAATGATACCGCTTAACATCAGTGCAGAGAGAGAGAAAACATTGGAGATGCCGCAAGCATCTCAACTATAAAGAAAATCAAATTAAAATATTAATTTACTGATTAATATAACATTAGGTGACCCATTTCTCCAGCTTGTTAAACAACAAAGACTTGTGAAACTAAATAACTGCCTCAGAGATAAGTGTTTTAAGAATTCCCATGGAGAAGTTTAGCTCCTTTTTAAACATCATTAAAGCTATGCTTTGCATATAACAGACTGTTTTATTTTCTGCTGCATTGACAAGTCCTGTTTGTGTTTATTAATATACACTTTTTAAAAGGGTCACAAAGAGTTTGTTGGTTACAGAGTTTGAGTAAGCAGAGTGAATCTTAAAATGCTAAACAATATGGTGTGATGGGAAGATGACGGCCTTGTGGTGAAGAAAAGAAAGATGATCTGATGGTCAAGGGATGGGGTGAGGACTCAGAAGATCTGGGTTTGGATCCTGGCTCTGTCACAGACTTCCATTGAGACTTTGAGCAAGCCACTTGATCTCTCTGTGCCTCAGTTCCTTATCTGTAAAATGGGGATTATAATACTTCTTTCCCGGTCTAGTTTATTTAAGTTGTCAGCTGTTTGGGATGGGGGGAAACCCTGCATATGGCTTTCCATTAATCCATTATGCAACCATTAATTCTAGAACCTTCTCAAAAAATGAAAGGTGAGATTCTATAGTAAATTCTATGTGCACAGAATCCTGGAGTACACAGGATTCTAATTACACGTGACCGTGTTATATGTTCCCAATACGCCGTATTTAACAGAAAAAAAAATTATTAGGAATATTTTATAGAGATTTTAAAAACTGCATTATTGTCATCTTTCATCTCTCCCCATTTTAGAGCTGGGGGTGGGGGAAGGGAAGGGAGCAAGTCACTTCACCTATCTTGGCTGAGGATACCCAGCAAGGCAGAGCTGGGTGTAAAGACCAAGTCTCTTGAGTCCCAGTCCAGTCCTCTGTCCCATTTGCCACACACTCTCTTTCATGGTACCATGATTCCTACTGTACAGATATCAGAGGCATCTCATGGTTTACTAGGGTTAGAAGTATCAGAGGGGTAGCCGTATTAGTCTGAATCTGTAAAAAGCAACAGAGGGTCCTGTGGCACCTTTAAGACTAACAGAAGTATTAGGAGCATAAGCTTTCTTGCATCTGAAGAAGTGAGGTTCTTACCCACGAAAGCTTATGCTCCCAATACTTCTGTTAGTCTTATAGGTGCCACAGGACCCTCTGTTGCTTTTTATAGGGTTAGAAGCAAATCCTTTTTCTATTGGAACCCTGGGAATCATCCTTCCCAATGATATAAAACTACCATTTCTATCCCTGATAGGCCATGAGATATCAGCCCTTAAACACACCATTGATGTTAACCCTGCACCTCAGACCATCATAATGGTGTTTGAGCATGTGTGGTTGTGAATTCCAAATTTGCAGGGAAAGAAACAAATATTTGTCTAGGAGTTTTTTGTCTTTGTTTTGTTAACATTGGCTTTGGGGAGCTACTAAGGCATCTGGAATGCTAGCCCCAGGGAAGAGGTGTGTGTGAGGGGGAATGTGTCATACACACACACAATATTCCAAGCTTTTGGTTTTTTCTTCCTTTTTTTCCCTTGCAAAGTCCCAATTGCTACTTCCAGACTGCCATGTCTACTCTCATGGTAACTGTTCTCTGCATCAAAAATGATGACTGTGTATCTTCTGTCTATGATCCTCTCTCATCTGCAAGCTTCTATGGCATAGATGCTGCCAAGATCTCCCTCATCTCTTTTATTTACCAAACTGTCTGTGTTAGTGCCAGGCCCCGAGGCCATATTTTGTCTTTGAATATAGAGGCATAACTCCTATGTGCAACTCCCATTGAAGTAAACATATAACTGAGGGTTGAATTGGTCTCTTTCTTTCTTCTCCCAGTGCTTTCTCCTCCAATATAATTTTGCTGTCTAGAAAAGGAAAAGAGAATTATTATTTTTTAAACATTGTCCTCCACCATTTCTATATCTGGGGCAGCATGAACTGAATTGGAACAACAAATATTTTTTTAAAATGCAAATTATATTATGAAAGTGTAGCGTTATATCTGTTTTAAAACATTCCAACTTGTGCTGGACTCAGATTTTATACAGTTTATGTATAGAAAAGGCAAGATGTGAATTTAAAAAAAAAATCTGCTGGCATCAACGAATTGGGGAAAAGATTTCAGAATTACCATTTTCTTTTATTGCTGTTTGGCTCCTTAGTATGCTGGAAAGCCTTCCGCAACACAAAATACTCACTTGGGACTAACGTTCAGTTGTGCCAACAAGCCAGTAAAAGCTAACACTTCAGAAGCAATATGCAGCCCTTTAGTAATGCCAAAAGTGCATGGTCCCCAATGATAGAAAACATGGGATACCAATTAGATGATGGTAGGGTGGGAGGAAACCAATGGGGCTATAATGCAGAGCCTGAGTAGTATATGTAGCACTAGATGCTTCATTATGAAGTCCACTTATTGGCTTGTGACCGTGATTGTCACTGTTAATGAAGGGATCATCCTATGCTGCAGTGCATAACCAGATGTTCATTTTTCTATTTCAAAATGATTTTTTTAAAGCTGCAGTAAACTTTCTCCAGTATTTTTTTTTTCAGACCATGGACCCAATACTCAATGGTGCTGAGCACTTGCAGTTCCCATACACCCCAAAGGCAGTTGCAGGTGCTCAGCAGTTCTCAAGACATGGCCCCCTATAGAGATGGCCTGGCCAAACACCATTTCATGGAGAAGTAATTAGCCATCTCCCAGCCAATCCCTAAACTTAGAAGCCTAAATTATGACTGTGTGTAAATAGTGTTCATCAAATGCTAATCTTGTTCAGAGTTCCTGGGTAAATCTTTAAACAGGAGAGCTTGGTAGCTAATTAGAAAACTTTGAACACAATGTCAAAGGTGACAAAACACATTTTTTGTCCAATAGAGTAGAAAAAGCATGCATACCAAGCCACTAGAAAGAGGCATCCCAATTTGAATAATGTTTCAAGATCCACATTATAGCAGGTAATTAGGTGAAGAGAGAGTTATGTGGGTACATCAAGATGGGATAGATCCCAAATACACTAGACTGAGACAACACTGGATAATTCACTTAGGCACGTCACTGGGACCTTCGACAAATGATGTAATCTCTCTGTGCCTCAGGTCTCACAAAATTCACTACTTTGCATAAGTGTTGGTAGGATACATTCATTAGCATTTGTGAGATGCTCAGATCTTCAGCTGGTTTCCAAAGAAGTTTTGCTGATTTATATCAGCTAAGGATCTGACCTCTTATGTTGATGGAAGGCATGTGAGCACCTAGGTAAAATATTTCCAAGAGGAGAGCTAGTCCCATGGTACCATGCCTTCCTGTGAGGCATGGAAACCTCTTGCTAGCTAGCTAGATATAATTTATTTGTGGTCCATAAGGTAGGTTTAATTATAGTGAATGACAAATGCCTGGAGAGGAGGTAGAAACATGTAAGTCCTGTCCTGTGGCAGGAAGTAAACAGCTTCATTTTTATCTCAGAATCTTCTGATGGTCCATGAATTGAAGTATCCGTGCTTGATCTGCCCCTAAAAGTCAATATCGTGTCCAAGTCTTTCCCCCAGACTCCTGCTTGTGTTCCAGGTGGATAGCTCTACTTTGTGAGAATCTTGAGACATGGTTGGTGGTAGTTCAGTGTTGTGTATGTTTTCTGTGATGAGATGTATGTTTATAAGCTTTAAATTGCTTTCCTGACAAAATACGCATAAGCTGAAAGCTCCTGCTCTTGTAAAATTGTGATAGATAGCATTATTACAACTTATTTTAAATAGCTCTTTCATTTTAAGAAACACACCCTTTAAATGCCATAAGAAAGAAATGCACGTATGCAGACACAGCACGCGACTGTGGAAGGCTTACTCATGTTGCTGAGTGTGTGTGTGTGTGTGTGTGTGTGTGTGTGTGTGTGGACACACATACACACACTCAGGTTTTTTTTAAAACACCATTCTGGGTGCTAAGATGGACACTTTAAAGAGGCCTGGTTTTTTTTAGTTGTTGAGTTCTCAGCCCAGGCCCCAAGCTGAGCACCCAAAAAACACATATTATATGTATGTGTGTGTGACCACATACACAAATATAGTGGTCACATTTAAAATGTTTCTTTTTTCAAGAGAGATTACAGTATTCCTTATTTAAACTGTAGGGCATAATCGTCAATCCAGTGGACTCTTTCAAAACAGAAGTTACTTTTCAAATGTGTCCACTGTGTGTGTGTGTGTGTGTGCGCGCGCGCATGGGGGGGGGGAGCGGGTGAGAGAGAGATAGAGATGTTTGTCTTTTTTCCCCTGACTAAGAAATTTGTAATAGAAGGGTTAAATGTCAGCTATAATTAGACAAAACTGTTGTTTAAAATCCAAAAGAAAATAGCAGGTACCTGTGAAGACTGTCTGTCAGAAACTTAAAAAGTAGTAGTGCATAATTTATCAATGTTAATAGCCCTAGGTGCATTTGTAAGGGAATTAACCTAAACAGTCAAACTATTTATCACATCACAATACATAAAATGTACTTTTAATTAATAAATGGACATTCTATTGCCTCTATGGCTAGAGCA
Source organism: Trachemys scripta elegans (assembly GCF_013100865.1). Classification (NCBI taxonomy): domain Eukaryota; kingdom Metazoa; phylum Chordata; order Testudines; family Emydidae; genus Trachemys; species Trachemys scripta. The sequence continues at coordinate 52,063,429 of NC_048299.1, forward strand.
AATCAATCTTTTTTTACCTTTTGTCTACAGTTTGGGTTCCTTTAATGGGTTTTAATGGGTTTTGCTCAACACTCACACAGCAAAGCTTATGCACTTACTTCCTGGAAGACTTTCTGTACTTTGTGGCATAATCTCACAGCCCCTTTGGTATACTTCCACCAAGATATCACTACATACGTAAATAGTAATTCTTTTTGCTACTTTAAAGTATCATTCATTACTCTTGAGTTGACCTCACTGGCCCAACTCTAGCTTGAAAGTAATAAAGTTACTGTAATGTAATGTAGTTCTCGTCAATAGATTAAGTCTGTGTGGTCCTTTTGGTTAAAACCATTATGCTCAGGAAAATAGAGTATATTCAGCGACAAAGAGTCCTGTGACACCTTATAGACTAACAGACGTATTGGAGCATAAGCTTTCATGGGTGAATACCCACTTCATCAGATGCATACACCCTTCCCAAAAATGCTTATCTGACAAATGTCTCTGAAGTTAATATGAATTCCTAAATCACTAATAGAAGTATGAGTTCATGTGTTTTGGAGACAGATGGTGAAATCCTGGCCCCACTGAAGTAAATGGCCTAACTCACTTAAGTGGCAACAGTATTTCACCCAAAAGGCCTGATTCTGCATGGCCATCACCTTGTGTAGTTATTTAAACTTGAGCAAAATGGGTGTAAAACATCGCCATTCTGATGTGTACAGACTTAAATGGTATCATGAAGTGTAAGGTAGCAGAGAATTGGCACCAGAATCATCACCACTCCAGTCAGAATAACACTTGCTATTCATGTACTGTCTACTTGTAGCTTTTCGCCAATGCACTTGTATGAAGTACAGTATGAGAGAAGACTTAAATCTAATGCATCTTCTCATTGGAAGATTCCCCTGGTGGCATAGCACTCTGCTCTCTGGTGATCCCTGGCTGCCAGAATGCTGCCAGAAAGTTGCATTGGTTGGTAGGTAAGATCCCATGGGAATCAAGTCTAACAGGAAAAACAATTGAAGACAGTTGGCAGTTTTTCAAAGAGACATAATTAAGGGCACAAGATAGTTATCCCACTGCATGGGAAAGATACGAAGTATGGCTAGAGACCACCCTGGCTTAACCAGGAGCTCTTCAATGATCTAAAAATAAAAAATAAAAAGAGTCCTACAAAAAAACAAAATGAGATCAAACTAGCTAGAGGCATAAAGAGTAACAAGAAAACATTCTACAAATACATTAGAAGCAAGAGGAAGACCAAGGACAGGGTAGGCCCATTACTCAATGGGGGGGGGGAAACAATAACAGAAAATGTGGAAATGGCAGAGGTGCTTAATGACTTCTTTGTTTCAGTTTTCACCAAGAAGATTAGTGGTGATTGGACATCTAACATAGTGAATGGCAGTGAAAATGAGGTAGGATCAGAGGCTAATATCGGGAAAGAACAAGTTAAAAATTACTTAGACAAGTTAGATGTCTTCAAGTCACCAGGGCCTGATGAAATACATTCTAGAATACTCAAGGAGCTGACTGAGGAGATATCTGAGCTATTAGCAATTATCTCTGAAAAGTCATGGAAGACGGGAGAGATTTCAGAAGACTGGAAAAGGGCAAATATAGTGCCAATTTATAAAAAGGGAAATAAGGACAACTTGGGGAATTACAGACCAGTCCTCTTAACTTCTGTACCTGGAAAGATAATGGAGCAAATCATTAAGCAATCAATTTGCAAACATCTAGAAGATAATAAGGTGATAAGTAACAGTCAGCATGGATTTGTCAAGAACAAATTTTGTCAAACCAACCTGATTAGCTTTCTTTGACAGGGTAATGAACCTTATGGATGGGGGGGAAGTGGTAGACGTGGTATATCTTGACTTTAGTAAAGCTTTTGTTACCCTCTCACATGACCTTTTCATAAACAAACTAAGGAAATGCAACCCAGATGGAGCTACTATAAGGAGGGTGCATAACTGGTTAGAAAACCATTCCCAGAGAGTAGTTATCAGTAGTTCACAGTCATGCTGGAAAGGCATAATGAGTGGGGTCCCTGCGGCCCACCACTTCCCGCAGCTCCCATTGGCCAGGAATGGCAAATCGCAGCCACTGGGAGCCGCCGGGGGCCATGTCTGCACACAGTCAATGTTAGCAAAATGTCTCACAGCCTGCAACGGATTACCCTGATGGGCCGCACGTGGCCCATGGATCACAGGCCCGCCCACCACTGGTCTAGATAATACTTAGTCCTGCCATGAGTGCAGAGGACTGGATTAGATGACCTCTCAAGGTCCCTTCCAGTCCTATGATTCCATTAAAAAGAATTATTATTTACGTATGTAGTGAGTGTTGAGCAATGCTTGGGGGTCATTGGCAGGTGGCATACTTTAGAGAAATCTTGAGAAAATGAAACTGGAAATGACTCCTTTGCACCCCTCACACCTCTGTTAGCTTTGCTCAGCACATATTAGGTGTAGCTGAGAATCTGGCCTTATCTTTTCCCTTCACATCATGGGAATCAATCCGGCGCTTCATGGAAGTGAATGGGAGCTTTGCTTGAGTATGGAGTACAGAATTGAATCCCAATTTGAAAATAACTGAACTATTTTTCCTCTGACTTTTTTTTAAATGTTGAATCCCCTTTTTTATTGTGAGCAAGCATAGAAAATTTCAAATAAAAAAGGAGAATTTTTGAGAGAGTTATCATGATTGGCTGAAAATCAGACGGTGTTATAATAGAAGTCCCCAAGGAACCTTAACATTGGTCTTTACTATTGCAAAAGCTATAATCAATGCTCCAAAATTCCTCTTAATTTACAGGAACAGAACAGACGCAACTTGCATTCTTATAGAAAACTGAAAAGCTCCTAACTTATTTTAAGTTCATCTCCCAAAGTACCTCTCATCTCTCTCAGGGAAACTGGCTTTTCTGAAAGTCCACCTCTCTAGCCCCCCATTTGTGTCTGAGTCCAATTACCATTTTGCTCAACAGTGACAAATGATTAATATTCATACTAGTACTGCTACTGATGGAAGAGGAACGATATCTACAGAAACATATACAACCAGTACCAGATAAAGCAAAAAATGCAATCTTTACCTTATTATACTAAATAACTAATGACAGAAAAGAATAAACACTCTCTGTTCAGTGATTCCACACCTGAAAACAGATGCATGTCACAGGTAATCAGGCCCTGCCAGCTGTTTCTTGCCTTTCACAACTCCCCTTCCGATATATTTTAAGGTGACGTGACTGTGGCTTTTTACTATTTATGGAGACTCAGATCTCCACTACTAATTCTATAGACATCATTCCCTGAACCAAAGGCCCAAATGAAACTGACACCAAATGGTGATTCACCTGCAAAATTTATTCCAAGAATTTACAAATTCTATTCTAGAATTTAACCTGAAAAAACCTGGCAGCTATCAAGGCAAAATCTACGTGTCATCTTAAGAACATTCAGAGCTGCAGATTATATGAAATTCATTCTGAATTCTTATACTCTGTTCTTCTTTGTTTGTCTAGCTATTTCTCTTGGGTTTTGCATAGACAATTGTAGTTAGAAATTATAAAATAGTATCTTAGAACCTGAGAAATTTTCCCCAAAATAAAACTAAACATACTATTGACACAGCACTGACAGCCATGATAAACATGGATAAAAGTGGTGGTTTGCAGAATACATTCATCCAGCAAATGAGAATCTTTTGTCCTTGAAGGACCTCAAAATGCTACTGAGGATTACCATGAAAAGGCTGGTGAGGCCTGTGCACATTAGCAAACATTGAAAGATTTGTCATTATAAAAAGAGGACCAAATGCTGCTCTCAAATCTGGAATAACACACAGCAGACTCCAGTAGAATTTGGCTGTTGCAGTCTTATTTCAGAGAAGCACATTTATCTTTACTGCATTGTTTTTCCTTTAGCATTTCCCCATTTGAAATAAGTTGCCTCATCAATTTCAATGGAAGCTTATTTTAGGCTACAAAAACCCAAACATCATTTTCATAAGGATCATGTGAGTCACATTTCCCCAAAGCCATTTTGCTGTTGGGTATTTCAGTTTTATCCCATGTACACACATAATCTTTAAAGTTAAAGTGCATCATAATGATATTTGAAGATATTTAGCACAATGCTGTTTTAGATGGCTTCTTCCCAATAGCACTGATAACTAAAAATTTACGTTTGTTAGTCAAAGAAAGTAGCTCCTTTTTTAATTTTATGTAATTTGAAAGGGTCTTTTTCCCACAACAGTTGATTTGGATACAATTTTTTCCACCAGTGATCCCATCCAGGTGTTGATATTGACATTTCAGAGCCTGTTCACTTCTTGTTTGAATCACTATATACTTTTTTTAATGAGCCATGTACACTTTTAGGAATAAATTAGATTATCATTGGACCAAAATCAGCTACATAATACTGTAAAAGAATGTATCGTCTTTCAGGTTTTTTTAAATTAATAAAGAAATTACAAAAGCTTATGTTTATTCCCTCTAACCATAGATTAATGCCACTAGATGAATCCTCTCTTGTAAATCAATATTAATTAAAAAATATTATGATCAGGCAGCTAAACAAAGGGCCTGTGCTACTAAAGAAAGGGTATGCCCCAGTGACAGATAACTATTACAACCTCTCATACCATTGGGTGATATTTACCATATGTCCTATGATTGATAGTAAGATTTAATGAGTTCTTACAAGCAATTAAATAATCAAGGGTTCCTGCTGTTACATGGCATAGCTTGATAGAACAGTGACAAATGAGAGAATATCTGCAACCTAATCAAAGGGACATATTTCCTTGGGAACAAAATAATAATATCCACCAGTGCAATCAAAGGACAAAAGAACACAGAAAGGATGCAACAGAATGAGATAAATTTTGTGCTCTTTTCATTATTCTGGACACACAGTTTCCATTTATTGGGTTCTATTAAATCAGAAAGAAAATTAGGCTTGTTAAATATGTTTCATTTGTCATACACTGTTGGTTGGTGTGTACATATCCCTGAGTTTTAGAATGTGTCTACCATTCATTATCCAGTCACATTAACCCTTCTTTCCCCATAAAATAAACCTCTCTTATGTTCTTTGTTCTTTGTTACTGTTTGCTATTATTTTTGTTGTGGTAACTGAGGTCTTATTATAATTATGTTCTAGTTTTTCATTTTAACTTAAGGGGAATACAATTACATTTACTGCTCAGTAGCAGATTTGTCAAGTGTCTTTGATTTACTAACTAACTGTACATTCCTTGTCATTAGTAAGTCTGTATTAATGTTCACCTAATAGTATTTTATTTGAAAACAATAACCTATCCTCATGAAAGAAGGGTGAGGGGAGAGAGCTTATTACCAGAACTGTTTAGATTCAAACAACATAAAACAGGCCAGTGGAGAAAGTTATTACATACACTGGCCAGTTTTCTTTCCGTTTTAAGTGTTGAGTGTTACTGTAGTTCAGGCACCAAATATAGATCAGCCTACTTTGATTTTGTTTTTTGACACCTTACCTTTTACGGAGAAAAATGTTTGATAAAAGGATCCATTTTGACTCTGATTAATCAAGTTATTCTAACTTGTGACTAACTTCCAGCATATTATTATTTGTGGTTAGCCCTATTGAACTGAATGGGTGAAATCCTGGCCCCATTAAAGACAATGGCAAAACTCCCTTTGACTTCTTAGGAGTCAGGATTTCACCCAGTAGGGACCATTCACACACTTTCAGTTAGGCATGTGGTTAAGTACCTGGCTGAATGAGACCTTAGTTTCCACATAATTTGCATGGTAATGATGCCTCCATTTTGGCTGTCTCTAATCTTAAAGGGAAAGTGCACCATTTTTAAAAGCAATGCGGTTCTTGAGTACCTGACTAAAAAGGTATTACAAGTAACACGTGACCAAGAAAAAAAAATGATTTAACACTCTTTGCAAGCTGCAGCTGTAAAGATATAGCTCTCCTTATCAGAAAATGTAACCATTCTTTGTGGTTGTACTGCAGCTACTACATGCAGTATTGTGTTAGGTGGTGCGCAGGTTAAAAGATTATGGAAAGATTGCAGAGAAAATTGATAAATGAAGGATCAACCACTGATCAACAGGTGTATTCAGATACTTATTTCAAACATATGATCTGTCCTAAGAGATGTACAATACATATGTGTCAAATCTTGATTGACAGGTAGGCTTTTCCGGTCTTTAGTCAAGACTGTGTGGGTAGGTAGCATGTATACGCTCATGTGCCATTAATCCACCTACTCTGCTGCCATGTGGGAGCAGAGTATGAGCTCTCCTGGGACAGGCTCACCACAGGAAAATGTCAGCTCCCTGGAGATTCTGAAGTTCCCTCATATCTTCCTTGGGCAGGGTGGAGCCAGTCAGGAATTTTTGACATTTCGTTGGGAAATGCTGATTAATCAAAACTTTTCATGGAAACATGCTGGTTTCAATTAAATTCTTCTCAGGAAGGTGTCTCAATTCCAGGTTGGGCCTACATAGGGCACTGAGCTGTGATGTGTGGAATGCGAGTTCAAGTCCCTCTTCTGCCTGATTGAGAGCAGGGACTTGAACTTGTTTCTCCCAAATCAGTGCCCTTACCACTGGGCTATTGGCTAGTCTTGGGTCAGTCTCTCTGCTTTTCCATGAAAAGTCTCAGTTTTGTTCTGATGTGGAACAAAAACCAATAGTGAAACCTCAAATTTTTTCACAAGATGAAATTCTTGTTTTCTGGTCAACCCTACTTGAAGGTGAGGGCCACCTCTTAAATTCTCTGCATCCCATATGCCAGTAATACATCTGTTATATTTCTCCAAAGACTGAGCAAAAGCCAGTGTATATGACTCATATTTCAGATGTTAGTCACGTCACTTAATGCACTAATGGAAGTCATTCAGATACCACAGTGATGAGACTGTATAGGAACCTATATTGAATTGAACAGAATTAAGGGAAAGAAAGAAAGAAAGAAAGAAGATCTAGCTCAATTATTGGTGAATTGGACTCTGTTGTAAGATTCTGTTATCCTCAAAGGCCATGTCAGACAACTCCCATCAGTGAATAGCAGGCTCGCATACAGCATTATGAGCAGCAAGGTCCCAATCCAGGGGAGCCATTAAGCCAATGGTAGTAATCATAAAAGTGGGGTAGTATATGCTTAAATGAAGACATACACTTTGGATTAGGGAAGCCCTGGTGAATTTATGTGGGTCTTAAAGGTGCAGCACTTTATCTATAATAAAGCTTAAGGAGGGGTTTTAAACTTTGTCCAACTGCTGATTATGTATATTCATAAAATGTTTAGCATCTCTGTATAGAGAAGGGTAGTTATTTGGGCACCTGAGGCTGGCAAGACCTGTGCTGCCATTTGCCCATACAGCCAGAACATGATTTAAATGAAAGCAGTTGTAGCAGCAGACATGGCAGGTTTTACATGCTGAACTGGGTCACATCAGGTCTCTGCTTAATATGGCCTATTTGAGACCAGTGAAATTAGTTTCATGTGTAGTGGCAAAAGTCAACAATTCATACTAAAATAGTATAGTATATGTAGTAAGTTCTTCATTTAAAAAAAAAAAACTGGGAGAGAAATGCTAAAAATTTGGCAGCATTTAATTCCTAGGTCTATTCACAATAAATTCACAAAAATTACACACCTCATTAGGTTCCACACAGATTGCAAAGCTAGCTATAATGTAAAAACAGGCAGACAGTCTGTCTCAATATTATTACAGGAAGGGTTGGTTAAATTAATAGCTTCTCATTGATTAAAAAATCTTGCATTTTACATGTTCTTAAGTTGGTTCCCACCATTACCTTTCAATAACAGAATATGAGTCTTTTGAGAAATGTGGTTATATTGAACTACTCTATTGAAGCATAAAGGTAGGCAAAATAAGTTGTTTACATTAGCCTGTCATTGTTTCCTGTCATAAAGTCCTGTCTACCTGAAAGGAAAAGACAATCCCTTCAGTGTGTCCTAAGGATTTCTTTTATGATCTGCCCTACCCTTCTAAAAATGTAATTAGCTTAGAATGGTCACTAAACATAAATCCTCCAAGTCAATTCAGTAATAATTATAGGCAAAAAATCATTACATCCAGGTAGCATCTCGCACTGTATTTGATAATGTTCCCCCTCTTTTTGTCCACTCTTCTCTACTTTATATAATCCCATCATACTATATATGGAATGGGTTTCAGTTATCTGTGAATAAAAATGTAGGTCCTCATCCCACAATGGGCTCTGCACAGATGGCCCCTGTACAGAGTCCTGCAGATTTAGGAACAGGAGTCAATCTGCATAATGTTCACTCTTGGACTGAGATCTTGATAATAGCCATGCTCCAAATACTTCATCAAAAATGATTCTAACAGCCTCCAGAGCACGACAGAGAGAAAAGTGTTCAAATGGAATTTGTTGCAGTACAAGGATAGTGGTGGAAGAATTAGCTAGGTGACACTGAGAAAAAACAAGACTGATTGAAACTGTACAAGTTATCCAGAGAAATTTTTTTTGAAAAAGTAAAACTACTTTTAGTTGTAAATTATCAGTCCTAATTCTCCCTACTCCTCTGCACTAAACAGTTTTCCCATCGTGTGAGAATTTACTAGATTTTTGAACATTTTTCCCAAATCAGGACAAAGACAGACTGTCTCAATATTTACTCCATTAATCTATCTATATATAGAGCAACATAAATATTTGTTTCAGTAATTTTAAAATGTTTCATTGCAGTGTCAACTTTTTTCTGCTTTGAACCTTTGTTAGTTTAAATTTACTAAAATTTCAAAACAAAAAATATTTCTGACTCAAAAGTTTAGGGTATTTTTCCCCCATTCAAAGATTTCATAACAGGATATTTCAACAGTTTCAAAACATCTTTTCAAAAAAATGTTCAGTTGGGAGGTTCATCAGAACTGATCCCGTTTCATGAACTTTTTTGACAAATCAGCATTTTTCATTAAAAAAACAGTTGGTTAAACAATTTCCAAGCAGCTCTGCCTTTCACCTATGCAAACTGGCTGTAAAACACAACCACTCTTCTATAAGGATTCTTAAATCTGCCAGACAACAAAGAAATAAACATAACTTCCAAAATATTGTATAAATATTTTGAGATTTTTTTTGTTGAGAAATAATTTTGCTTCCTGTTTGAACAGCCACATTACAGCAAACCCTCCCTTTCTTCCTTCATCTCAGAAGACCCCCTGAATTGAGCAGGACCATTGTGGGATCTTCTGTATGGGGAAACACATAGGTAGCCCAAGTCAGGGATCCTTACCTCCTGGGAAGTCATGAAGTTTTCTTGTTTGTTTGGTTTTTTTTTTTTTTTTTTTTTAAATATCTTAATATAGTGGTTGTAGCTCGGAGCCAGGAGATCTAGATTCTATTCATCTGGCTGCAACAGATCTTGAAGTGTGACTTTAGGCAAATCACTTAGATCAATATCATCAAAGGTGGTCATTGATTTTGGTGCCTCAATTTTTGAGGACACCTGGGGCTTGCTTATTAGAATAACTGAGCACCCACACCTCCCTTTGACTTCAGCTGGAGTTTGGGGCGCTTACCCTCTCTGTAATGAGGCTTCAGTGTGGGCACCCCAAATCGAAGGACATATTTGAAAATTTGGCTTTTTAATCTTTTGTGCTTCTGTTTCTCCATCTGCAAGATAGAGATCGTTAACATTTGAAAGTGTAAACTTTATCATCACCCAGAGGCAGGGTGTTAACTACGTACCTGGTGAGCCATTTCTATAATGTGCACAGCTTGGATTTGTACCGTGGTGTAGGCTTGTGGGAAAGGAGAGTCCATATACAGGCCAAGTCAATTTTCCTATCTTGTATCTCCAGTAACAGGGATGTAAATCTATCATGTCATTTGCCCGACACTTCATGGAAACAATTGCTCAGCATGCTGAGTCACTATCCCCTTCTGTCAGCTGTCCACTAACATATGCAGAATTTTGCACTGTATGAAAGGGTGACTTTTCCTTCCCGTGAGACTGAGAACCTGCTAACTCCCAGGAGCAAGGATGTGTCCCCTTCCCCAGTTACTCCCCTTATTGGCTCAATCTCTGCTGATGCCTCTATTTTTTTTTTCTGTCTTTTTCGTGCGTCAGAGCCCCTGCTGTGCAATCAAAAGAGAGTGCCTGGCTCTCAATGAATTCTGTTGAGGTACCAAAAGGAAAGAGTAAGCATCTGTATTTGGAATAAATCCGAACTATTAGCAGCAAGGGCTTTTGGAAGTATTTGTTATTTATCTGCACAGACCAGGAGCAATAGAAAAGCATATGGGTGATAAACAACGTAACCATGGCAAGGTCTTTCCTGTGTCTGTTGACAAGTAATGTGCACCAGGAGGCCAGTGCCATATGTTTGCATGTACATTACCCCAGGAGGGCAGTGCCATATGTTCACATGTATGTCACCCCTCTGGCCTGCTATCATAAGGCTGCTTCCCCAGGGACATGCTCCCTTGAAAAAGGAGGAGGGGAGACGAAAACCCACAAATGTAATTCTTATACATTTTCCTTCCTTATTGACACATTCTGTAAGACCAGCACCATATTGGTGAGCTGTCAGAACAGCTGCCTCACCCCAGAGCAGAGGACTATATAGCCCTACAGCTATTCCTTGGAGAGAGTGGCAAAGAATGAAGACAGTCTGCCACAGCGGACTTCTGACTGAAGTACCAAGAGTAGCACTTGGGAGCCTCAGCTGAGACTGAAGTCCCATTGTATTAGCTGCTATTCACACACACAGCAAGAGACAGTCTAAATCAACAAAGAATGGAGGAGAGGAAGAAAGAGACAGAGAGGAGAAGAGATTTGCCCAAGGTCATACAGTAGAGCTGAGGATAGAACCCATCTCCCTTGAGTCAGAGTTCAATGCCCTCTCTGCTGGACTGCATTGTCTTGCTAAGAAATAACGTATCTCTTTTTTTCTTAAACTTTCGTTTCCAAAGAATAGAGTTCCTCCTATTCCCTTAAGGCAAATGGTGAAATCATGTCCCACTGAAGTCAATGGGAATTTTTGCCTTTGACTTAAATGGGGTCTGGATTGTATCCAAAATATTTAACGTTGATATTTTATTTTTGATTCCTGATCCTGCAATTGTAAAAGCCTGCCTGAGTGGCTGACCAGGGCTATAGGTCTGAGTAGTGAATATTAAAATCTTGCACAGATATTTTCATGATCAATCCATAGAGTTAAAATATTTCGCACAGAAAAATATTGAATACTTTCAAATAACCAATAAATTAGAGGGGAATGCATATTCTGCAACAGGGGAAAAAAGGCTGAAATTGGCTAAATTATTCATTGCGAGGCATTTGCTTTGTGGAAGAAGTAGATCATGAGCAGGGATCTGAAAGAGGAAAAAGTAGGTGCTTGATATACCTGACTAGAGAGAAGAACCCAAGTATAAGAGGCAGCAAAGAAGAATGTACAGAAGTGGCCATGGGAGAAGGATGTAAAGAAGTGATTAGGCAGGAGGAGTTAGGGTAGCAAAGAGGATGGGTTTGCAGTAAGAGATGAGACCAGAGATGTAGTTCAGAAAAGAGATGTGAAGAGGCCAAGGACTTTTAAATGTCATGGGAGCCATCTTGTGTAGGGATTCAAGAAGATAAGTAACAGTCATATCAACATGCATAGAAGATTATTGGTAGCAACATGGGTACATAGAATCATAACATCTGGAGATCGAGAAGACCTACTAGGTCACTTAATGCCTCCTCTCTGCCAATGCAAGATTGTTTCCTATTGAACACTAACTAGTGATGTAGTTTTAAATATCACAAAACACATTTTCCTCCGGGGATCTTTCTCCCTCTACCCTTTTCTGATACATATTATTACAGTGCCCAGAGACTTGCATTTTCATTATTTATTGTGGTGCTTTCTAAAATTTGTTTTGAATGTCTGTCTCTCTAGCAAAGGCAAAGAGAACTGTCATATTATCATATTAGTTTTATATGTTTGCAGTTTGAGTGTGTGTGATGAATAGAAGGGTTGTTTTATTCCACACTGTTAAGCATAGTCACTGTAATAATTCAAGAATTATTACATAAATGTAATTAAATGTACAGCCCCAACCCCAGTTTGTAATTTTATTTTGAAGTTCTTTAGAATTAGCTTATTTATATCAAAATCTTATTCCAGTTTCTTCTCCCCTCTCCTTCCCCCAACTCATGTTTTAGGCAACTCTCTCTATCCTCTTAAATCAAATTCATAGCGTATGTCCTCCCTGGCTAAACACAGTTAATGGCCATGTATGCCACAGAGAGAGGACTGAATCCTGATCACATTTCCAAAACACTGATTTCAAAAAGGATAACACACCTGAGAAAGGCAAGCTAGATTTTGTTCACAGTGCCTAGCTCCCTATAAGGACACATGTCACAATATTATGCTCATAGACAGCATCACTAACTCCAACTTCAGTTTTATTCATCATGTCTGGTTTCTTTCAAGTTATTTGGCTTAGGGTCAGAATTACTGGGAGTACAGTCTTTCCGACCATATTCTGGCACTTCCAATTCCAGACCCAGCCACAGCTTGGACATGTAGAGTAAGCTTAAAACTGCAAATAATACTAATTTTGCAAAGTTAATCAATCTTTCTGGAGCTTCAGAACTGTTTGATTGTGGATTTGGTTCAAGAGATGAACAAAGATTCAGTAGGTGGCTGGGATTTTCCCCCAACTATAACTGTCCCTGGCACATGCTCTTCTCATCCCTGCAATGAGTACAGCATGAATGCTCCTGATCATGTTGGTAACTTGTGATCAAGAACAAGAGATGCAGCAATCTAATGAGTAAATTCAGCCTAACCTTGCATAGGTCTTGGCAGGATCTTGAAAATATACAGAACCCCTGCGCCTATGCCAGCCATGCTCTAGCAGGAGCCAAGCAGATTTGTGGCTTGCCACTCCACTGGGCCCTAAGTCAACGGCCTATCTAATACCAAAAATAGCTCCTCCTCTCCAAAGGGGTGTTGTGGCAACTTGGGGTTTGGTGAGGTCACTTCAGGCTTGCTGTCACCTGGAAGCAGGTGCTGGAGGTAACACATCATGTTCCATTTTGAACCAGCAATAATGATCACTGATTCCCACAGCACCTCTAAAACCATCTTGTGATTTAATTAAACCAACCTAACCCCCAGTATAGACAGCGCTAGGTCACCAGAGAATTCTCACCAGTGTAGCATTCAAAGTGTAGACAAGCCCCGAGTCTACCCTACAGATCCATTTCTCCCCACCCCCAGTGCCATTATGGCAATACACCTGTAAACCAACCTCAACTCTAAATTTGCCCTTCCTCCTTTTATTGTGATACAAGCATAACTTTGGGGTTTTGCCCAGGACAAAAATGAACTGTCACTTATTCTCACAACTAGAAGAAGGGAAACTAAAAAGAACAACCACCTGAAATGGAGTGCTTTGCTCCATGTTTCTATCTACAGTGAGATCCTGTATCACTTCTCCATGCAATCTTTGTGTGTACCCCCCCAACCCTATTTCTGTGATACAATAGGTGTTCCAAATTCCTACATGTGTTCTTCAGCTGTCCTCAATATAATGATGGCCTGACATTGATGCAGTTCCCTAAATTCTAGCCTCCTAGACATTCCCCCTCCACACCCCCAGTTTTAATTATTCAGTCCTTCCACAGCCAACATGTACGCTCCAAGTTTGGTAGCCGTTCTTTGTTTTTCGTTTTGCTTTTATAAGAGATGGGTTGTTAGCAGCAGTAGCCATGCTATTATATTTGTCTGAGTGTGAGATTCCTTTGTCTGTCTGCCTTGGCATTCCTTTGGTTAGTTTGCATAGAGGGAGCATGGATTGCTGTTTTCGGGATGCAAGTGGCAATTAGTGTTGCTGAGCTATCGTTTTGTTTTTTGACAGAGCTGCTGAGTTTAAAGAAAGCGGGGCACAGGAAATTGGGGGGAGCCGTCAGAATTTGCCTAAGCAGCACATGAGCTGCTATTGCAGCATAGACCATCTCCATTCAATAAATGTCCGTTTTAGTCTGGTTTTTGCAGTCGAGTGTGAAGAAAAGTCATCTGGAATTAGTAACAACGAAAATATCCATACGGATACAGGACAGCCCCAGAAGTGAACTGGGGAAGAGAAGAAAAAACAGGAAAAGAAAAAATAAAGAGGTGCTTTTATAACATAACGAAAGCACACGAGTATTCAGTACATGAGATGGGGCCAGGTCTTCAAGTCCAAACGTTCAGAGGTGATCAGTTTCTGGGTTTACTCAGCCCCCTCTGAGGACCTATGTAGATTTACAATACATGATGGGATGGGACAGATTCTTCCTGCCCGTTGCAGAGGGTATGTATGGGAAAAGGTACAAGGAAGCTTGCCTCCCCTGCCCAGTAGGGTGCGAATTATATACCCTTACTTGTATTTCAGTAGCACCCACAATGCACTAGACACTATGCAGACATGTAGGAAGGATGGTTCTAGATGCATGGAGCTTGCAGTCTAAAAAACAAATAGGCAAAAGGTAGGGGGAAGGGCACAACATGCCACTAAAATGGTCAAGGTGATGATTGGTCACATCTTGCTGATTGAATTTTTGCATTTATTAGCTATGTGAACTATTTGCAATCGTCTCTCAAGCTCGCTATTACTAATTGATTAATTTCTTGTTGGCATCAGACTGGACGTGGGTCTTCTGAGCCACAGTATAGCCTTATGGACCAGCTCACAGGAACAATATAGGAGATGTGAGGCAAGATGGCAAGACCATGTTTCCACCTGGCTTAGATATTTATATGACCCACATTACACCATAGTATCAGAATACAACATTTATCCACACATCAGTCCTGTGAGGTAGGGCATTGCTATTACCCCATTTAAAGGTGGTACACTGAGGCACAGAGAGGCTAGATGATTTGGCCAAGGTCACACAGGAGGTCTGTGGTGGAACAGAGACTTGAGCCCAAGTCTAAGTGAGTACCTTACCCACTGGGTCATAGAATCATAGAATATCAGGGTTGGAAGGGACCTCAGGAGGTCATCTAGGCCAACCCCCTGCTCAAAGCAGGACCAATTCCCAATTAAATCATCCCAGCCAGGGCTTTGTCAAGCCTGACCTTAAAAACCTCTAAGGAAGGAGATTCCGCCATTTCCCAAGGTAACCCATTCCAGTGCTTCACCACCCTCCTAGTGAAAAAGTTTTTCCTAATATCCAACCTAAACCTCCCCCACTGCAACTTGAGACCATTACTCCTTGTTCTGTCATCTGCTACCACCGAGAACAGTCTAGATCCACCCTCTCTGGAACTCCCTTTCAGATAGTTGAAAGCAGCTATCAAATCCCCCCTCATTCTTCTCTTCTTCAGATTAAACAATCCCAGTTCCCTCAGCCTCTCCTCATAAGTCATGTGCTCCAGCCCCCTAATCATTTTTGTTGCCCTCCGCTGGACTCTTTCCAATTTTTCCACATCCTTCTTGTAGTGTGGGGCCCACTCTCTGGCGTACACAGTGGGATGAGATCACCAGAGTGAAAAAGATGCACTACCTTAAAGGTTGGCATAGCCTGTGCACTTCCCCTATGTAGCTCCTGGGATAGTGTCTCTGAGACGCACTGCTTCCCTGAGCTCTCCTGGTGATGTGGGACCACACTGCCGCTAGCAAGGCTGTGCAAAATGGCACAACCTACACCCAGTATGTTGCTGATGGGCAAAACCAGGAGTGATCTGGGATTTATAAAACCTTGGGGTTTGCACTTCTAAATTCATCAGATGCGCTGAGTCAGATCCCAGTGTTCTAGGCAAGGAAGAGTGCTCAGACAAATGCACTGTGTACGTATGACCAGTGCTTCTAAGAGTGTCCATTTTCATGAGCCGCTGGCTAATATGCATCCAACAAAGTTTCACTCTTGTTGCTCCAGTTCCCTTGTTTAGTATTCGTGTATATACACAGTGGGCTTTCACGGAATAGCATGAATATTATTCTCTTCATGATGCTTACGTGGTCTCAGTGAATTGACTCTAGGACTTTTTGCCTCATCTCTCTAGTAACACCTTACTTTAGCTCACATTACATCAGCCAGCCAAACAAGGACATTTTCCAACTTGTTCTAGGTCCTTGCATATCTAATAATTACTGGTTCATTCATAAATGTTGGGATTCCCTCTGAGACCTTTATCCACTCGGCTTCCCAAGACCTCAGTTTGACACCAGACTTCATCATTCAAGTGTCTTTATTTGGCATACAGCAAGTCTATGCTGAGTTGATCAGACTCAAATGCACAGGGTGTATGCAGAGTACACCACAGATCCAAAGCTACACAGAAACCCTCTCCCTTTATATACATTGGCACATCTCATTGCATTTACTCTACATTACATCACACATTTTGGGAGTGGCTTGGTTACTTTGTAGGAACCAATTCTTGTACATCATGCTCTGTCCACACACTGTCTGTGTATGACCTACTCTTTACCTCATCTTTAACTTCCCCGTCGTAGTTTGCCCATTGTTATCTTGTTCTTTGTAAATGGTTCCCTGTGTGTTCCCCTTTATCTTAGCTAGTTCAGACATTCTGTCTCTTAGCTCACTGACCCATTTACCTTATTATTAGCACAAAATGTTCTGTTTTCAGCTGGCAGATCTATTTACCTCCCATATCCTGTCTTCCAAGGAATGAGGACTCCCCCATATTTAGTTACTCATGTCAAGCCTGGCCCTCAGTAAACAGACAGGGGTTGTATGAAAATAAGTCCTATATTAAGAGAATATGACTGCTAACAAAAATACTCAGAAGAATTCCAGGCTTGCAAGCACAACTGCCTCTGCCATCTTTACAAAAGCACATCTTCTGGGAAAGAGAGAGAGAGAGAGGCCCATTTACACTAATATTAAACTGAGATAGACCCAACTATTTAAACATAATTTATGGCCTCACATGCACTAGACACTTTTCCCCCTAAAATGTCCCACTATTGCTACCACAGGCATAGCTCTACCACAGGTGATAGTGCTAGTGTAGATAACACACTGGTATTTTTGTCCTTATGTCATCTTTCTAACCCAGAGGTCGGCAACCTTCAGCACGTGGCCCATCAGAGTAATCCGCTGGCAGGCCGCGAGACATTTTGTTTACATTGATCATCCACAGGCACAGCCCCTCACATCTCCCAATAGCCGCAGTTCACCGGTTCCTGGCCAATGAGAGCTATGGGAAGTGGTGGCCAGTATGTCCCTGCGACCCATGGCTTCCCGCAAGCTCCCACTGTCTGGGAACAGCAAACTGCAGCCACTAGGAACTGTGAGGGGCCATGCCTGCGGATGGTCAACGTAAACAGTCTCACAGCCTGCCAGCAGATTTCCCTGATGTGCCGCATGCCGAAGGTTGCCGACCCCTGTTCTAGCCATATGTAAAACAAGTCTAGATGATAGGCAGGTAGAAACACCAGTAGCCACTGGCACCTTTACTTCGCTAGCACACTGATCACTTCTACCACCAGTGGAATTGCCCTATTGATAGCAACAGTTGGAAATGTTAGGGATAAATGTCTAATGTAGCCACAACTGTTAATAGGACACTGATGACGTGGCTTTACTGGCCAGTGTAGGCCTATAATTGTTCAATTTTTTTATATTACCTTTCTATTTAGGGCCTGTACCTTCCTCTGTACCTTCCATCTAGGCCCTGATTCTGCTAACATTTAGACACATAATAACTTTATGCATGTGAGTAGATGCGTTGAGTTCATAAATTATTCAAATGCATAAGTGTTTTCAGGACTGGGACTTTAAGATTTAATTCTGCTCCCATTTAACCAATGAAAGCTTTGCTATTGACTCTTACTGAAGTGGGATTGGTATCTATCTGTTACATAATATTTTCAAAAAGCCGCCTGACTGATATTTTTGCTACTGCTTTCTAGTCTGATGTGAGACAGTCAGTTTTATTTACTTCTAAAACGATTTGTTTTTATTTATTAGAAGCTCCTTCTAAGTGTTTTAATAAAAGATTAAATATAGTAATTTTTTTTTTTTAAAAAACAGCAATTTTAGAAGGCAGTAGCTTTGCGTGTTAGTCTATTGCAGTTAATGGAACATGCACAATCCTCATCCCTGGAGTTCTAAAACATTTCAGACTGAAACCCCTCAAAGTTACCAAATGTAGGGTTCCAATTTCCCTCAGTCCCATTTGACTGTGTATTAGCAATTCTTAGCATGATCTATTGAAATTATCCAGTCCATTCTTAAAGTGTTGTTTTTAAAATGAAAAATGCTATGATCTTTTAATGCCTACACCATTATAATATGTACTAAATTAGCACAGCCTTGATGCTCTGATCATTTACACCACAATATGCTATTTAAAGCGGGAAGCCCGGCAGGAGACTTTATTTGTATTAATTTAGTATAATTTTAAACATTACAAAAATAGCTCCCTTACAGCTTCCCTGCTGAGTCCTAGATTGTTGCCACAGCCTTCTCTAATACTTTATCAGGAAAGTGACATCACTCTGTAAATATCATATACTTGATTGTGGTATCAACCCAGAATACAAAGGAGTGGGAGAGGGAGAGACAAAAATTAGGTTTTTGTTGTTTTTTGTTTTTTACCCAAAATATGTTGCATCCCTTCTATAATTGGAGAGGTGGCTTAGTGATCTAAGTCTGGGGTTTGAGTTTAATAGTTAATGTTAAGCATGTGTGTAGTCCTATTGCTTCCACATGCTTATGCTGAACTTTATGCTTAGGTGCTTTAATCAACTGGATCCTGAAAATCTAGAGTTCCTAGAAATCACTATGCATTTACTGTGTGTAGGTTTGTCATATACACTTTATAATCTCAGAGGCGGGATGTGGGAGGTACACACCCATATGCAATTATATCCCCACTTCATCATGTGGACATTGGGCCTCTCTTCTCAAAAATGTAGCCCATAAAATCCAAATAAGGGCAAACCGTGTACCTTGGCTTTATAAGATCTCATTTATTTTACTAGCCTTTGCTTGAGCAACCACCCAGTTTGCACATGCAGTCACGGTATTATGCGCTCAAATATGGGGGTATACAATTATGTGCATTTCTGCCTGCAGATCTCAGGTCTCCTTTAAAAAGCTGTGGCCCAAAATATCTCATCAGATTTTTCAAGAGCAAAGGTTTTCCATAACGTTAATATCTTGGGGCTCCCTAAAACTCAGAGCCCAGTATTATCTCTAGTGTAAATGCCCAATACATTGTAAATATAATGATATACATGGAAGCTCTCTGAAAGTTAGGGCATATCTACACTGCAATGAAAAACCCATGGCTGGCCTGTGCCAGCTGACTCTGGTGCATGGGGTTCAGGCTAAGGGGCTATTTAACTGTGCGGTAGATGTTTGGGCTTGGGCTGGAGCCCAGTCTCGAGGATCTTGGGAGGGTCCCAGAGCTTGGACTGCAGCCCGAGCCCCAACATCTACACTACAATTAAACAGCCCGATAGCCTAAGCCTGAATATTTACACCACAATTAAATAATCCTGCAGCCCGAACCCGTGAGCCTGAGTCAGCTGGCATGGGCCAGCCAAGGGTTTCTAATTGCAATGTAGATAGACCCCTACAAACCCATTTCCACATTCCAGCAGAATCTCTGGGGTTTCTTTCATTGAGAAGCATGAAGAACATTTCAAGTTATGCTGACTTGGGCTGTGAGACAATTCCGGCAGTCCTAGGAATAAAGAGTCACATTCTATAGGCCCTTTGCAGAATCTAGCCCTAACCTCCACTGCCGAGGACACCCTGACTTGCTGAAGTCCTCAGTGTGTAGATGCGATATAACTGTTTCCTGTGCCATGCTCTCTGCAGTCCCTGGGGATGAATTGGGGGCAAGAAGGGATGGGTAGGAGGAGTGGCTGAGGTGCTCTGGCTATATTCAGCTAATGGGATAGTTCTGTAGGGACTGTTGCCAAAGGGCACAAGTTAGAGTGGCTTCCAGGCTGCTCTAAGATGATCTAGGGTGGGGCAGAGAATTAGAGAGCCATACTGGATCCTTGACCTTCCATTCACCTTCTCCCCTGTCTGCAATCAGCTGAGTTCAGCAGAAACTCTGACCCAGAAACTGCATTATAAACTGAAAACAGATGTTCTAACTCACAATAGCTATTCCGACTTGTGAGGAGTGGCTCTAGTTGTGTAAGGATGGAGGGTGTGGCTGCAGACACCGAAGTTCAGGTGTGGTGCTAGATGGCAGAAGGCAGAACAGACTTTGGTTGGCTGCAACTTACAGCAGGTCCTCATTGCTGTGTTACATTTAGATAAAAATGTCATTGTTAAATACAAACTCTCTGTGCCTTTATAAGAACACCACCACATTATCTCTAGTGTAATGTGTCTGAGGAAAGCTTTAATATCGATATTTCTTAACATTATAATTTGTATAATTTGTATTTACATGGCCCATTTATATTTTTACTCATATTATCTACACTGTAGACAATTAAATTAAACTTAATTCAAAACAATTAGAGCTTATCATGTAAATATGTATTTAGGAGCATTCTTAGCATGTGGATAATTGATTATCATTCAAACCCCTCTTAGCTTTGTTTGAGAATTATTGATCTGATAGAGCTATTGTGTAATTATAATTGGCACACTTGGGGACCTTCCCTTCACCATCTCCTGACCCATATGGGTTAAGTCTTATATAGGAATTAATTGAGTGGCATGTTGGCAACTCAACAATCTCCCAGACAGTGACTGCATATAGGTCTGTCTGGGGCACCAAGAAGCAGGGAATCTTCCTCTTTGATGACCTATCAATTAAACTTAATTAAATCAATAGTATTTTTCTTGGAAGCACATCTATATTGCCTAAAATTCCCCTCCCAGCCTTCAGCACATACACATGTTGACTGACCAACTTCTCATTAATTAGCTAAAACCCTTCTGTGCATCTCAAAAGGATGCATTGTAAGGTGAGGGCTGATATATCGCTAGTGTTGTGTTATTTGCATTTGTGTGTCCACACAGTGAAAATACTAATTCATTCCGTAAACCTCCTCGTTCTCTGTAACTGCCAAGGAAACAAGCGTGGGGTAAGTCAATCCAAGGATATTGGGAGAAATGAGGCATGAAATTAAACATTTCCTGCACTCTCCGCCGAGCCTCAGGAATGCTTGGCAACTCATTGCAGAGGAGCACCCAGGCATTAAGTAAGGCACTGGGACAGTGAGGACTGAGTTCACTGTGTGACAGTCTCCTGAATAGATGACAACATCAATATACTGCTCAGTCATTGTTCTGAGTTCATGCAGTCCAGGTCTATCAGATGTCTCACTTGCCACTCTTCCCTTGACATTGCCAGAGCAGTTCACCTGCAGACCTGAGAGCTATAAAGACCTGGTGTGAGAGAGATTTGTGCTGGTAGGGTTATGAGTACCTGGGGTTAGGTCTCTTCTGGTTTTATTGTTCATTGTATTAATGAAATCGGCTGAGATATTATTTCAGCTAGTTTCATGTGTTCAGTCACTTAACGAACAAAACCTGAAGGAGGCTGAAACAGTGGAGGGCCTGTACTGAGTAGCTTCCAGTATGAAGTGGGATTTTCTCGCACTACTGGGGTGAATTTCTCCGTCATTTGGAGTAATCTCTCCCATATTTTGCTATTTTAATAGTTATTGTGCCATTGGCTGAAGCAGGGCCACATGACATTGTGACATAAATAGAGAAGCCTCAACATATGTCTTCTCTGAAGCTGTTGGTGTAGTAAATTTGGAAGAAAAGATCCTGAGTCAAGTTATTGAACACAGCTTTAGGGCTAGATCTCACTAACTTAACTGACCAAAGGATGATCCCTGCAGCATAACAGTGATCCACGATAGGGCCAAATTGTGTGTCTGGGATGTCCCAGCACAATATCAGTCCTTGGCTGCAGTTTATGCCTTTTGTGGCTATTGTTAATCCTACTTACCTTCACCTTTCAGTCCTTTCACTGGTCCTATGCAGACATCTTGTTCCAAACTTCAGAGTCCACAGTTGAATTTATGAGATTTCTGCTACCTTTGAGAATAAAACTTTTGTGAGTTAAATTGTTCTCATGAGGCATTTGCCATCTTATGTTGAACTGTTATTACTGCTTTTGTGTGCTTTCTTCCATATCTAAACTAGAAGAGGAAAATAGGCACTTTGCAATATTGATCCGACCTGAATGAGCTTATATTCACGATTCTATTTTGGCTGATCTCCACACCAAGCTAGCTGTCTGGGGCTGTTTCCACTGAAACAAATGGCAAAATTCCCATAGACTTCAAGGAATAAGCTTTTGAGAATGTCCCAGACCCACAATATGTATACGTGGTATCTGCTTTTTAAGCTGCCACCTGCTCTCTCTCTTATCCAGTTTAAAATACTGCAAAAGGAGGAAATGTAAAAGTGGGGGCTTTGAAGAATGTAGCATGGAGCCAGCTCTAAAACGAAGTGCTCACAAATTCACTTTATTCATGTTGTGTCCTTCTTAGACAAATATAAAATAAGTGTCTTTCAGATTTTGGCTAGTAACAGCTTCAGCCCTCTTTCCTCTCTCAATTTGTTCAGATGTGGATTTCTACATGAGCGCAAATCTAAACGTTATGCCATGAGCTCCACTCCATTCACTATAAAATCCTGTATGGTTTGTTTTAGTTTCATCATTTTAAAAAAGAGTTTGAGTCAATATATTGCCCGCTATAAAAATTAGATTATAGCTCCCAAGGAGTAGCTGTGGAGAATAAGTTATATTGTCACTTCACATGAGGTATTTATAGAAGATTTTTCATAAACCTTTTATTTATTAACTATGAATCAGTTTTGCAATAATCTATAAGTAGATAATAGTGTAGATATTGAAGATGGACTGACTTGAATGGAAGTTGGAGTTGAATAAATATTGTAAGATATAAAAAAAAATATCCTGGATGTATTAAAAACTGCTTCAAACCTTTCTCATTGGTACTTAGTAAGGCACATGCAGCTTTCTATTAAATTATTTTCCAAATGTTATTAAATTTCTTTACCAAATAAAATTTACTGCTCTGCAATCCATTGAGCACTTCCTAATTTAATTTTCATATTCTGCATTTCCTGGGATTTACAATTAAAATTGTGATGAGCCAGACGTTCACATTCTTACATGTGAGATTTTTTTTTTTAGCTAAGCAATATCGAAGGAATTTTGTTTATATATATATATAAAAAAATAAAATAAAAACCACAAGCAAAAGAGACCTTTGATAAAGTGACTGTAAAGTTTTTACTAAGTTTGGCAAGCACTTTACCTTCTTTTTCCCACCTCCCTTCTCACTCACGCACTTGGCGACGTTGACTGCTTATTCCAATACCAGATACAGTTAATAGAAAATAATAGTCCTGACATTTTATACTCTCCAACATTGATCAAATTAAAAAAAAAACGAACCTATTCTCCAGAACAGACATTGTCATTAAAATTCTTGCAGATTTTTGTTTGTAGTATGCAGTGGTGACCAATATCATTTATGTAATTACTGCCAAATTCAGCATGAATGCCACCAAGTAAGTACAAAATAATGAGCTGCTGTTTCCAGGGAGGTAGGTCACATTATTTCTGCTTTATTATCCGTGGCTTCTAGGATCAGAATAGGTATATTCTTGTTATTTTCTAATAAGAATGCTTTAACTAAACTTTTTGAACTTTGTAATGGGCTCAAAGGTTTGTGTTGGTTATTTTCTTCATATTTATAAAAGGCTAGATTATGGTTTTACCATTAGCCCAAAGGAAGGGACAGTGCATAGATGGTGCTGCCCCAGGAGCAGTCTAAGAGTATGTCTTTGCTGCCGAGTTAAATTGGGTGTTGCCCCCAACCTTGTTCCTGGCCATGCACAAAATCCTCTCACCTGAATTTCATAGAGCTTTAATCCCAGGTTAGTTGGCCTTGCTCTGAGTATAGGCAAAGCTCGGATGCCACTTTCACTTCAGCTGGTAACCCAGCCACTTTGCAGTGAGGACACAGGCTAAATCACTCAAGTGCTGATAGTCCTCCAGTGTCTCCCCACAATTCTCCCTGTGTGCCTAGGACCAGGGCTGTAGCAACAAAGAACATGGCCCCCTCCGAACATATGGCCCTTACAATGCAGAAACTGGAATGTGGTATTTATTTTATGCAATATACAGGATTCATATTATATATACATAGGCCTACAGTGTACATGTATTCCGTATTTACGCAAAGCGCTTCTTTCGAGCCTTGTTCTCCGCAAATTGGTTAATCAATGCATCATAGTCCAGAGATCTGGCAATCTTGTTTTCGATTGAGATAACTGCAAGTGCAGAAAGCCTGTCATCTGTCATGGTTGAGCGCAGGATATTCTTGATCAGTTTCATTCTGCTGAAGCTCCTTTCAGCACCAGCGCCAGTAACTGGTGTGGTCAGAAGAATTCTGATGCAAATGCAAAGATTCGGAAATATCTCCTGAAGGCTGTTCTTGTATATGTATGTTAAAAAATTGTTTGCCGTGACAAGTCCTCTCTAGTTCTCGATGACATAAATAAAATGATTCAATTCCATTATGAGTTCGTTGGCATCAATGTCTCCCATTTTTCTTTAAAATTTTTGCTGTGATTCTCCAGTTCATTTTCTCTGTGACACTGCTTCAGGCTGTTAGCGTTGTACAGAAATCCGAACAACTTATACCACTCCACAAGTTGGTCAAATCGCAACGAAACAGAAGATATGGCCTGATCAGTGAGAACAAGAAAGAACTACGATTTGAATTTTTCTTCGGCAGAAAGACGACTCGAATCATCAGCACATTCGTAATCAAACATTCTCTTCTTACGTCGCGCCCTGGTTTCTGGAAACACCTGCTCAATACCCATATGCTCTGCTGTTTCACGTGCATTTGTGACCACAGAGATATATCCTGTATTTTGATAGTCTTCCAAAAACTTCTTTGTAGCACCGACTTCTTTCTGCAGCACATCAATTGACACATCTGGTGACTGAATTAATTTGCTGGTTTTATTGACGTGAAATAGTATATCGTACCAGGTGTACACAGTCAGAATAAAAGGCCACGTAGTAACATGGTCTTAAAGCGCACCGGCTTCTGTTGCTGTATTGCCATCTTTCTTTTCAAGTGCATATTCTCGCAAAGATGACAAAGCATTGCACAATTCTTCAAGGTGATAACGCAATGGCTTCACAGCATCAATTCTCGACTCCCAACGAGTGTCCGATAACCCTTTAACAGATATTGGCATATGTTCTTGAAGTATATCCCAACGTGAAGGTGAAGAAGAAAAGATAACATATATTCTGTTAATCAGACCGAAAAAGTCAACGGCATATTTCGATGACTTTGCCGCGTCTGAGATCACAAGATTCCAAGTGTGAGCTCCACATAGTACATACAAGGCACGGTCATTTATTTCTAACATGCGGGCTTGAACTCCTTTATTCTTTCCTCTCATATTTGCACCGTTATCATAAGCTTGGCCTCTTATGTCAGCAATGTCTATTCCTAAGTTGTTTGCCTTTTCAAGAAACGCTTCCAATAAGCCCTCGCCAGTTGTATCATGAACATTAAGAAAACCAACAAACGCTTCACGAATATTGACACCATCTTCACCGTTACATTCAACAAAGCATAACACCACAGACATCTGTTCTTCATGTGACACGTCAGAAGTACAGTCCAAAATAACTGAATAATATTTTGCTTTTTTAAGCTGCGCTATGTTGGCCTCTTGAATGTTACTGGCAACAAGTTGAATCAGCTCGTTTTGGATCTGTGGACTGAGGTACTGAACATGTGTCTCTGCCTTCTTAATCCTCTGTAAAAGTTCGCTGAGGACAGTATCATACTTTGCAAGCAATTCAAACAGTCCCAAAAAGTTGCCATTCGAAGGATTGCAGAGCTTTTCATTACTTCCTCGAAATGCCAAGTTTCTTTCGGACAAGAAAATAACGACATCAACCATGCGTTTGACAACATTTCTACACATATCTTTCAGAAAAGGCTGCAATTCGAATTGGTCAATAGATGTATGGTTTACTATACCTGACCGAAGGTCAAACCATTTCTCCATACAGTCTTGATGACCTTTGCCTGTTTCATGCTGCTGAAGTCTTTTTGACAGTGCTTTCCAAGCAGATGTTCCACGACGTAGTGGTATGTTGCCAGTGCCAAATAATTTACAACAAAAACAAAAAATGACATATTTCTGAACTGACAGGTTTCAGAGTAGCAGCCGTGTTAGTCTGTATCCGCAAAAAGAACAGGAGTACTTGTGGCACCTTAGAGACTAACAGATTTATTAGAGCATAAGCTTTCGTGGACTACAGCCCACAAGTACTCCTGTTCTTTTTTCTGAACTGCGTACATTAACCATGAATGTCTTATTTTCTCGCCATTTGCCATGGTTCGATAGAAATGAGTACCTGTGAACCTCCGTCTTTCCTCGTTAAATGGAAATTCGTAACTTTCATTCTGCTGCGGTGGGCCATGTACAACAATGTCACACACTTGCCTGTCCGATATTATAGACGGTCAATCTCCTGGATCATCAGTCAGTGGTTCAGATTCAGATACTTCTTTCCCGGCAGCAGCTGGAATATCTGTCACAGTTTGTTTGGTAGAACAACTGGCTTCACCTTCGACCTCACTTGAAGCACTTCTGGATACGATTCGTCGCTGCTAGCGCTGTCCGTTTCATGTGTCTGTACCTGTACGTTGGATTGCAGCGCAAAATACATTGACAGCTTTGGAATTTTCTCAAGTTCCTTCTCGGCATCTTTTGCTGCCTTTCGTTTACTAGCTCCACTCTTATACGTTCTCTTAGACATCACAAAGCACGCTTCTGCGTTGGAAACGAATCATTTCAAATGATAAAAAATTAAACAACTAAATTAATAACATTTATCCGCTGACTGCCATTATGAACGCAAATACACATTCTTTGAATGGGTCCAACTAAAATTCGAAACTGACCGACAGACAACTGATGTAGCCAATAGCATTATGATGTATCATAATGACTTCACGGTTTTGTCAGTAAAACCGACATGGATTCTGCAATAGCGTCAATAAATGTCACTTACCTAGTTATACCTTACATTTTTTTTGCCACTTTTAGGGGCCCCCTTCCTTGCGGGGCCCCCTCCGGTTGGAGGGTACGGAGGGCGCTCGCTACGCCTCTGCCTAGGACAGACAAGTTGTCCCACAATCACTAGGGAAGAATGATACAGCTCAACTTACTTAGCACAAAGAACCATGGGCTGTGCCTCCAGAATCCCTAAAGACACACACAGTTGGCTGCAGAACCAGTGAGGGCTAACTCACATAGGGCTTTTCAGCATGGCTGCTTACACCCGGGTTAGACTAACAGGGTACTCAGTCCCAGGTATTGAACACCCAAGTTAATTGTGCATAGAAGATATACCCTAAGGAAGGAATTGTGAGTTTGAGTCTTGGTTCCCCACTCTGCTGCAGGGGGTCAGTAATCTGCTATTGGTCTGTATTAATAGCGGAGTACTTCCCACTCTGTTGTGCTTGCAGGTGTGTTGGGAAGTGAGGGGTGGATTAAAGCCTGCTCCTGACACCTGCCTGGGGGATGCCCTGTGGAAACAGCTGTGCTTTTCCTGTCTTACACTGCTAGTAGTCGACACAAGGCAGTAAGGGGGCTGGTACCTGTATGCCGCCTAACTGCCCTAGCCTAGGAGGCTAGGGGAAGATACCCTACCCAAAATCATAGATTTACTTATGTGCTGGAAGGTGCTTTAAGGGTTAATAATGTAGGTCTGACTACATCTGCAAGTAGTGTTGACTCTAATGTGTCATTTCTGGGGCTTTATTAAGACCTGATCCTGTCTTATGACCTGTTAACCTGGACCAATTTTTTTAGAGTCCAAGACATTTGGGACTGGGAAGGTACAGACTGATCAGAGCCTAATCAAGCATTTACTTCTCAGTGTTGCAATTTCAGCTATGATTATCAGGTGTAGAGCTGGTCTAATTTTTGTGAACAAACTATCAGACAAATTTAGCCCTTTTTCCTCTTCATGAATTGTTTTTGAACCTATCCTAAGTCTTCTCCAAAGAGCTTCAATTTCAACCTTAAGATGTTTGCGAATTGTTCCCCTGGAGGGCTACAAGCTATGTTACTTTTCTAATATCCCTTGTGGCCACTGTTGAGGAGCCATGAGATCTTCAGGCATCTGTCAGCTGGGTGTCATGTATGTTGCATCTTTAAAGAGATTAAATTATATGGGAAGAAATAGTAGCCCAATATGTGGGGTGGAGGAAAAATCTAACCAATAAGCTCATCTAGCCCTTCCTGCACATAAAATATTAGAACTCGCTAAACTGTGTTTAACAAATAGAAGTAATAACAGCTTAACTATATCTATAGACTAGGATAAGAGGCATAGTCTTGTACCACATTCATGCAATTAAAATGAAATACTAATTGTTACAAGAAAAGTTGGTGCCTGCGGAATATAACTCAATTCTAACATATTTCATATTGTCTTTCTTTATACTGAACAAAAGTATCGCTTTCGTCAACACAGGAAATTCTCTGATCTCCAAATGAACATTTTATTCTCTTCTAGGGTGATATTGCAGTGGCATCATGATTTTCACAGACAGCTTTGTTAATCATCAGCTTATTTCAGAAGAGAGCTTTCTTGGCAAAAAGCAAAGTCATCATTTTTTAAGCAACCTTGTTCTAAGAGTCTTATGGGTCAAGGATGCCTGCGCTACCCTTATTCCTATCATGTGGAAGGAACAAGTACAGTGGAAATTAGTCCAGACAAAATAACCGTTAATCGAAGCCATTACCATAGCCTCAGATCAAGTCAAAAATTTACTAGAGGTTAAAAAGAATAGAGAAGTTTGGTTCTAAATGTTCATAGTCTTCTGCTTTTCCTAGTTTTGGCTAGGATTGTATGCAGTAATACTAAAATACCAGGAGGCATTCACTGTAAAGTGTAAAGTGTGACCCTTTTAAGAGACAGTCTGGAACTTACTGCCAAAACAGCTTGGGTCACATCAAGAAGCCCAGTCTCACCATAGCCCGCAAGGGCTATATGAACAGGAAGAAAGAAGAAGCTGAGCAAGGGAGGAGCAGAAATAATTCTGGTTGCTACAGGTTGCAGGCCCCAGATCAACAGTCTGACCTGGGCCCTGGAGACATTGTTTTTCTCACTGTAAAGTGAGTAGTAATGACTCAGACTCTGAATCAAGGGCCTTATGAACTTAAGGTTAAGTAGCTTCTCCCCTGACCTGATGCCTAGGAGAAAGCCTGCCTGCCTCCTAGAATATTAAGTAAGCTAGGAAGTGTGCTACCTGGGGTTGGTTTGGAGGCCTTAAAGGGGAAACATTTGTCTGTTAGTTTGGTGTTGGCCTCCCCCTTCTCAGTTCCTGTACATTCACAATACTTCCAAGTTCCAGTCATTCACAAACAAATCATTTGAGCATGTCACCAATTTCTGGGTTTCACCATTTCCCCTTGTGTGCAATTGTGCACACGTAGTGAGTCAATACCTTGCCAAATGTGACCAGACCTATACAAAGGAAGGAATGGCTAAATTAGCATGTGACGCTGAAACAGATCACAAAATTGTGAATGATATATTTTAATTGATTCACTGAGTGAAACCTCATGTTTGTTTTATATTTTCTTCTGTTAAGTCTACACAGATTCAAATCAAATGTCCTTTCAACTCAGAAATGGGAGGAAAATAATACATTGTACTATGATCGTAAGAAAGTACTTAAACATGATTCAGGATCATATAGGAGTTAACTATTTGAGATAGTTAACTCCTAAACAGACTATGAAGAGTTTCAAAGGGATCTCACACAACTGGGTGACTGAGCAACAAAATGGCAGATGAAATTCAATGTTGATAAATGCAAAGTAATACACATTGGAAAACATAATCCCAACTATACATATAAAATGATGGGGTCTAAATTAGCTGTTACCAGTCAAGAAAGAGATTTTAGAGTAATTATGGACAGGTCTCTGAAAACATCCACTCAGTATGCAGAGGCAGTTAAAAAAGCTAACAGAATGTTCGGAATCACTAAGAAAGGAATAGACAATAAGACAGAAAATATCATATTGCCTCTGTGTAAATCCATGATACACCCACATCTTGAATACTGCATGCAGATGTGGTCGCCTGTGATGTTGTGCAGTCTATATGGTTTTATAAAAATATGATAAGTGAATATAATGTAACTGGAATATGCTTCATGCAAAAGGTCTCTTGTAAGGTATCATTACAAAGCTTATAATCTACTGGGTGTGGTCATTCTATTTGTATAAATGTACCACTCTTGTATCTAAAACTAGAAATATGAAATATAACTCTGAGGGCCTATTGTAATTAAGCAAAGTGTGGGCCATTAATGGTGGTTTGGAATCTTAATGACTCCCATTAACCAGGACCATTGTCTGCAGATGGCTGTGTTTTACCTGTAAGTCTTCCTGTATATATGTGTGCTGGCAAGTGAGTTATGAAGTCTTGCAGTGACATGTGATCATGTCACCTGAACTGGAATCCATCTTTAATCTGGTGTCTTTCATTGAGAAGGGGGGGTGGGAACTCGGAGAGGGACAAAAGGATTCCCGCCCTATGCAAAAGATATATAAAGGGGTGGAGGAGAACAAGAGAGAGGAGCCATCATGAAGAATCCCCTAGCTACCACCTGAGCTGGAACAAGAGCTGTATCAGGGGAAAGAATTGTACCCAGGCCTCGAAGGTGTCCAGTCTGAGGAAAAAACTTACTGAAGCATCTCTGAGGGTGAGATTATCTGTATTCAGTTTGATTAGACATAGATTTGCGCATTTTATTTTATTTTGCTTGGTGACTTACTTTGTTCTGTCTGTTACTACTTGGAACCACTTATATCCTACTTTCTATATTTAATAAAATCACTTTTTACTTATTAATTGACTCAGAGTATGAATTAATACTTGGGGGAGCAAACAGCTGTGCATATCTCTCTATCAGTGTTATAGAGGGTGAACAATTTATGAGTTTACCCTGTATAAGCTTTATACAGGGTAAAACGGATTTTTTGGGGGTTAGACCCCACTGGGGAGTTGGGCATCTGAGTGCTAAAGATAAGCACACTTCTGTGAGCTGTTTTCAGGTAAACCTGCAGCTTTGGGGAGAGTAATTCAGACCCTGGGTCTTTGTTGGAGCAGACGGGAGTGTCTGGCTCAGCAAGACAGGGTGCTGGAGTCCTGAGCTGGCAGGGAAAACACGGATAGAAGTAGTCTTGGCACATCAGGTGGCAGCTCTCAGGGGGGTTTCTGTGATCCAACCCCGTGTGATCACAGCTCTCAGGGGGGTTTCTGTGATCACAGTCGCCCCATCTCAAAAAAGATATATTGGAATTAGAAAAGGTACAGGAAAAGGCAACAAAAATGATTTATGGGTATGGAACAGCTTCCATATGAGGAGAGATTAATAAAACTGGGACTTTTCAGCTTGGAAAAGAGGCGACTAAAGGGGGATATGATAGAGGTGTGGAGAGAGTAAATAAGGAAGTGTTATTTACTCCTTCTCATAACGCAAGAACTAAGCATCACCAAATGACATTAATAGGCAGCAGCTTTAAAACAAACAAAAGGAAGTATTTCTTCACACAACGCACAGTCAACCTATGGAACTCTTTGCCAGAAGATGTTGTGAAGGCCAAGACTACAACAGGGTTAAAAAAAGAACTAGATAACTTCGTGGAGGATAGGCCCATCAATGGCTATTATCCAGGATGGACAGGGATGGTGTCCCTAGCCTCTGTTTGCCAGAAGCTGGGAATGGATGACAGGGGATGGATCACTTGATGATTACCTGTTCTGTTCATTTCCTCTGAAACCCCTGACATTGGCCACTGTCGGAAGACAGGATACTGGGCTAGATGGACGTTTAGTCTGCCCCAGTATGGCTGTTCTTATGATCTTACTCCTGTTGAAGCCAGTGGGGCTTCATACAGGTGCTGAGGTCTGCCCAAACAGTATCAGTTACAGAACATGAGGGAAAAGTCGACAACATTATCCTCCCATGTCAAAACTAGTAAGACCTGGGGTCTATACTTTTTTTTTATTGCAGTCATCGCCTTATGAAACATCAAGCAGCTATGTCTATAGCCTTCATTGACCTTAGTGATATATTTTTATTTACTATATTTATCAACTCAATTGCAGGTAAAGCAATGCAATTTTAAAAAAAAGAAAATGCATACTTATGATTCAGTGGGACTATAAGTACATATGAAATTGTTTCTGTTTTCTTCACATGGAAATCTAAGGATACAAAGCTAGCATCAAAAATGTATTCTTCTGCGGTTTGAGAGAGAAGCTATTTGTTTTGCTTTTGAGGTGGAGATTTTCATAAGCACAAATGACTATTTGTCATCTGACTTCTACTGAAAGTCAATGGGAATTATGTGCCTATCATTTGTGCCTTTGAAAATCTCCCCCTGAAATATATCAGTACTGTTTATCTTCAGTCTTCTCTTTGCTGTTTAAATAAATATATATATGACACTTTATGTGTTTTAAAATATATGTAATACTGTTTTCTTAAAGAAACCCACATATATTTTATGGGTGAAATCCTGGCTCCATTGAAATCAATGGCAAAGCTACTATAAACTTCAGTGGAGCCAGGATTTTACTATGAGTATTTCAGTGTAGGGCTTCTTTGCATCAGTTTGTAGTGTAGTGATTTTGTAATTCCTTTGTAAAATATAATATGAAATGTATTTTTTTTCCTTTACTTTGTAATGTTCTTTACATTGGGCGTAGTTCTATAGGGTTTTTATTATCAAACAAATTCCTTTCAATAAAACACTTTGCTTGAAAATAATAGAACTCTTGGTGTCTTGGGATAATTGATTTTCTGATAAGATCTTCAAAGAGAGTTGTATTTTTTAACCTGCCAGTCAACCTATACATTAGAATAAGCCCTTCTGTGTCTATTCTTTATAAACTGGGTTTCACATTACTATTGGGTTGTTGGAATTATTAAATAAAGTAGATAGACATAAAACAAGGTATTTTATTTTACATCTCTTTTCCATGGCACTCCAAATTTGTACACTCTCCTACAGAAGAAGAGAGTAAATTACTCAGACAACATTTATTGGCATAGTGTTGATCTATTTTAGATCTAGGTAGAATTTGGTCTCTTGTTTTCCATTTAGTAAAGTAGCCCATATGGGATGACCAGAAATGTAATTCTGTGTTCAAGAAGCTGAATCTATCTTAGTGTTCCCCTAAATTTAAGGTTTTTAAGAAAAAGCTTTGCACTTCCTATCTTACCATAAAAGAGAATAAGGGTTCTGTTTAATTTATTAAAGAAGATGGGCTTAAATTATCATTAGAACACTTGTATTTGTTACAGCAGACAAGGAAGGATGTTCATTTATAAAGGCAATTTTTCCCATAATTTGAAATGGTGGTAACAGATCATGAATATTTAAAATATGGTGTTAGTCATCAATTCACATTGTGAGATATGGTAAAAGAAGTTGGACGTCTCAGAGTGCATTGATAGGATTCCATGTGATCTCCAGGTTAATAATATGTACAGTTACCAGTTTGTAATTAGAGATCACTGGCTGAAAACATTGTCAAATAACACTGATTGAATCTTCTCCTCTAGAAATCTGAAGAACAGAGACACAACACAGAACTATGTCTGTTCCACCCACAAAATAGTCCAGGAAATGCTCACTAGAAAATATAGAATTTAACTATCTAAATAGTTCTCTCAACAGTTTAGTGAAACTCTCTTCAAATGTGATTAAGTGTATCAAAAACACCATGATTAGCTGCGTTTCTCCATCCTCTTTAATTAATCAACTAGAATTAAGGCTGGAGAATGAGATGCTACAAGGCAGCATATCTTGCAGTTGGTTACAACTATTATTGTCCATCAACAATTTGAAAGTAATTGTGTTTTTGCAGTTTTGTTACTAGTATTTCCTGTCCAACTCACTAGCAAATTGAAGTCAATGGGAAGAGACCCTTATGCCCTCATTCTCCTAAGCCATCAAAGTTACTTTTGAGATCTCATGAAACCTCTGCTGCCTTGTGTTTCTCATTGAGCAGTGTCTATTGTGTGAAAACTTGAAAGTCCTAATGAAACAAAAACACAAAGATGTCTGAGGTGGCTTTGCTATTTATTGAATGGTTTTCATGTTTAAAAATAAATGAACTGATCTGGGCCTTAAGATGTTTTTTTTAATGCTGCGTGATCTCAGATATATTTTACTAAATACATTGATGAAACAGCTGATCTAAATATTAGCATGTGCCTGATTTAAATACCATATACTTTATGCAAACTGTCTTGTGCTTTCCCACTGTATCATGACTTTTTTTTTTTTTTTCAAAGTATCATAATGAAAAGTCTCAGGCAAAATTTTTATGTGCCCATAAGCTACTGATTTGGGGTGCCCATACTGGGACTAAAGAGTCTGATTTTCAAGGTAAAGGTGCTCAACTCTTTCTGAAAATTGGGGATTTTAAAGTCTCTCAAGGTAGCCACCTATAATCAATGGACACTTCTGAAAATTCTGGCTGTAGTAAAAGATGCGGAGATTTAAGGGGAGGAGAAAAGAAAAAAACACTTTTTAATTTTAAAAATTATTATTTTATTTTATTTTATTTTACTTTTGTATTACCATGATGCCTAGGAGCAATAGTCATGGACTAGGACCCCATTGCGCAAAATTACTTATATATTACAGTTCTTAATGTTAAATTTAACACATTTTTGGTTTCTCCCATCAATACCACTCTTGAGTTCTCCTTTCACTGCTCGATTTTTGTAAGGCTTGAGTCCGTCTGTCATTACTTTTTCTAGGATCTTTAGCTCAATTAGCATATAATAATTTTGTGAACCAAGAAGCCCAAGAGAATCTCCTGTCTGAACAACCTGTCCCCTCTAGCTCCCTTCCTCCTTCTTGTCCCCATTTTTCTTACACACGCACGTGCCCACACACCCCTTTGCTCCTGAAACACATCAGTGCTAAGCACATTCAGCCTGACAATAACACTCTTCACTTTTAAAAAAGTGCTGCCTTAAAAAAAAAATAAAAAAACTTTTCTTTGTCAACAATACAACTTACAAACTGCATGCACATGCAAATACACTATATTAAATCGCAAAGCTTGCTGTTAGCACTTCCCATAAACCCTCGGCTTGTAGATACACAAAACATACATGCTGTAAATAGTACTAAGAAAGAAAGGAGGCATAGCTCTGTCTATCTATCTGTAATATATAATGTACCAATGAGGAGACGCTCTCCTTTCAAGCCTTCTCATTTGGAGCAGGAGCATGTCTAGATGACGCACATTGAACAGGGAAGTCCTGTTAACAAATTGCACTCTAGTGTTAAATGAAAGCCCCTATGGCAGCCTGGAGTGTAGAGAAATCACTAGGGATGGCAAAAAAAACCCCTGGTTATATTATTTTTCTTAATGTATTTGAATCTGCAGTGGAAATGTGAACAAAGTTTCTAAATGTTTGGCTGGTTTTGGTTTGTTTTGTTTGTTTCATTTTTACCCCCAGTGATATTTCTCTTCCAAACACAGCCAAAACCAGAAATAAAAGCAAATGTCAGGAGAGAGGCAGTGCTTGTGAGAGTTCAAGCTCCATTTCTACATGGAAAGGTCAAATACACTTCAGAGAAATATCCTAACTTTAGGGTCCTAATCCTAATATTATCTCTGATGTTAGGTCATCTAGTCCAGTCCTCTCGACTCAAAGGAGGACTAAGTATTATCTAGACCAGGGTGGGCAAACTTTTTGGGCCGAGGGCCACATCTGGGTGGGGAAATTGTATGCAGGGCCGGGGCAAGAGGTTGGGGTGCGGGAGGGAGTGCGGGGGGTGCAAGAGGGTGTGGTATGCAGGAAGGGACTCAGGGCAGGGGGTTGGGATGCAGGAGGGGTGCAGGGTGTATGAGGGGGCTCAGGGCAGGGGGTTGGGGTGCAGGAGGGTTGTGGAGTGCAGGAGGGGGCTTGGGGCAAGGGGTTGAGATGCAGGAGGGGTGCAGGGGGCTCAGGGCAAGGGGTGCAGGAGGCATGTGGGGTATATGAGGGGGCTCAGGGAAGGGAGTTGGGGTGCAGGAAGGGTGCAGGGTGTGGCAGGGGGCTTAGGCAGGGAATTAGGGGGTGGTGTACGGGTGGGGTTCGGGCTCCAGCCCAGCACTACTTTACCTAAAGTGGCTCCGGTGTGGCAGCAGTGCGCACCGGGGCCAGGGCAGTCTCCCTGCATGCCTGCTCTGTCCCCAGCCCCACGCCGCTCCAGGAAGCGCTGCGGCCCGTGGGGAATGGGGGGGCAGAGGGCTCCACGTGTGCTGCCCTTGGCGTGCCTCCAGGTACCTCCCTGACTCTCCCATTGGCCACGGTTCCCCCTTCCCAGCCAATGGGAGCTGTGGGGTGTGGTGCCTGGAGGCAAGGGCAACACGCGAAGTCCTCTGCCCTCCCACCCGGGGGCCACAGGAACATGGTGCCAGCCACTTCTCAGAGTGGTGCGGGGCCCACAGCGCCATGGGGGGCAATCCCACAGGCCGGATCCAAAGCCCTGAGGGGCCAGATCCGACCCACGGGCCATAGTTTGCCCACCCCTGATCTAGACCCTCCATGGCAGGTGTTTTCTTCAAAATCTCCAATGACCAAGATTCCACAGCCTCCTTAGCTAATTTGTTCCGGTGCTTAGCTACCGTGACAGTTAGGAAGTTTTTCCAAATCTGTAATCAAAATCTCCCTTGCTGCAATTTAAGCCCATTACTTCTTGTCCTGCCCTTAGTGGTTAAGGAGAACGATTTGTCACCATCCTCTTTATAACAACCTTTTACATAGTTGAAGACTGTTATAATAGAATCCTAGAATACTAGGGTTGGAAGAGACCTCAAGAAGTTATCTAGTCCAATTCCCTGCTCAATGCAGGACCAGAACCAACTTAATCATCCTAGCCAGGGCTTTGTCAAGCCAGGCCTTAAAAACCTCTAAGGATGGAGATTCCACCACCTCCCTAGGAACCCATTCCAATGCTTCACCACCCTCCTAGTGAAATAGCGTTTCCTAATATCCAACCTAGACCTCCCTCGCTGCAACTTGAAACCATTGATCCTTGTTCTGTCATGTCCTCCCTCACACTCACCCCCGTCTTCTCTTCTCTAAACAAACAAACTAAACAGACTAAACAAACCCAGTTTTTTCAGTCTTTCCCAATATGTCATGTTTTCTAAACCTTTAATAATTATTGTTGCTCTATTCTAGATTTTCTCCAAGTTATCCACCTCTTTCCCAAAGTGTGGTGCCCAGATCTGGACACAGTACTCCAGGGGAGGCATTATCAGTGCTGAGTAGAGTGGAAGAATTATTTCTCATGTCACACTTATTATACTCCTGCTAATATATCCCAGAATGATGTCCACTTTTGTTGTTGTTTCTTTTTTGCAACAGTATTACTAATACCTTCCTTGGGAAAATGTACCTTATACAGCAGATGCATATGTATTGCTCTGCCATTTGGTAACAAAGGCTGGCTAGTGACATTTCATTTAAAAAAAGAAAAGAAAAGAAGTTTCTCATGCATGGAAGAATTACTGAAACTTTAGAAGATGACCAGAATAAGCGTGAGAGAAAATATCAAAGTTCTTCTGGCAACGGCTCAGATATCTCAAACTATTGTCATCTTGACATTTTACTCTGACAAACATGCTATGCACATTAAAGCATAATCAGTATAAAAATTTGCCATGTGACAAGCCTGACCTGTATTGAAAAAGCCAATCCTCTTTTCTTCTATTTTTTTTTAAACTGAAAAAATATAGCAGCAATAATATGAGTAAAAGGCTCAATAAAATCTGTCAGAACTGATTTCTAGTGACACATAATGTCTGGCAATTTAAAGCTTTATTTTGCCAACTGTTTAATCTGCA
Organism: Trachemys scripta elegans; assembly: GCF_013100865.1. Lineage (NCBI taxonomy): Eukaryota > Metazoa > Chordata > Testudines > Emydidae > Trachemys > Trachemys scripta. The sequence goes on from NC_048299.1 coordinate 52,101,394, forward strand.
CTACAAGTAAAAGTGTTCCATATGCATAATTTCTTCATTTCAGTGATGATCCTCTTAAAGATTTGTTCCAGCAGCATTTATTTAATGACCTTTATAAAGAATTTTCTCATTCTTCTACTAGTTATATTTAAACTTAGCAGTAATAAAAATAAAGTGCACAATAGGAAAAAATACCTCCACTATACATTACTTAATTTTTTAAAATGTAATTACTTTTAAAAATTAAGTATGTATTAATGACAAAGGCTGGGAATACAGAAATGTTAATAGTAGATTCTAGTGTAACCTAGTGGTTGACACTTGCACCCTTATTTTATTAAATTGTATTCATTTAAAATTAAAACTGGGGTGGGGGGGAATCTCAAACTCACTGCTGTCCTTATGTGCTTGGTTCTCTTATTCTATTGATTTAAATATTATTTTGCTTCTCTCCTCCTCAACAGGAAGTATGAGGTCATTGCTATAGCTCAAACACATGTCTTGTTAGAGCACTATTCATCCCAGATACACTCTGTACTTTATTTCATATTTTGAATTATTTATATTTCATGGGAGTTAACATGAGGGGAAGGAGTTAGCTGGGTGACTGAACTGAAGGTGGCAAATGCCTAACATGCAGATTCAGCTGCACAAAATAAGATCATCATAGATACTGGTATAAAGGTTCAGAATCAGTGGCAATGGATCGCTCAGTAATACCAGAGTAAAGAAGAAGAAAGTATCCTCTTGGGAGCATAAGTAGGGCAAATGGCTTGAGGTTTCAAATTCTATAAACCAGGTGAAATCTAGTGTTCATTTTCTATTTACTGGAGATGAAGGCTGCGTGCGACATGTTTAAATCTGACACATGCATACAACCCTGACTTTCAAGGACAGCCACCCATATATAGTATGGAGGAAAAGGTGAATCAAGAGAGCAGTATGACTTAAGAAAAAGCGTAGGGTAGCTAACTGATTCAATTCATAAATCCCAGTGACAAAATTCTTTCCTGAGATCCATAATGTCTGGATTCTTACTTATCTGGTCTTTTTTGTATATTAAGAAATGGCCAATAAAATGTCAGCCAAGAAACACACTGTTCATTCCTTTCAGGTTTATTTTAAACCTATTGCACTTAGGCTACAGCTAAATCAATTTTTCATGAATATCTACCCTAGTAGATTGCACCTCAAGCCAGTTCAGGTCTCCAGAGAATTTAAAAAAAGAGATTTATCAAGTAACAAGTAACACCTCAGGAAAAAGAAACAGGGTTTTTAATTGCTTTGTGCGCTCCATAATTGAAGGCAGGCACCTTCTTGAGGCACTCACTGCCAGGAGGAGTGTGACTCCACTTGGCCCTGCCTAATTAATCCTGTGATACAAACCTTCTGGCTTCAATTTTCACATTTCTGTCTCTTTTTAGAGGTGATAATAAAACTAAAAATTTATGTTGGTTACTGTATGACTATAACTGTGCCAGCGGAACACAAATAAAACCATATGGACTAAGGAGACCTTGTCTTCCCATTTCTGGCTTCTCTGTTTTGTGGGGTGCACAGGGGCGCACTTTGTGCTAACAAGAAAAGATAGAGAGAGATTCAGTAGCAGGAAGGAAGTGCAGGTCAACTGATCCTTGTGATAGTTTGCTCTGCTGAGATGACTCACTGAAGCATATGTCTTATTTGTTTATTGACAAAATCTCAAAATAGAAGTATACACTCTGGAAGCTCCACTGAGCTGGCTACAAATCACAAAACTGCACAACAGCTCTTAATGAAAAACAAATTGTGCAGCTTAGCCTCTAAAAAGCAGTCAGAGCTGCTTGTGCAGATGACTTCAATCTTAATAGCTTACACACTGTGATCGGTGCATAGTATCTTCCAGTTCCTACTGAATGCAATGGAAGTATCCATATTTCAACAAGAATGTAACTGACCGGCTATCCTACCTTGAATCTTTTAGATGCTATAATTCTTTATCTTAAATTCTGTATGTGTCAACTATATAATGCAGTAGGCCAAATTCTGCTCTCAGTTACCCTGGTATAAAAATGCATTCCGTTCAAATCAATTTAACTGAGAGCAGAATTTGGCCCCTATTGGTTTGATGACGTGGTTTTTTTTTATTTGGGCAAATCTAGTTGGAGGGGCAAACTTCCAGTTTCCTTTTTAAATATTTCCTCAAAACTCACTTCTTTCCACTTCTATTGTCCAGTCAAGTACTTCCCACTACCATGGCCAAACATCGCCTATTACTTCATTGTAACATTTGATCACAATAAGATATGTATATAAAGAAAAATATTACCAAGCCATGATAACACATTGATAGCATCTCAGTGAAAATAGAGGAGAATAGAGGAAAATGCTCTCCCAAATGCAATTCTTCTTCTACACTGGTTTTGTCCATTACACTCCATCCTCTTTCCATCCGTATAGCATGTTGTGTTGTATAACTTGCGTGGTACGTACATCTAACTCAGGGTACATCTACATTTGAGCTGGGAGGTGTAATTACCAATTTGTGGTAGCTGTGCTTGAGGTAACCCCTAAAAATAGCAGTTTGTCTGTGGGAGCTAGGGTGACCAGATGTCCTCATTTTATACGGACAGTCCGGATATTTGGGGCTTTGTCTTATATAGGCACCTATTATTCTCCACCCCCGTCCCGATTTTTCACACTTGCTGTCTGGTCCTGACCCTGTTCCCACCCCTTCTGCTATCCCTGCTGACTCCTGTCCATGCCTCCCCATCCTATTCTCTTATCATCTCCATCTGCTACCCCTCTCCCTTATCCCCCTTGTTCAGCGCTTCCCTGTCTTCTGTCCCTTCTGCTCCTGCCCTTGTTCTCCTTTCTCCCAGCTTCTGCTCCTAACCCCGCATTGCTCTCAGTTCATTCTCTGGCCTGTTGCCACAGGAGCCAAGAGGAGTAACTGCAGGGAAAGTCCAGTTCAGCCCCCACAGCCCTAAGATAGAGCATGGTCCGTCATTTTCTAGTGCATGTACAGTACAGTCAATACATAGCAACTGTGAGGGGATGGATCATGCTCAGTTGCAGATGGACTCTTCAAAGAATGGAGCTACCAAACTCTAAGTCTCTACTGAGCATGTACAATCTGAAATTTTTCAGGGGCTTCCAATTTGGACAAATCTTTTGCTGAGGCGGTAAAAGGCAGAGACATCGTTCAAGTCCTTGCTCCAAAGCATGGAAATGTTAGAGCTTCTCAACTACATAGTTGTAAGAACCGTTTTTAACAAGGCCTAAACAATATATTTGTCCCTAACCTTGTTCTTGAAAAATGGCTTAAAATTTTTCAGTCGAAAATTTTCCAAAAGCTTACGCCTGAGGTAGACACCTTGTATGGAAAATCAACCCAGACAGTTACAGTTTGGCAAAGTTGTAAGCAACTGCAAGCAGGATGTTATAATGGAAAGTGTTGGGTAACATTAACTTATAGGCAGGGCAACACATGCCTCTAGGGCAGGGGTCTCAAAGTCCCGGCCCACAGGCCATCTGCGGCCCAAGAACCTCCTCACTGCGGCCCGCGGAGGAGAGACACAGGCAGACACGCTGCAGGCAATGTCTGCTGCAGGCGCTGCCCCCCGCAGCTCCCATTGGCTGGGGGACAGAGATACCATCATTAGTTGCCAGGCAGAGTCAGCCATGGAGGCAGTGTCACTTTTTTCCACAATGAACATAAACAAGTCAAAATACCGAACACAACTATCTGATGCTCCCTTTGTTGCAATCCTGAAGGTGTCAACTGCTCAGTCATGGAGGCCAAACATCAACAAACTGACAGAACTGAAGCGTTGCCAGGTGTCTGGCAAACACTAAAAACTCTCTGGCAGGGGAAGACTTGTATAAAGTTGTATGACAGTTTTATTATTTCTAAGAAATTCAAAATAAAAAATACAATATAAACGTTTTCTTTTCTGAATACCATCTTCAGTGACATTATTGGCCCGCTGGGAGGATTTGAGGACTGGCACTGGCCCTAAGGTAAATTGAGTTTGAGACCCCTGCTCTAGGGTGACAAGGTGTTCGATTTTCAACCGGAACACCCAGTTGAAAAGGGATCCTGGCAGCTCCGGTCAGCACTGCTGACTGGGCCGTTGACTGTCTGGTTGCTGACGCCGTGCAGTGGGGCTGGCAGGCTCCCTGATAGCCACCGCGCGGCTCCCGAGAAACAGCCAGAATGTCCGGCTCCTAGGCGTAGAGGTGGCAAGGGGGATCCATGTATTGCCCCACTCCTGGCCCACAGTGGCAGCTCCCATTGGCTGGGTCAGGGCAGGGGACAAACTAGCGTGACTTGCAAGTTGTGGCGCACACCTCTTCTGCTGTTGCTGGCCCTCTTCTCCTCCTCGTGCTCCTCCTGAAGCTGCTGGACTCGAGCTGTGGCACATGCCCTGAAGTGAACCGCGGTCTGTCGCCCCATTGCCAGCACCCAGGAGGTATGTGTATCCCCATCTCTGAGTGCTGGGAATGGGGCTGCAGCCCCTTCCCCTCACTGCATCCCTCTGCATCCCTACCCCCTGTACCCCTATTCCCCTCATTGCATTCCTCCCCCATCCCAACCCATCCTGCCCCGCACACCTACCTATCCCAGCCCTGTACCCCTTACAGCACTCTGCCACACATCCTCTCCAGCTCCCAAAGCTGCCACTCCCATGTCCCTCACCCAGGGCCAGTGGAAGGATGTTTCGCGCCCTAGGCGAAACTTCCACTTTGCGCCCCCCCCGGCTCCCGCCCTGAGGCGCACCCCCCGCGGCAGCTCCCCCCCTCCGCCCTGAGGCACCCCCCCCAGCTCACCCCTGCCCCATCTCCTCCCCGAGCACACTGTGGCTGCTTCACTTCTCCCGCCGCCCAGGCTTGCGGTGCCAATCAGCTTCCCCTGAGTGCCGCCCCTTCCGCCTTTGCTGCAGGCGGCCCTCCCCGCGCTCCACTGCCCCAGCTCCCTCCGCCTAAATGCCGGCAGCGACCGGGGCGGCCGAAGATCCGGCCGCCGCGGTCGCTGCCAAAGAAAATGGTGCCCCCCAAATCCTAGTGCCCTAGGCGACTGCCTAGGTCACCTAAATGGTTGCACTGGCCCTGCCCTCACCCCGCACAGCCCTGCACCCCATTCACCTCCATACACTGCTGCACTCCCATTATGTCCCTATACACCCCATGCCCCCCACATCCTCATGCCCCTTCCCCTGCATTCCCATGAACCCCACATACCCCCTCACACCTCCTCCTCTCTCCTTCACTGCCCCCTCTCACCCCCACCCCGCTCTCGTCCTTGGCCTCTTACCCTCCCCATCCTCTCCTCTCCAGCCCACCCTCCTCCCTTCCCGTTTGGGTGATTTCGGCAGCCCCTACACTGATGACATAAAATCTGTGTGTATTCATTTCATAACAAGTTTTTAAAAGAGAAGGGAACTCTGAAAGAAATGTATTGTTTCTTAAAAAGTGAACGTTGTTGACTAATAATTGCAGAAGAGCCAATGTATCAGACTTTTCTCCCCACCTTTGTCTCGCTACATTATAAATTCTTTGTTGCAGACTCTCACTTTTTATGTGTGTGTCCAGCACCTACCACCCTGGAGCCCTGATCTTAGTTGGGGTCTCTAGGCACTAAACAACAATTGTAATAATAAATAATGGGGAAGTATATGTGTTAGTGCATGCTAGATGTGTACACATGAATACACGTGTGTATCTGCATGTCGGTGTGGGAGTCAGTTTCTACAGATTTATTTATATAGGTATCTGAACAGCTGTGCATTTCTGTGGTTGTGCTCTCTGAATTTCTATTTGGGCTTCAGGAGTGGGCCTTTAATGAACCTATTGCAGCTGTGATAATGTGTGGTCCTAATTCCACACATAAAATTACAATATAGGCATTTATGAAATAAAAATATATTTCTTGGTCTATCATTTCCACAACTTACAACCATTGACAAATCTGAATTGTAGTCCATTTTCTCGTAGATGGAACAGAATTGTTGCACCAATGTTGCATTATACAAAACATTTATACGGATGATGTGACATGAACAAATCAGGTTTTGTACTTGTCAAGAGCAATATTTGATAAGTCATTAAAAAAATAGAGCTAAGGGTGGAGCAGATTCTTAGTTTCCCTTTTGGATTACCCATTATCCCTCGAGAAAATAAAATAGATCCCAAATTTCTCTCTTGCTAGCTGTCTTACTCACCTGCATTTGAAGCTTAAATTCGCTTTGACCTATTTACCCTTTTATCATTCATCCATTTTGGAGAGCAACACCAGCATGTAGTATATGTATATGGCATTGGTGAAACAAATATTGGAATACTGTATCTTTTTCTGGTATATACATTTTAAATTGGATGTTGAAAATTGGAGAGGGTATAGAAGAGGAAGAAGTTTAAAAAGTTTAATTTTCTAGTAGTGTTTAAAATCTTTCCCTGGTGAGGTGAAGGGTATTTGAATCACACATTCCATCTCCCACATTCAAACTGTTGCAGCTCCTGGCCTTCTCCTGGTGCCTGTTTGGGCCTTGCAGTGAAAATGAGCATGTGAGTGAAGGCGGGGAAGAGCAAGCGATGAAGGGAGGGGGGATGGAGTGAGCAGGGGGCAGATCCTCATGAAGGGGAGTTGGGGGGGATCTCAGGGAAGGGGTGGGGAAGGGGCAGGGCAGGGGGCAGGGCAAGAGTGTTCGGTTTTCTGGAATTAGAGAGTTGGCAACCCTACATGCCTCCTGTACTAATAACAGACTATATTAACCATTGCACCATAAGCCTGGGCCTAGGTTTTTTTTTTTGGGGGGGTGCATGCTCGGAGACTAAGAGTTGGCTGAGGTAACAGCAGCAGGAAGGGGAGTTGGGCAGACAGAAGGACCTTGAGGAGTAATTGGCATGCATTCAGCAGGCATAGCTGAAGTGGCCTTCTCAGGGGAACAGTTGCTGAGGTGTCACCAGTACACCGTGGAGAGGGTTAATAGCTTGGACTGGCAGCCAGTGGGGAATTGGGAAGGGAGAGACAGCATAAAGGCAGATATTGTGGGGGGGGGGGGGGAATGTATAAAACTTGCTGGAGAAGAGATAGGTAGGGTTCAATGAAAAGAAATGATACAACTGGTTAAGAATATCTGATGAAGGGGTGTTAACACAAAATTAAGGATTAACCAGTCTCATTGGGTAGGTGGATCTAGGCCTGTTCTCACCAAATAAATGAAGTCTATTCTAGAGTGAAAATTGTGATACCTTTTCAATATTTATCAATTATCTTTTCAAAATGAATATTTAAATGTATCATTCATTTTAAAACCCTAACATACACTATTTCATTCAATTGTCATGAGTTTTGTAGGTATTTTGTAGGCAGTCAGGCTGATACAGCAGGAAACATTGCTTTGAGCTTCCGATTCTTTCAGTTACAATTTTTAAAATGTTTCCTTCTGTCTGCCAATATGTTTTGCATTGAATTAATTGTAAAAAATATGGGAGCCATCTGGTGGCCAGATTAATACCTATAAATCAGGGCTGCACTGCAGTGCTCCTTTCATATGTTAGGCAAACTGAATCCTGCTGTGTGAGATCTGCAGGGGGTTGGCACTAAGCAAACCTCTGCTACTTCACCTAATGGTTTGGTCTCAGCTACCTTTGCTTTCATGTCTTATCTCCTTCAATCAGGCCACAAGACTTCACATACAACCTTTTCCCTTAGATGCCTTCAGGGGCAGGGCACTCCCACTTGTTTGTGTGAGGTCTGCAAGTTTGGTGTTGGGGGCACCTCTCTAACACAGGCTCTTTAGGAAACTCCAGAGTGAGCCATTGTTTTTTATAACCCACAGTAGTATTCTCAGTGGGCCAGGAGGCAGCCTAGCCCCACAATAAGGCAGAGGGAATAGTCCAGAGCCCCACCTCCCAAAATGGAGGATGACCTTCGTTCTCTGGATCCACACCCCACATATGCAACAACAACCACTGCTCCACACAGGTGATGACCTAAAAACATTTCTGCACATTACTAGGGCACACCTAGCAGACCCAGATGCTCCAAAATGCTTTGTCTGTGGGATTCCAGGTAGGACACACTGATCATTTCCCATCTACATTGTTTTGTTTTTAATGGAAAATTGAGTTTTAAATGAAACGAAGATTTTCACAAAAAGCGTCTGCTTTCCACTGACAGTTCAGGGTCCCCAAAACTGAAAAATTGAGGCATCCAAGCTACAACTTGCGTGAGGTATTCCAGCAGCACTTCCAAATTAAAATATTTTCTGTTTTGATTTTTCTCTGAAAAGTGGCATTTTCTCTCTTTTTGGAGTGAGGGGAGGTGGAGGAGAGAAGAGGGACCTACTTTCCAACTAGCTCTACTTCCAGGCTCTCTAACTACTTGCACAAAAAGACTATGGGCTTTATCTGTCCCTAATCAGCCACAGTGTTGCTAGTGTGAGGGGATGTTACTGTTTTTAGGCTTCCATAGGCGTGTAGGGGGCCCAGGCTGTCTCCTAGTTGGCTCCTGTAAACCCTGCTGTGGTTTAGGGAAGGCAGTGGCCTAGCACTGCAAACCCCTAAACATCCTACATCAGGGTAAAAGAAAGCAGCCTGCAGCTGCCCCCTGAAAAATCCAGTGGTGAGAGAATTGAGCCACGTAGCCTAAGGTAGAAGGAAATCAAACCCTCTCCCCTTAAGGATGGCCATGTTCTCTTCTGTTGCCAACTGACTCATCTCCCATTGACAGCAACATATCTGTGCCAATTCACACTAGCAGCGAACTTGGCCCAGTGTCTACAATCAGGGGACATAGGGGTCGGTGAGGGAAAGACCTAAGGGGCTCACTGTGGTAAGGCATGCCAAGTGTGAAATCAGTATACTCTGCTCAGCCTAGGTCTACCCACTGGAATTTTAAACCCCGGATTGTGGACGGGTTGAGGATCCTTGTAGAACTTTTTACATTACCCTACTTTAAAATGTCCATGACTGAGAAAATTCAGTGGAGCTTAATGGATAAGATAACTGCATTATATTTCAGATGCTAGAGCTCGAATTCTTTACACTTGTACTTTTTGTTTAACATTTCCACTAACGCTTTCCATCTATGCCATTACAGATTAATGCTTAACACGTTTCTAAAATAAAACAAAAAATAACAGATAGTGATGAGCCTTAAATGTCTTGTTTCATGTGACCATTTAAACAGCTAGCTCTTTCTCACATGGTTCTTTTGATCTGTTAGTCACAACTTTTTAATGACTGTTCTTTCAACTTATTATTTCCATGGAAATATTTTGGAGCATATCATATTGACACCATACTTCAGTAACTGTCAGAACAGTAACTATCTCAGTAAACATTTTATTGCAGCTGTAGTTGCTCGTGTTAATGCAGTAACATTTAGTTATTATTCGCAGATAAAACTACATTAGGATGGGTATAAACTTGAAAGAAGAGCCAGTCAGGAATTTTTTGATGAAACTTCCTTTTGTCAGAAAACACTGATTCATCGAAACCAAAACATTTAGCAGAAACAGATCAGTTTCTGGAAAACTTTTATCAAGAAGGTTTTTCAAACACAGGATGGAATTTCAATGGCAAGAGACCAAAGCTTGTTACAGAATAGCTAAGTGGATAGGGCATTCATTTGGGATGTGAGAGATGGAGATTCAAGACCCTGTTCTGCCTGATTCAGGCTATGGAGTCAGTCTCTCTTTGGACTGATGAATTTTTCATTATTTATATGAAGTGGAACAGCTCCAACAGGTAAGATTGAGCGAGACTGACTGACTCTATGGCCTGGTGAAGCAGGCATTCATCCAGTTCAGAGCAGGGACATGAACCCAAGTCTTGCACATACCAGATGAAGGCTCTAACCACCAGGCTACTCGCTATTTTGGGGTGGCTGTTTGTTTTCTCTCTCACCTTCTCCTGTTTTTGCACAAAATTTTGAAAGGTCTCTCTTTTTTTTTTTTTTTCCTGATGTGGAAATTTTTTTGAAACCTCTATGTTTTTAACTAAACAGCATTCTTGTTTTCCAACCAGCACTGAGTTACATATAATTTAGAGTAAAATACATTACAAGGATGTTGTAATTATCACAAAACCAAGCATTATAAACCCAGGAAAATCAAAGCTAATCTTAAACATAAAAGAAATCTATACATGTTAAAGTATAGAACCACATGGGTTATCTATACAATTTAATTCTGCCCTGGAGTGAGACTATGCAATAAATATCTAATTATGATAAAGACATTTTAGTGTTTGTGATCCCAGATTACACTGTGTTTTAAAGATATATTACATTTTTTCTCCTCATGGTTAAAATCAGTTTACAAACATGGTCATTCTCTGAGTGCTTTTAAAGCAGCATAGTTCTATTTAATATGGCTTAGTTTACAATAATATACCTTAAAATGTGTGTAGTTTAGAAAGTCCTGAAGAGGCCTAAAGGTATTTTACAAATTATGGGTCCAAATTGTGGCCCCATTTGTGCGTCCATGCAGGGGAGGGGAGTGCAAAAGAGACCCCTTTATTACACACAGCATGGGTAGCTGAAGAAAGTGGAAAGGAGGAAAGAGCAGTTTTCATAACAACCGTATAAACATTCCCCTCTCTGATGCATATGGGTGGGAAATGGGCGAGCCTTGCACTGGATAACTTAGCATGCGCGGGGATATACAGTCTGACAATGTATGAAGCAAATGTGTAACCAGGTGGCAGATTCTGATTGATTTATTTATTTATTCATTTATGTGATGTGTCTGCTTTCTGAGGAAAATGTTGATGATTTTACCAAAACATTTTTGCCCCAAAGCCAAAATATTTCAATTTCAAAATGGCAGCACTGTGCTTTATAGAAGTTGTAATATGGGTGTTTTATGGTCCCATTCTCTTGTATAGGCTGGGCTTCCTGGTTGGACTACATCTTCCATGATACACCACTTTCTCCCTTCTTGGTGAGGAGAAAAGGTATGTCATAGGAGTCTAAGGCCATGGTGCATCATGGAAGATGTAGTTTAGCCTGAGAGCTGGGCCAATAGTAGGGAGAATAAGGCACCTGAACTATGTGAACTACAGACGTTTTTGCAGAACATTTCAACCATTTTTTTTTAAATTGGAATTTTCCATAGACAAAAACATTTCCAACAAGCCCTGATCATGACAATGATTTAGCCCCGTACATAAATCACTTTTTATGGGCCACTAAAATCCAGCCACTTCTGTGGTACTTGCAAGCTAAAATGCAACTTTGATGTGAATCTGTGGTATGCCAGGTCATATATACAGCAGCTTAAGGAGGCAATTTTAAAAGAATTTAGCATGACTGATCATCCACTAATACTGGTAACGGATAATAGCAACATAGAGGCCTAATAAGATTATCGATATATGTACCCAGGCCCTTTTAAAGATTTAGTACTATCAAATTCTGTTGAAAATTTGGCTATGTAAATGCATATTTTTATTACAGTAATTCTTATGAATTCAGCGGGTTTTCTGCGTGCTTTAGGAGCCTGCCACTGCAGAACGGTTTGTGGAGTTGGGAACTTGGACTATAAACTCTTGAGGATGGGGAATCTCTCATACTATTATGTTTGTACACCAAGGAGCACAATGGGGCACTAAGCTGACTGGGATTTCTAAGATTAACTGTAATACAAATAATAAGTAATAGAACAGTTTGCCTCTGTGTCTGTCATAAAATCTTGACATTCCTTCAAGCAATGCACTGAGAAAATCAAAGGTATAGAATAGCTGAGCTACAGCCGAACTCCAGCCGTTTGTGAGTTTCTGGTTAGAAGACATAATATATTAATGCCCTGCAACTTGCACTGGGTTCACTTTAAAATGTATATTAAGTAGATTGTTACATTATGGTAATGTACTAAATTACCTAAAGCAAAGTAATACAATGATTAACTGACCATAAACGTTGCTTTATGGTCAGTTTATAAAGTATTACAAATATTAACATTATGCATTTTAATAACAGAGGAAAATTGCAGGATGAAGTATCTGTGGATTGACTCATGCTATTAAGAATAATAAAATAGTGGTGTAACTCACAACAGTCTCAAGTTACAGCTTGCAAGTAAATTTTGGTTTAAATCATCTTTGAAAACAGCAAAGATATTCATCGTTTAAAAAATGGCCAAAGCTTTCCAAGCATAGAATAATGGTTTCCAGTATATGTTTTCTAATGTATAATATATTACAATGGTTTTTCTCTTTATTAAACATCAGGGGCCAAATTCATACCTGGTGTAAGTGCACGGTAATCAAAGGAATTGCACCACTTATAGCAGGGCAAATCTGTGCCTCTGTTTATCAAATTGTGTTTTTCCCCAAAAAAGCGAGCAGACATTAAAGCACAGTATGACACTTTGGGAGTCATTTTATTTAGCTATCATATAAACACATGGATCAAAATGCTTTTGATTCATTTATTCAAGTGATTGGTTTCTTTTGTGGATTTAACCCTATGTCTTGCTGTGGACATATATCCATATTGCTGCGGATATATATCTGTTAAGAATTCATTTGGTTGACAATACTGTAAAATTCCAATATTCTAAGGAACTGTGAATATTCAGTATTGTCAAGTACTCAAAAGTCCTAAATCAGGCTCCCAAGATCAGGAGATTGTTATAAAAATAATTATTTTTTTTAAAATGGGTTCTTTTTATTTGCCTTCTGGTTTCGGAGCTGTTAAATGCATTCAGTTTCATGTTTGCTCTATAACCAGGAAGGCTAGAAACTCATTTTTGTTTATAAATGAAAGCTCAGATTCTCACATAATCACTTACCTCCTGAAGCAGGGGCTTTTTAAGGAAAACATCATTTACCATGAGACTTGTAATAAAATCTCAAGAGTTGGCAACACTAAATATTTGTTATAGATTTTATTTTCTCTCTTTTGTTTTTAAAGCTTACAAGCTAAAAAATTCTATATATTTTTTTTCTCTAGCATTAGTTATCCTCCATCTGGTATGTATTGATTCTCACTGTTTTGGTAATATTTTTACTTGGTCACATTTTATATTGAGGTTCCTTTTATAAATATGTTATAAAGGATTAATAAATAGTATATTCATGTATGCAGTGATGTTGTAGCTGTGTTGGTCCCAGGATATTAGAGAGACAAGGTGGATAACGTAACAGAGCTCTTCTTCAGGTCATCTTGTCTCTCTCACCAGCAGAAGTTGGTCCAGTTAAGGATATTATATACATGTCACAGACAATAATACTACATATCATAGCTGGTTATAAGCACATCAGTAGAATGTGTTAGATGGTTACAAACCATGGTGATAAGCAATCTGTTGGACTCTAACAATCTATAATATTTGATTAACCCTTTAGTAAAACAGCTGATAATCCTTTATTAACTCTTTATAAATTGTTTGTGCAGCCTTAATATAAATTCTAGCCATTTATTTTTAACTACCTCTCTGTTGGGCTGACAATAAGCCAGATGCCATTTCCTTACTTCTCTGCCTGTGTGTTCCGAGCTTGATCTTCCTCCCACTGAAATCAACTGTAAACCTCCCATTGACTTAAGTGGTTCAAGATCAAATCCTATGGGCTATGTGCTGCAAGGTGCTGAGCAAGAAGTGGGAGTTGTGAGTTCTCGCACCTCCAGGAGTCACTGTGCAATGTGCAGAATCAAGCCCTCCCTCCACTAGCAGAAACATGGTACGGCTCTGGATATAGTGTGTGATAGTCATTTCCTTTCTGCAGTCAAGAGTCTGAGCCAAAGACCACTGAAATCAGTGGAAACAATCAGGCCCCAGCAGAGGGCGCTCACACTTTTTTGTTTGTCATGTTTAAATCATAAACTTATTAACAAAAAGATGCATGGATATTGCTGCATTTATTTTTACATGAATTGTTAAATACCAAACTATTACAATATAAGTGCAAATATATTTGAAAGTTACATACTTATTATTTTTATTGGACCAACTTCTGCTGGTGATAGAGACAAGCTTTCAAGTGCTTTCAGAGTGCTCTTCTTCAGCTCTGGCTCTGTGGAGCTTGAAAACTTGTCACTTTCACAAGCAGAAGTTGGTTCAATAAAAAATCTTATCTCACCCACTGGTTTCTTTCATATCCTGGGACCAACACAGCTACAACAACACTGCAGACATACTTGTTATTTTTCCATCAGGGAGTAATACCATATTATTTTTCAACAGCTGGGTTTTCATTTGTCCCTTTCTACTGAGAGTCTCTCCTTCCAAAAGTTTGAATAATCTCCTTCAGTAATAAGGGGTTCCCCTTCCCATGTATGGATGCTTTTTTCACTTGATAATATCACCCCATTTTCTGACATTAGTGTCCCGTTTCTGACTCCATCTTCACCTTTCTGCTGAGCAGTAGCAGATGTCCGGGATCTGGTAGGTTGGCTTTCTAGTGGAGGAGAAATCAGTGACACGGAGTATGGGTATAATTGTAACATATTTTTTTATTTACAGATATAAACCAGTTCTGGAGCAGAGGTGATCAAACAGAATGCAGGGAAGACTCTTCTTTCAGGAATCTCAGCCCAAGATCAATGCCTGGTTCCCAGGAAACAACTCTGTCTCAAGAGCTGAATCTAATCAGAGACAAAGGGAGAAATCATTCTCTCCCCATGCTTGCACAGCTCTATCTCCCCAGAAGCTACCTTTAAAATGAACTTGGCATAATCCAAAACTAGCCACAACAGAGCATCTCTTTCCAAGACTGAACATTTTCTCACACACTAAAAAAAAGAACATCATCCAGCATCCTCCTGTCATACTAGATCTGTCTAGGAGCATCCTTCTTTCTTTCCACCAGTCTCTAACACTTTATGGTAGGGATGGAAGAAGTGCATGTCTTAGGGGACTTCTACATCTCAGCTGTTTTGCTTATCCATCGATGGCTTTCCCATGGGGAACTCAGGAATGCTTATGCCTCAGCATGTCTGGGAGATACCCATAAAGCAGGCACTAAGCTTTGGCACTGCCCCTGGACAGGGTACACCACTCACAGCTTCCTCCCGACCACCTGTCCTACTAGAACCCAAAGTTAGAATACAATGAAAAAAAACAGTGGCAGAACAGTCAGCACCCACGAATTTGGACTGCCGTATACATCAGACTTGGAAGAGACATTCATTCGATTTTTAATATTCAGGAAGACAATTCCTAATAGGAAGGAAAGGGATTCCAAATGAGGTGGAATTATAAGGATAAATTTGCCTCTACGAGAATGTCATGTGGCAATCATGTGAGAGGCTGTAGAAACAGTAGAAGTCCTTCTGAATGTGCTTGGTTTTTCTGGCAATCTAGCAAACAACTGCTAAAAAGTGTACTCTATCTGAAGTCCAACTGTGGGTGACAATTTTATCCTTTGCAAAATGCAAAGTTATTATAAGTGTAACCCACTGAGTGTCTTATTTTGTCCCCATCTAGTGGTGACTGGTCCACAGATAGGTTAATAAGCCTGTTACCATCTTGGCCAATACACCTGGTCTTTTATTTCAAGCAGTAGAAGTTCAGACTTTTAGAACCAGAGGTCTCAGGTTCAATCTCCACTGCTGACAATACACCCAGGTTAGGGCATTACAGAGGTAAGACACAGACACATTGTTGGCTTGCTGTTGCCTGAGTGAACGAGGTGGGGTGGAGAAAACTCTCTATAACTTTGAGGCAGGGCCGTCCCTAAGGGTCTGCAGGGCCTGGGACAAATCAGCACCTGCCAGCTTGGGGGCCCTGCTCTGCATCAGCAGCCAAGACCCCAGATGCGCAGGCCAAAAGCAGAGGCTCCAGGTGTGCAGGGCAGCAGCATAAACCCCAGGCTTGCCGAGCGGCAACAGAGCCCTGGGCACACGTGGTGACAGCCGAGACCCCCGGCATCCTTAGTTCCCGTGCCCATTTCTTCCGGGACTGACCACCCCAGCCAATCGCACCGGCCCGTGGGGCCCCCCAAAAGTGTAGGGCCTGGAGCGGTTGCCCCAATTTGCCCTACCCAAGGGTCGGCTCTGTTTTGGGGTCTCCAAGCTCAAGTAGCAATGATCTCTTGTGCCAAAGTTATATACAGGAAGTAAAGAATAGAAGCAGTATCTCAAAGATGATGATGATAAGGAGGTGCAACTCCACATGCACCTTAGAAAAAGGAGAATGAAACATCTCCAGAGAGACAGTCCACTAAAAGTCCCCAGCTCCATAATGAGAGGTAATGGTCCCCACTGAGTGCTGGCAGAGGGAAGCAATTTTTTGTTACTGTCTCACAAGCTAAAAGATTTAAACCTTCACAGCCCTACTGGGCTTCTTCTAACCCCTACAGACTACAGTTCTTTGTTCAGATCTGGGAAAGATTTTTATTCCCTCTTCCCTCCATCTATTCTAAAATGGGCTAAAACTGTATTTCTACTTTATCTAAACTGTATCTAAACTTTACGAAAAGATACCTACAATCCAAAGCTTTTACCAGAGGAAGGTAATAGTTTTCGGTCTGTGGAACCTCCAAATGATAATAACGCCATGGTTGTAGACTGGTTATTCAACCATTAAGATCACTGGGTGTAAAAATGGTTATTTATTAAATAACATTTTGATTGCAGCAGAGTCAGAACAGTGCCTAAGACTTGCTTTGCTTAGCCACAGATCATGTTTTAAAGACCTTGGAGTTCTTAATTAACATTGAAAAAAGGGTTCTAACCCTTACTTACTGTTTAGGTTTTGTAGATACCACAGCACTGTCCTTAAACTTTCTCTTGTCCAAGAGGGAATCCACTAGAGACATATGTCAGGTGGAGCTCCCTCCATCATGGAAAGGAATTTAGCAAAGCTTATTGGTTCTCAGTGTTAGAGGTCTATACTAATTCCAACTATATATATGAAATGATGGGGTCTAAATTAGTTGTTACCATTCAAAAAAGAGATCCTGGAGTAATTGAAAGCATCTGCTCAATGTGCATTGTCAGTCAAAAAGCTAGAATGTTAGGAATCAGTAGGAAAGGGATAGATAGTAAGACAGAAAATGTCTTAATGCCAATATATGAATCCATGGCACTCCCACACCTTGAATACTGCATGCAGTTCTGGTCACCCCATCTTAAAATAGATATTTTAGAGTTGGAAAAAGTACAGAGAAGGGCAACAAACTGATTAGAGGTATGGAACAGCTTCCATATGAAGAGAGATTAAAAAGACTGGGAGTGTTTAGTTTAGAAAAGAGATGACTAATGGGGAATTTGGTGGAGGTCTATATAATTTTGGATGGTGTGGAGAAAGTGAATAAAGAAGTGTTTTTACCCATTTGCATAACTCAATGAAATTAATAGGCAACAGGTTCAAAGCAAACAAAAGAAAGTACTTATTTACATAACAGACAGTCAACCTGTGGAATTTGTTACCAAGGGATGTTGTGAAAGCCAAAAGTACAACTGGGCTTAACCAGGGGTTAGATAAGTTAATGGAGGATAGGTCCATCAATGGTTACTAGCCAAGAAGGTCAGGGACGCAACCCTATGTTCTGGGTGTCCCTAAACCTCGGACTGCCAGAAGCTGGAACTGGACAACTGGGGATGGATCACTCTCTAATTGCTCTGTTCTGTTCATCCCTCTGAAGCACGGGACACTGCCCACTGTTGGAAGACAGGATACTGGACTAGATGGACCATTGGTATGAGCCAATATGGCCTTTTTTATGTTCTTATGTTAAAAATATTGTGTTATTCACTTCAGATATTCTAATTCTTCTTAAATTCAAAGGGAATCTTTTTATGACATTATAACTGATGAAATGAAGAAAGTTCAAAATCTATAGTTAACTCACAATGATTTGTTCAAATATTACAGTGCTGTTAGATTAACAAGTAATATTTAGTGCACTGTGTTTTGTTAAATCCCAGCAAGTGTAATATCAATATTATGGGGTTATCAGCCAGGATATAAACAGGTAGAACTATGCTGAAGTCAGTGGAAATGCACCTGCTTACACGATGTCTGAATTTAGCCTGGAGTTTTCTAATTTAAATTGTAGCAATCATTTACTGGGAGCTTGTGTGTGAAAGTGCAGTGAGCACCAGACTTCATAATAATAACTGTTTAATGGTCCATAATTTCTCTCTTTTTGATAATTTCCATGTCAGATTTACTCACCAGGTAGAAGATGTTTCTCACGGTCTGCCCTGCACACAAATACCAGCCTGAGTTCTTTTTGCTCCATCATTACCAATTATAAAGATTCTGGAATCGGAATGTGGCTGGCAATTGCTTTTTTGCTGAAGTTTTCTCAGAGATGTCATGGGAGTCTGGGATTTCATGATTTCCATGTTTTTATAACAAGTGTCCACAGGGCTGGCCTTACCATGGGGTGACCTGAGGCAGCCGCCTCAGGTGCCAGACTGTGGGGGATGCCAGTAGGACCCAGAGTGTAGAAAATTGTGTCTGCTGCTGGTGTATATGTATTCTCTCTGCTCTAGATGCACAGAGATGGTGGAGTGCTGTGCTGGAAGAAGGAGGGCACAAGAGATATAACAGGCAGGAGAAAAGGTGAGAGGGAATAACAGAAAGCAGCAGGAGCTGCAGGGAGAGAGAGGAGGAGGAGCCTCTTATATACCTCTCTAGCACCCCCAGGAGCCTAGACTGATTAACACCAGCTTCTCAGGGAGTTTCCTGTTTCCTGCTGCTTCCCTGAAGCCACTTGAGGAGAACAGGCAGTCAACTGAAGAAGTAGGAGCCAGTTAGCCCCTTAAGATGCTGATATCTTCCCTCACTCAGGCCCTACTTATTTGTCCCCTTCAACTGAGTGTTGAGAGCCACTATAGCTGGCAAAGAACAGCAGTCATGAGTGAAAGAAGAAAACGTCCCTCTGGGGCAGCATTCAGAAAAAGAAAGAAAGCAAAGGAAGTTTTTCTATCTAAGCAATAAGGAGCTCTCCTGAGATACAGAGACACAAATATTCACGGTGAGCCTTCTGGCCCCAATGAGGATGTGAGTGGTGAGGAGATGCCTGGTCTTCCAGTTAGTCAGAGTGCAGGTGACCTGGCAGTTACTGCAGCATCCATATCTCCATCTCAAATGGATGTAAACATGCACATTCCTGAAGAAAAGTGTAGATCAGAGAAGAGTGTGGTGGAGGCGCAAGAAACAGCTGCTGCTGAGTTTAGTTCCTTAAGTCTAGATGATCCAGGACTGTGGATCCACTTGAGCTGTAGCCTGAGGGACTTCCTTGTACCATGGGCCACAGCAAGTGAAAAACTTCATGTTCCCCAAAGACAATGAAAATAGAAGTTTCTATCCAACACATTACTGGCGTGAAATCCCCAGTGGTGACAAAATGGAGAGGCCATGGCTTATGTACTCAAAAACCCAGAATGTTGCATACTAGTTTTTGTTGCAAACTCTTCCAGTCTCATGTTCCAGCCACATTGGGTTCTACAGGAACAAAGGACTGGAAAAATCTGGCTAGAAATCTGGCATGCCATGAGAAGGCAGCAAATCACCGGAGAGCATTCCATAGGTGGAAAGAACTTGAGCTGAGACTAAAGTTAAAGGCCACCATAGATGATCAGCATCAAGAGAAGTTTGCATCAGAGTCTCTTTACTGGCAAAATGTTCTGAAAAGGCTCATTGCCATTGTGAGAATTCTTGCTACCCAAAACCTAGCACTGCGTGACACTTTAGATAGGCTGTATGTGCCAACCAATGGAAATTTCCTTAAAATTGTGGAGCTGATGGCTGAGTTTGATGCTGTACTCCAGGAGCATCTAAGAAGAAATGTATACAAACCACTACCTTGGAAAAACAATTCAAAATGAGATCATACAGTTACTGGCAACAAAAGTTAAACAGAAGATTGTGGCAGATCTGAAGTCAGAAATATATTACTCTGTTATTCTGGACTGCACACTTGACATCAGCCATATGGAACAAATGACTTTAATGGTGTGTTTTGTAACAACAACAGAACCTAGTGAAAATGTCCCTGCAATGGTGACTGTCAGAGAGCATTTTCTAGACTGTATTGACATTGATGATACTACAGGAGCTGGTATGACAAATGTGCTTCTTAAAAAGCTGGAAGATATGGGAATTGTGATAGCTGACATGAGAGGTCAGGGCTACGATAATGGTGCCAACATGAGAGGAAAGAATAGAGGAGTGCAGACACGGATCCGAGAGTTAAACTCTCAAGCTTTTTTTGTCCCAGGCAGTTCTCGTTCATTGAATTTGGTGGTCAGTGATGCAGCATCAGCTTCTAGTGAGGCTACTGAATTTTTTAATGTAATTCAAAGCATCTGTGTATTTTTCTCTGCATCAACTCATCGATGGCAAATTTTGAAGCAACATCTGGGAACATCCTCTCTGACACTGAAACCACTGAGTACCACATGATGGGAAAGTGAAGTGGAGACAATAAAGTCTATCAAACACCAAATTGGGAAGATAGTTGTTGCCATTATGGAGGATAATGCTATGACAGGAACTGTTTGTGAGAGAACAGTGGCAGAAGGAAATGGAATCACCAGAAACATACATAACTTCAAATTTCTGTGTAGCTTAGTGTTGTGGCATGACATACTGTTTGAAATAAATGTTGTAAGCAAGAGACTCCAAGGTGTTGTCCTTGATATATCTGGAGCAATGGAACAAATGGAGAAAGCAAAGTCATACCTACAGTCTTACTGGTCAGATGAGGGATTTCAAAATGTTCTGAAGAGTGCACAGAAGTTGGTAGAGGAACTTCACACTGAAGCTATTTTCCCACCCATTCAAGAATACAAGAGTCACCAAAGAAGAAGACATTTTGATTACAAGGCACGGGATAATCCCATAAGAGACCCAAACAACAATTCAAACAAAATTCAAAGTTGAATTCTTTAACCAGGTGCTAGAGACAGTGTTGACACATGATGACATGCGCAATATTGATGCGAGTGATTTAGGTGATGAACTGAAAGCCCTTTCAAGATACATTTCAGCAGGATCAACTCCAAAGGCTGTTCTGGAAAATATGTGCACAAATAAGATGACCACCCTCTTTTCAAATGTCTTTGTTGCTCTGAGCATACTTCTAACACTTCCTGTAACAGTTGCCAGTGGAGAACACAGCTTCTCCAAGCTGCAGTTAATAAAAACACATCTACACGCCACAAAGACACAGGAGAGGCTGGTCGGCCTTGCAACCATCTCAATAGAGCATGAGCTGGCCCAGACTGTGGACCTTCAGGAAGCAGTTCAAATCTTTGCAACCAAGAAGGCACTGAAAGCACTACTTTGATTATTCAAACAGATAAAAATGCCAGTGTTTACTATGCAGACAAGAAAAGTTACATTTGCTGTTCAGGCATTTGAAAGTTAAGTGTTACTTAAAATTTTTGAACAAGGCATTTTAAGTTGTTAGTTCTCCTTTATTGGGGTAGGTAGCAGAGCAGTACCATAAGAGGAGTAGAACAGGAAGAAGGCAGAATTGAGACCTTTCAAAGTTTTGGCCCAAGCGAAGGGGCATTGGGGCATCATTTGAGCTCCTCGCCTCAGGTGCCAAAATGTTGTGGGCGACCCTGAGTGTCCATGACTTTTGACATTCTGGAGTTTTGCATGTGAGTCAGTGAATGCCATGAACATAATTGTACAGAGTGAAACAAATTTCATTAAGAGCTGTAAAGTTAAACTAGGGCTGCATAAGAAGCTAAGGAATATGCTAGTCTTGTGGACTCCAGTGGAAGAGCAAGCATGATTGTACATAGTGGAACAAATTTCATTATGATCTTTGAGATAAGCATTTTTAAGAGTATAGTGAACTGGGTTGAGTTTACAAAGATAATGTGCTTGCTAATAAAACATGTCCATGATTTTTGACACTCATCATGACTCCTCAATGCCTTTCTATGCTGACAAACCTCCAGCCTTGCCGTGGTACAATTCCCCAGGGTCACTAAAGTGTTTTATTGTGCAAAACATCAAATAGGTGGACCAATGCACAACTCCATGCAGACAGTTATCACATTCAAAAACTCACTGTGGCCACAATCTGTGTGCTGTGCTTAGCAGTCACTCTGACCATGGAGAGAAAAAGGTTTATTTTGGATGCAAAATAATTACAAATGGTTCTCAAAGGGACCCTGAAACCAAATACCCCTGAATTTTGTTGGTTGGGAAGGAGGAAGTTGAAATGTAGACCTAAAAGCAAATCTGACTTTGAACTTGGACAATTCTCTGGAATTAATGGGCCTGAACCTCAGCTACTGTAAACCAGTATAGCTTCAGTGATTTCTCTGGAGCTAAACCAGCTGAGGATCTGGCCCATTGTCTAGAGTTTTAATATTCCCTTTACTTTTTTTCAGTCTATTTCTTGCCATTTTCAATACAACTTCTTTTGTGATATTCTCTTTTAAAGAGAAAAGGTGAAGATGTCAAGAGTAGGCCTCTGCTTATGATACATAGCGTAGAACAGAATAGCTCTCTTTCCTGGCACAACTGACAGTGATACAATTTTGTTTTTAAGAGTAAATGAAAGTGATAAGGCTAAGACAACAAAAGAAACTAATAACTATAGCAGACATGGCCCATTTTAGCTCTGGATGAGTTCCCACTCTCTATTAGTCACCCATCACCCACAGCACAAGGGGAAGGAAAGGTTGTGTTGGGGATGGGGTATGGACAGGACAAGAATGGGAGGAGCCAGAGCTGAGTAGCTCCACAATGCACAATCCTCTGAAAGGCCCTGACTCAGGCAAGTGAAATTTGCTCCTTCTGGCCATCCTTACTGCTCAACTCAGATGCAGTAAAGAATTGGAGCCACGGTATTTTAGCTCTTAATATAAGACAGGGATGGCCCCATATGCAGTGAAACTGTTCTTTATTATTTTGTACTTTATATATTACCTTAATACGAATCAGTTTCAATAACGGAATCCATCCTTTTACAGTAGGATTTGTGAGTGCTATCTCTCAATCTGAACGTTACGCGTAAAACCTTCCTTATGGCGCATTCTAGTACAAACAACAAATTATCATAACACATCTCCAAAAAAACAGAGATCTATGCCCAGAAAACATTCTTTCATCCATTCTTTGGGGACAGAGATACTTGGATAATGCATATGCCTTGTGTGCTGTTCACTCCCTCAACACAGCAGCTGGAATGAGACAGTCTTTGTAGATAAAGTTGATGTTATGTTTTTTTTTTTACCCTGAAGGACAATATACAATGTAACTTTTCAATTTTCATTAACTGTGGCACAGGTTGCCATGGGCTATGCTCCCGGCTATGAATAAAAGTAAAGCAATGAAATCCTACAGAGAAATGTTTCAGCTAAATGCTGGCTATGGGACTAGACTAATTATGGCGTTTCCCAGCTGTTCAAACAGAAAATAAGAACGGCCATACTGGGTCAGACCAAAGGTCCATTTAGCCCACTATCCTGTTTTCCGATAGTGGCCAATGCCAGGTGCCTCAGGGGGAATGAACAGAACAGGTAATCATCAAGTGATCTATCCCCTGTCACCCATTCCCAGCTTCTGGCAAACAGAGGCTAGGAACACTATCCCTGCCCATCCCAACTAATAGCCATTGATGGACCAATCCTCCATTAACTTATCTAGTTCTTTTTTGAACCCTGTTATAGTCTTGGTCTTCACAAAATCCTCTGGCAAGGAGTTCCACAGGTTAACTGTGCGTTGTGTGAAGAAATTCTTCCTTTTGTTTGTTTTAAACCTGCTGCCTATTAATTTCATTTGGTGATGCTTAGTTCTTGTGTTATGAGAAGGAGTAAATAACACTTCCTTATTTACTTTCTCCACACCAGTCATGATTTTATAGACCTCTATCATATTAGTTGTCTCTTTTCCAAGAATCTCTCCTCATATGGAAACAGTTCCATACCTGTAATCATTTTTGTTGCTTTTTCTGAACCTTTTCCAATTCCAATGTATCTTTTTTGAGATGGTGGGATCACATCTGCATGCAGTATTCAAGATGTGGATGAACCATGGATTTATATATCGGCAATATAATATTTTCTGTCTTATCTATCCCTTTCTTAACAATTCCCAACATTCTGTTCACTTTTTTGACTGCATATTCTGTATATTCACCAGGAAGATGTCCTCTTTCCACTGTCCTTGCCCTGCAAGCCCTGACTGGCCGGAATTCTACTATTTCTCAACTGAAAATGCTAAGGAATCAAATCTGTTACATCTCGGAATATTGGGATGACATTAAGCAAAGGAAAGTTTTGGCTGAATGTTGGGGGGATAAGACCTAACAGGGAGATCTGTTACACTATGTAATAGTCTCCAAAGACACTATTACATGAAACATTTAAATGTGGACTCTACAAAGCACTAGCAAATCTCCTGAGCAATTTTGCATCATGGGGTTTTAGGCTAGATGGTCTAGGATGCTTTTTTCTATCTCTAAAGCCTTGTCTAGATGATAAGTTAGTGAGGAGCAAACTGGGGTGTAAATCTAGAGTGCACTAGCCTGCCGTGCACAAAAACTTCCAGAGGGCACAATGACTTACTCCTGTTTCAAAGTGGAGTAGATCAAAGTTCATTTAGGCTAGGTCTATACTACCCGCCTGAATCAGCGGCTAGAAATCGACCTCTCGGGGATCGATTTATCGCGTCCCGTCGGGACGTGACAATCGATCCCCGAATCGGCACTCTTACTCCACCAGCGGAGGTGGTAGTAAGCGCCGCCGACAGAAAGCCGCAGAAGTCGATTTTGCCGCCGTCCTCACAACGGGGTAAGTCGGCTGCTATACGTCGAATTCAGCTACGCTATTCACGTAGCTGAATTTGCGTATCTCAAATCGACTCCCCCCTGTAGTGTAGATGTACCCTAAGGAACTTTCAGTGTATGGTAACAGGGTCCACACAGACAGTGCATGGCAGGCTAGTGTGCTGTAGATTTATATCCCAGCTTGCCACACACTAACTGTTCATCAAGACAAGCCCTAACTTGAATAAGTCTAGAAAGCACCTATAGACTTTTGGCTTTTTTTAAATTGATGATGTAATTGAATTTATATATACAGAATATTGCTGGAGTATCACTGACCTGCACACTAGCCAGGAGTCTGATTAAGTCATCTTTCAATATTCAGTATGTAAAGTTTCCTTGACAATCTATAATCTATAGGGGCCTAATAAATTCGTGGCCATGAAAAATGCATCACGGATCATGAAATCTGGTCTTTTGTGTGCTTTTACCCTACACTATACAGTTTTCACGGGGGAGACCTGCGTTTCTCAAATTGCGGGTCCTGACCCAAAAGTGAATTGAAGGAGGTCACAAAGTTATTTAAGGGAGGTCATGGTATTGCCACCTTTACTTCTGTGCTGCCTTCAGAGCTGGGTGGCCAGAGAGTGGTGGCTGTTGGCCAGGCACCCAGCTCTGAAGGCAGCAACCCGCCAGCAGCAGCGCAGAAGTAAGAGTGGCAATACCATACCATGCCACCCCTATTTCTGTGCTGCTGCCTTCAGAGCTGGGTGGCCAGAGAGTGGCAGCTGCTGACTGAGGCCCCAGCTTTGCAGGCAGCAGCACAAAAGTAAGGGTAGCAGTACTGCAACCCCCCCTACAATAACCTTCCAGCCCCCCGCCCCCTTCCCCAATCCTTTTTTGTGTCAGGACCCATGCAATTACAACACTGTGGAATTTCAGGTTTAAATAGCTGAAATTATGAAATTTATGATTTAAAAATCCTATGACCACGAAATTGACCAAACTGGACCATGAATTTGATAGGGCCCTAATACTCTATGAGAAGGCTCTTAGCACTAGTTAGAATCAGCTTTCCAGTGAACAGGAGGTTGAGCCTACATTTTTACTGTTTCAGAAACAGTTACAATGTTATCAAATCATTGCAATTTGTTTATTTTTCTAGAATGATATTGTATATTTATTCTATTTGGTTGACTTATCTATTTAAAATAAAGTATGTTGTTCACAAGCCATGGGGTTCTTAGAAAAATCAGGATTTCAGATTCTCACAGTCACTTAGCATTCCATAGTGCAGTCCTCAGAGCCAAAACTTGCCCCCAAGATGCAGAGTTTCATATATTCCATAATGCGGTTCTCAAAAAACACACCTAGCACCACATTGTGACATGACTTGAGATGGTATGACATTTTGTATTATGTACTATGTAATAAATATTATGTATATGTCTTGAAATAATGTAAAACTAATAGAAGTAACATAAAAAAAAATTAAAAACCACTACATGAACATTTGGTTTTGAAATTTTTCCAAAATGAAATTTTCTGTGTGGAAATGGTTTGGAATTCTCATTTCATGGGAAATTTTTAACATTGTTTTTTGTTGTGTTTCAGACTGAAAACAGATTTTGAAATGTCAAAATATCCCATGAAACAGAAATTCTGAGTTTCAACCAGCTCTAGTTATAAAACCATACCTTGATCATTCATATTGTATGGGCCTGAGTCTGATCTCACTTACATTGGTGTAGATCACAAGTAACTCCATTGAAGTCAATGAACGTAAGAACAGGCTTTTTTCTGTCCTTCAAAAGCTCTGAAGAACCCAATTCTGCAGCCTTTTCCCACACAATTCCCCTCACTGGCAGTTCCATGTACACAGCAGCTACAGAACTGGGGACAGATTCTGTGCCTGCAAAAGGTGCAGCTCAGAACTCATGACCTGGGTAGAGTTGGGGCTAACATGAGTTTAAGCCACCTTTGTGCTCTCCTGAGCCTGGGGTGTTCCAGGGGCTGGTAAGACCACTGGCATAATTCAGACAGCCTCGATGGCCTGCCTAAGTTACAACAGCCTCCAAGGGCGGTCCTTTAGGTCAGTCAACTGCCTGGAAACCCTGAAACACTGTGCGCTGCAGATCTGCCCCAGACATCTACCCCAGGCCCCAGAAGGCTATCTTCTTCAGGGCCTGCTCTGGGAAAAGCTTCCCCTGTGGATTTTAGGGCCTCTCACACCACCACAAAGGGGCTGGAGCAGGGTTGATGATTTCACCTTTGCTGCCTGAGTTGTTAGTGGCAGAATGGCATTGTCACTGCATTTATCTATGACATAATTTCTTGGGTAATAGATACAGGTGTCTGTTAACAGATGTCATTTATCAACTGCTCTGCATATTTGCCCTTCCTATATGGCCATTGGTTAAGCTGAATATTACCAAACATTGTAGAAATGTTAAAAGGGAATTTGTATGAAATATATTAAAATATATTTAAGGTACATTAGTTCCATGTTGCCTGCCTATGAAGGGAATCCATTGGTTTAAAAAAAAAAACAGAGGCTTTCCAGACATCCACTGAACTTTCTGAGAGCCTATGTCCTTGCAGACTTTTTCAGTAACTATTGGGTTTGTGCAAAATATAAATAAATGGCTCTCCATGAAGACAATGCCATTCTTTCTGGAACTGCATCAGTGCTGGGTCAGATTTATATCACTATGCAGCATGATTTTAATATCATTCTGCCCCGGTTTAGGTATAATCAAGTCTTCTGTTGAGACAGCTCTTGCAAGACACAATTAAACATTAGTACTTTAAATTATGTCTTGGAAATTAAGTATCTGGGAATCATCTTAAATCTTACTTGAATTTTAGGTGGTATTGCATTTTGGAATTATACTGAGGTATAAGACAGTCTGGATGGCGTGAAATCTTATTTTTCATTAGGTGTTCTATTCACGGGTTAGTAAGGCCACTAATAGAATCAGGTGATATTATTTATGACTACAGCATCTGGCTTTCAACAAGAAAAGAAGCTGAACATTTAGCAGGTAATTTTTAACGTTTTCATTGAAAGTGTTACAGTTAATTAAAAGTTTCTGGGTATTTTACCAATATGTACATGATACTTCCAGCTATTGGCTTGATCTTCTCATTTTCACACTAAATCCGGAAGAGCCAAGGAGCTCAGGACTGGGATAACACTAAGGGTTCACTTGTGTCTATGCCACCTGCCCTATGCATGGGCAACTTTGAGTTGTGTTGCCCCAGGAACAAACTCAGGACCAGATTGTGACTGAGAGTAACAATGTGGTTCCCACATGCTCCAAGAACTACCCTACAGCAGCTGCTGTCCTTCCTGTGCATATACTAACCCCGGGATTCTCAAATGCCATTGCACCGCGACCCATTTCTGACAACAAAAATTACTACATGACCCCAGAAGGCGGGAGAGGGTAAAGCCCAAGCCCCACCACCCCGGGGCAGGGGAGCCAAAGCCAAAGTCCAAGGGCTTCAGCTCCAGGTGGGGGGCTTGTAATCTGCCAGAAGCTGAAGCCCTCTGGTCTTGGCTTTGGCCCCAGGTGGTGGGGCTTGGGCTTTGCCTTCAGCCCCAGGGCCCCAGCAAGTCTAATGCCAGTCCTGGTGACCCCATTAAAATGGGGTTATGACCCACTTTGGGGTCCCTACAGTTTGAGAACCCCTGCACTAAGCCTATGCAAGACAGTAAGACAGTGCCTTGTTCCCTCATATTTTTGCATAAGGTGCTCACAGCTTAGCCTTAAATTCCAAATCTTTGGGGCTAGGGAAAGGCTCTGTCCTGTGCAATGCCAAGTAGGTGTTTGCTGGTAAATTTGCTTCAGCGTAAAACCAGGTCAGTTATTTATGTTTAATGTCCTGTGTGAAAGCAAATTTGTTTAAGTATTTATATTGATGCAGTTTGGATCACTGATGGACTTGTTTCCCTATCAGTGAATGGGAGTCTATGCATATCCAAGAGCATTAGATGGGTGCATTTTAAAAAATCCAAATAAATAAATTAAATTAAATGTCAGTCCCACTCATAGTAATGGAGGTTGCCTCCCTGTGATGTTCTGTACCTCGGGAAGACACCCTACACCCCCATGTTCATCTTTATAAAATGATTGTGTGGTATCCAATGCAAAGTTTGGCATGTTGGGTGTCTTCGGAAAGCTCATGATGCACTGAGCATGGTTGCTATAGTGATGTTATAGTAATTGTTACAGAAATGTTATAGTAAGGTGATAGGTTATAATTTCATGTATATAGTTATGAGGCTGAAAATGTATCCTCATGGCTTAAAGCAAGCCAAGGCAAAAACTCTCCAAGAGCAGAGAGGCAGTTCACACCTCATCAGGGCGTGTATGAGACAAACCCAGCCCAGCCTCACAGGGACAAAGGACGCTGGCCTAGGCAACAACAAAAGAATCTATTGGACTCTCGAGGGAGCCACCCCCCTTCCTTTGGTCAGTTTGGGACTGCGATGAGGTAATGCTCACCTGACTCTGAAGGGGGGGAGGGGCAAAGCCAAGAGGGAAGAAAGAATATGATTAAAGGGAGAGACATTTACCATGCTCTCTCCCTCTCTTCCACCTACTTCTACAGACATCACCACCAAGTGACTGAAGTGCTGATCAAAGGGGAGAGCCTGGCTGAAGAGCAGCCAGCCTGTGGTGAGAAGCATCTAAGTTTGTAAGGACATTGAAAGTGTTAAGATCAGCTTAGAATGCATTTTGCTTTCCTTTCATTTGATCAAATCTGACTTGTTATGCTTTGATTTATAGTCACTTAAAATCTATCTAATAAATCTGTTTGTTTATTCCACCTGAAGCAGTGCATTTGGTTTGAAGCATGTCAGAGACATATAAGCTTGCAGCATCCAGCAGGCATAACTGGACACTGCAAGACGGAGGTTCCTAGGGTTGTGTCTGGGACCGGAGATATTGGCTAGTATCATTCGGTTGCCAGGAGCTGGGAGCAGCTTACATGCCAGAGGCTGTGCGTGAACAGCCCAGGAGTGGGGGTTCTCACAGCAGAGCAGGGTAAGGCTGGCTCCCCAAGTCAAGGATTGGAGTGACCTAGCAGATCACCGGTCCAGATAACACCAGAGGGGAACGTCGCACTCCTTCATAACTTTTAGCCCAATCATTACAGTACTCATAAAGGATGTGGGCAACCCCCAGTTCAAGTCTCCCCTCCATCTGCTGAAGAGAAGAGATTTGACAAGGGATCTGCTACCTCTCAGGTGAGGTAGCAGTCCCTCAGTTTCTCTTGTTGAAACTCTTCCTCCATGTCCCACACATTGCATAGAATATGGGCTTTAGATCAGATGTGAAAATCTGAGTAAAGGCGCAAATTTCATTGGAAAAAGTACACCCTTTCTGACTTCTTTCTTCCCCGTGAGATACTGCACATGTTTAGAGGAGTGCTTACCTCTATTAAATAAAATGAATTCTCCAAAGTTTTATATTGTATGTATCATTAATTTAAGCAGTAATGACAGGTTATGGTACTGAGACTAGAGGAAAATAGTGACATTTCATCAGAACAAAAATAAATATTCTTAAAATATCCTATTTAGGAAAAAAATCAAAATTTTGTTTCAAAATGAAATTATTATCTAAAATTTTAAAAATGTGTATATTACTATTACCTCTTTATTTGTACATTTCATTACATTAGTAGTATTAGTGCATAATATGACATGTCATATCTCAAGTCTTGTCAAAATATATTGTCATGCTACATGATATAATAGTTAATTTTTTTATATTTCCTGTTTTATTTTTTAAATCATTAAGTGCAGCTATTACTTAGTACTGATTGAGATATCTTGTTTTATTGTCTAGATCAAAGTGTCTCCTGCTTTTGTTGTAATGGAACAGTTTTGACATTTTGAACAAGAAAGGAATATAAGCACTCAATGTACTAATTAAAGGAGCAGCCATTTTCAATATTCTTGTGTTAACCTGGAATCATTACATAGAATTACTTTGCCCACTTCTTCAAACATATAAAAAGCAACAGAGGGTCCTGTGGCACCTTTGAGACTAACAGAAGTATTGGGAGCATAAGCTTTCGTGGGTAAGAACCTCACTTCTTCA